>NW_004567105.1:22220986-22342959 GCF_000260355.1 Condylura cristata
GCTCCCCTCAGCAGGGTACTTCGTCGATCTGCCTGTTCTGCTCCCCACTCTGTCTCTGGTGAAGCCTCTCACCGCCTCTGAGCCTCTGGCCTGTACCCCAGTTCTGTATGCACAAATAAATAAATCTTTAAAAAAAAAAGTAATAAAAATGACACTTTGAACATTAAGAAGAAATATTTCACCACATTAAAAATGTTACTGAGACAATTAAAAGTTATAGTCAGGAAAATATCGGCAGTGCATGTAGTAAAAGCATTAATACACAAAATATAAAAAGACTCACTAAAGATTGGTAATTAAAACAATGTAAGAAAAATGAATGAGATAGTTGGACATGCATTTTATAGAAAAAATAATTCATATGGCCTATTAGCACTTGAAAAGTTTCTCAGAATCATTAGTCATTATGGATATACAATCTCCCCATGATATGTAATCATCATTCTTTAAAATAGCTGAAATTACAACTAATTGACAACATGACATTTTTGCAAGTATGTAAAAAAATTAGAATTCTCATGTATGTTTTTGGAATATAAAATAATGTAGCCACCTTGAAAAAATAAGAAAAACAATTTTCTTATACCTGTGCTATCCTAGGTATTTGTCAAAGAGAAGTAAAAGTATCTATTTTAAAAATTTGTATAGGAACATTTAAAGTACTTTAATTTACAATAACCCTAATTTGAAAACAACCAACAGAGGAATGAGTTAACTAAATACCACTTAACAACAAAAAGGAATAAGCTACTGATCCATGTAATAATATAGATGAGTATCATGGAATAATACTGAGCCATACTCAAAGTTCTATATAATATGATCCCGTCACACAAAATTAAAAAAAAAAAATACAAGCAGTTGTGCTTGTATGTTATTTCAAATCAAACATATGCTATTTCAAATCAAAACAGATTTTGTCTTGGGGAGCAGATGTTGACATTGATTGGAAGAGGACATAAGAGTACTTTCTGGAATGATGGAAATGCTTGTTATCTTAACAGAAGAGGAAGTTACATAGGTATGTGTTTTCTAATCTCTTCAAACTTGATAAATAAGACATAGATGTTTCAATGTATATAAACTATATCACAATATAAACATAGTATCAAAATAATGTAGGGATGAAAGGTGAAAACTATTAAAACATGGACAAAAGAAATCAAAGTCATTACTGGCCCTAAAATACATATAAAATTGCAAAGTTTCCTTTATGCTAAGATAAATATAAACGGAAATTACTCTGAGGTAGATGTTTTTCATCTTTCATGTAGGCACATTTTACAATTCAATTAAACAAGACAAAACTTTCAAGACTTTGAGGGTTAAACATTTTCTTTTATATATTGCAAGTAAATAGTGGTATAATCTCTATGGATGGAATGTGGAAAATTCTTATGGAACATATTTGCTTTTGGACCTTTTCCCAACAATCTCATTTCTAGGCCTTTACTCTGTAGATTTAAATCTACTAAAGTGAAAACAAACAGTGACATAATAATAACAAACGCACATACACATATTTATCCACAGATTGATTTGAATAGGAATATGTTGGAGATAATCTAACAGTACATGTGGAATATTGATTGGGAAAATTAGGTATATTCCATGAACTGGAATAATATTGCTAAAAAATAGAAGAATCTCTGAATTTACAATGGAATGCTTTCTAAGCTACATTACTAATTTAAAAAATGTAACAGAATATATGATGTCTTGCTATTTTAGGTAACAAATAAAAATATAGCTACATTAGGAAGTTTTATACAGAAGAAATTAACTTTTAAAACTAAATGAAAATAGCCACTTATAGGAAGGGAGTTGAAAGTGATAAGCAAGAAGAATAAATCTTTTTTGAATGCACTTTCCCTCATAGTTTTTAATTTTGAACCATGCTATCATTTTAGCATTAAGTCAAATTTGTTAACTGGAATAATAAACAAATTAGTAAATATACTGATATTCTTACAAACAGGTGTTTTAATTTTGTTGAAGAAATATGCAAATATAGGATGGAGAATGCACAGGAGAAAAATAATGACTTTGAACTGTGATCCTGAACTGAATTGAATGGCATTAGGATCAAGTCATAAATAAAAGATATGGAAGCTGAAACATCATTCTCAGTGATTTTATTTCATGCCCATTCTAAAACCTCATTAAGAAAACAAAAAGAAACAAAGCTACTACTTGTATAAATGACTGGTTTGGTTTCAAGTCTGCATCAAGGAGTATCAATGTAAACTGGAATCTATAATTATCCCACAAAATAATAGAATTCTTTCAGGCTAATGGAGATCTGCCACAAATACACAGGTGTCATACCAAACAGTTTTGACTGGTCAACTATGAGATTCAAAATGAATAATGACACAAATAGTTTCTAACATATTGATTTAGAAAATGAATATAAACATCTATATTTATAATTTGTAATAAATTCCTATTTATTTATGACTATTCATAATGAGCCTGTTTCCTATATGAAGATATAATGACATAGGCTAACAAGTAGATTGTTAAAATTATAAGTCATGGCCCTTTCTGCAAATTATGAACAGGGTCATGTGTATATGATTTCATTTTAAGGAAAAAGCTGACAGTTGACTTTTAAGAGCCATGTCATCATGCATGATACATTGTGAAACAGAATTTGTTATATAGCAAATACAGAATAAGTAATATTTTATATATCTATTTTTGCTTAAAACATCATGCCTTCTTACTGTAATTTCAGGAAAATCTAAACCGCTTACCAGATTGCTGGACTGGCTCTTTCTACTGTCCCTCTTTGTTGTATTCATACCACTCTTTGAAACATAATAGAACAGCTCAAGGTCATTCCTATATCAGAAATTACATGATCCTTTGCTCGATCTGCAATGCTTTTTCTCCAGCCCTTTCCATGACTTTTTCAAAATAATTTTAGGCTGACAAATTATATTCTAGACTATCTCATGTTCTCAATTCCTTTATTCCTTCTCATTAGACTGCCAATATTATAATTTCTTCAGAGAACTTGAAAAAAAATTGTCAATATTTTCTTTTGTATTTGTTCATTTGTTTAGCACCTGTTTCTTCCACTGGCTGTAAGTTCTATTTTTCTTTACAGAATGCTGTACTCTTATTATTTTCCTAGGGTCTAGTTTGGTACATAGCACATGTTTGGATATCAATACCGATTCTTTAAAAGTATAACAATGAATTAATGATAGTTACTAAAATTAACTCATGATTCAGTATGCATTTGCTTTACAATTATTTAATAAACTATTATAATAAGTAATTTCAATTAGTTGTTTTATTTAGTACTCATATTGATCATAGGTTTTCTGTTGGTGTTGCAGGAACTGCAAAGCTTAAACAAATGTGCAGCTTGACTCTATAAAGCATATCTAAGAGTTCAGGGTGAGTCACTAGAAGTTAGTTTGTATAAAAGAATGCAATTTTTTCTTATGAGAAGTACAGGCTAATGGCATTAATTAGGAAGCACTAAATAGACAGTAAAAATACTATGCCTTAAAAGGAAGGCATTCTTCATAAAGTCCCCTCCCTTAGGGGTAAATGTCCTTTCTTCAGAAAGTAAATCTTGGCATTTCTCATTCAAATATGTCCTTACAAATCAACTCATATCTGAATTTTAGGAAGAGAAAGGTAGGTAAAGCAAGTTACAAACGATGCATCTGTTTGCACACTTTTAAGATGATGGTATCAGGAACAGTTTTATTTGGGGAACAATGACCAAAAGGTAGAGAGAGACACTTTGCTTCAACCAATGTATGTTCAAGTACAGAGGCACGTGGCAGGTGGACAAAAGTCATTACCTCTGCCTAGAGAACAGGCATCCTAGACATTAGAGAGAGATGAGAAATTTAAGACTTGTATTTATGGGACACATCAGCAACATTTTTAGACAGCACCAATAGGTAAGAAAGAAAACTTTGAGGAGACTAATAATTGTTAATAGTGGATCGAAATTAGAAATTTCACTTATCACCATTAAACTCCATTCTACTTCCAGATCAGTATGGCACAGAGTTACACATAATCCATGGTTACAAGTTATTCATAATTTATCTACTAGTATTTAAAGAGTATTTTGAAGTAAAAAGTACACAGGTTTTTGGTGAGCCTTTAACTATTCCTGTAACAGGTATTAGCCTTATAACTTCTTTTAAGAGAGGACTTAGAGAATGTTAATGAAAGAAGAATGATAAATAGGCATGACTGAAGAAGTGAAGGACCATTATCATAATAGCATATGGAAAGCAAACTTTTGAAAGATCCTCAAATATGTAAATATGTTACTACTGTAGAGGCTTTTATTGTAGCAAAAGAAATAAAATGAATTGTTGGGTAGTTGTGTGGGTTTACTAAACCTAAGCAGGCTATCCATCCTCCATTTTAACAAAGCAAGGTCAGAACTGCCCAACCCTACAAAGTGACTTTCATATCAATTAAGAGCATAAAGCTGGATCACTCTGGGAAGGGAACACCGGGAGGGGGAGGGAACACAGGAGGAAGGTGGGGGTGTGGGGGTTTGATTAATGTATAACAAAGGACCCCAGAAGAGCTGACCAGTGAAACTTATTGATTGGATTGAAATCCTGACTGGGGAACCTGGGCTGGACCCAAATACCAAGATGAGAAATACAGAATCACCCTGCCCTCCCTCTACTTCTCCCTTTTCACTTTAACTTCCCCGTTTGATTAATAACTATTGATAAAAAGGCCAGGATCTTCTCTCCAGCAGCATCCTGCATTATGTAACCTGCTCCAGACTCCCGTTTGTCAGTGTGATGTTGCCTGAAGCAACATAGTTGAACACCATGTAACCAGAAGTTTTACCAGACAACAAAATGATTCATTTTCTTATAAGTGTACCTCATCAAACAGGGTCAGCAAAGATCACTTAGAAAAATAGTGACGCTTAGTTTGAAAAGAGAAATAATATAAAGTGTATACAAATACAAAGCATACTAGATAATATGCTAAAAATGCTTGCTACTTAAAAAAATAGTGATAGTTTAAAAAATGTGTTATAATGTAGATCTTTTGTTATTTTGATGCCTACAGATGAATTTTCTTAGCCAATAAAATCATTATTTTGTATCAATGATATCTGCTATATGAACTTTCAACTTGTAGGAAATTAGAAAAGTATAAGATTCATTTTCAGTGTTAATATTTATTTGTTACTAAAGTAATCGTTTCATATTACAAATTGGAAAAAGCCGAAACAATTTCCAAAATAAAAATACTTCCAATTTTTTTCTACATAAATATACACGTACAAGAGAAATTAAGTTTTGTCTGTAACATAGCCTGTGATCACTTAAAATCAAGTTGCATAACTTAAAATTTGTATAATTTCTATACTTATCAATAGTCTGTAGACGTTAAAATTACTTGGCATTCTAGGAAAATTTCTAAAGATATTCTTTCTGTACCATAATTCTTTGGCTCATTAAACAACTTTATTAATTATAAATTTCATTGTAGCAGTAGGGATTATTAGATTCAGTATTTTTCTTTCTTTTGATCAGGAGGTGTTAGACTGTATTGCCTGAAGTGGTACCATTTGTTTTCTGTGAAATATGGTTAGCGTCACCTTACTTTTTATTAAGTGTATATTTATAACCTTTAGAAGCAAATGTACTCTGTCCACATGGCTAGCGTTTATTGTTTTATGTTCTGCACGCAAAGCTGCTTTTCTTAATAATAAGAAACAGCTGTTGTAAGCACAACAATGAATGTAATGGGTCATACATGCCTAAATTAGATACAAGGGGAGCCAAGCAGGGCTCCACTCTTTAATTCTGTCTCACTCTTCCATGATTGATGCACTCTAAAAAGAGCAGTTATACACTGTGTTGAGATTTAACAGATGTGAAAAGGAACCCATTCCAGTGTACATTTGTTAGGCAGCTGTGTTTTACACCAGCAGTGATTACAATGGCGAATAAATGTTTCCATGACAGTAAGACTGACAGAACTTACACACCACGAAATGAAGGTAAAATAATGGAAAATATTAGTGGGGTCCGCAAATGCAATCAATCATTTCAAGGGTTTAAATGTGAGTATAGATGTGAATGCACAAAGTTGGATATCAGGACATTGATTTGTTTTTAATATCAGTTTATATCGACCACTCGTTACATTAAAACTCAAATCTTTGCATAAATGATAATTGAGTTACTGAACTATGTATGGTAGTGATTGTAAGACATATGGAGCTGTGTATATTTTGAGGAAAATAGAAATAAACTTAGAATTCATGACATGTGGCACATAAAGATAGCCAAAAAAATCTGATTCTATTTTAACCTGTTTTCATGGATTTAAAAATCATCTCTTTGGATTATGCATTTCATATTTTAAACTTTATATGTTCATATTAATAAAAATATGATAGAATGAAGTCATTTCTAAAGCTAATATCCACTCTGGAAAGAGGCATACATAAAATAAAGTCTACAGGAGTCTTATGCACCTTGGTTTCAAAGAATTTACTGTTAATAATATAGAGCTTTTCTTCACTGGTTATAATAATGTTTTACTGGAATGAAGTACATATATCTCATCAAGATTCTTTTCACTTGTTTGGGATAAATACATGGAAATAGGATTGGTGAATCACATAGCAGTTCTATTTTTAACCTTTTAAGGACTCTCCATATTATTTTCCATAGGGGCTCCACTACTTTACATTTACAAAAACACTTAAGAGTTCTAATTTCTCCATATCATTGCCACCATTTAGTATTTTTCTTTTTAATAATGACTATCCTAACAAACATGATACCTCATTGCAATTTTAATTTGCATTTCCTTGACAATGATTTTGAACATCTTTCATATATCTGTGGCTGTTTGCATGTCAACCTAAACATTATCAATAAATGAATGGATAAAGTACACATAGATAAAGAAAAGTATGTGTAGTAGAATATTACTCAGCCATGTAAAAGAAGGAAGTACTGTCATAATACTACAATGTAGAAGAAATTAAAAACTTGACATTATAGCATAGTGTTACTTCATTTAGCAGAGAAGTAAATAAGTGAAATAATCTAGAAAAAATCTGCATATTTCTCATAACTCTACTTATATGAGTTGTTTAAAGTAGTCAAACCCATAGAAGCAAAATAATCAATGACCAGGGACATGGGGGGGTAATGGGTAAAAATGAATAGCTATTCAATATACATAGAGTTGCAAGATGAACAAGTTATTGAAATCTACAACAATGGGCAAATAGTAAACAGTACTATAAGCTTAAAGATATGATAAAAAGGACAATTTAATATACACTTTTTTAACCACAAAAAATGTAAAATATAGAGGCCCTCCCTGGTGGTGCAACAGGTTAAAGTACAGCACTGAGAAACTTAAGCCACTTCCGCATGAGTTCAATTCCCACCTGCCCCAGAGGTGACCATATGGCGTGGCAGACCTCTCCTGACCCTCCCGCTGCTCCCCTCAGCAGTGTACTTCGTAGATCTGCCTTTTCTGCTCTCCACTCTGTCTCTGGTGAAGCCTCTTGCTGCCCCTGACCCTCTAGCCTGTACCCCAGTTCTGTATGAATAAATAAATCCTTTAAAAAATGTAAAATATAGAAAAAAATGTAACTTTGCATGCATTCCCATTTAGAATGATTTATAACATGCCATTCTCTTAGCTTTATAAAACATTTTCAAATGCATGTTTCACAGCATGTTAATTTGCATTCATGGACTTATTACATACAGGTACTTAACAAGTGTCATTCACATTTTTTACAGTTCTGAAGACTGAAAGCCCATGATCAAAATTCTGCAAATTCAGCTCCTGGTAAGGACATTTTTCCTTGCCTGTACAGAGTTTCTTCTATTCTCATATAGCCTTTCTTCTGTGGGTTTAAGTTGTTTATAAGGACAATTCTACCAGATTAGCATTATACTATTAACAATCTTTTAAAATCTTAATTACTTCTTAAAGGTCCTCTTTCTAAGTATAGTTTCATTATTGAGGTAGGATTCAATGTATGCATTTTATAAAAATAATTTATGTCTATATATCAAGGAAATTAGAGTCTAATTGTACTGGCAGTGTATTTTTTAAGTTTAAAATCAGCATTACTATCTTATAAAATGAGTTGTTTCAGGATCTCCCTGGTGGCACAGGGTTTAAAGTCTTAGCACTATCAAGCTATCACCAGCCACTGAGGTATGAGTTCTACACCCCGACCGGGTTGCTAACCCACATGGCACAGCAGATCTCTCTTGTCTTGCCGACTGCTCCCCTCAGCAGTGTATTTCAGTAGATCTGCCTGTTCTGCTCTCCACTCTGTCTTTGGTGAATCCTCCCATCCCCATCTCTGGCCTAGGCCCCAGTTCTTTTAAGTATAAATAAATATATATATTTTTAATGAGTTGATTAGCTTACATATGATAGAGAATTTTCTCTTTAAAAATTGATGACATTTATTAGTGAAGTCCTTCAGAATAAGAGTTTCCTTTGTGAAAAATTTTGATTGTTATACAATGGTAACTGTACACATCACCTTAAATGGAATTTAATGCCCAAGTAAAGACACTAACAGAGTCAGTTTTGGCTACCATGGCATAATTATCCTGATTACAACAGAAAATGCTCTAACCTTTTCCAAAGAAGAGGATGCAATGGTTCAGGTAATGTTTACACTCTTTTATCTCCTGTAACTTAAACACAAAGTCATAAAGTTAACAATTTTAACACTTCTTTTGATGACAGGGTGCTAGAAGAAACAATTTATTGGTTTCTGTGTGTGTGTGTGTATTCATATTGGTCATACCTATATAAAAATATTCATAAAAAGATGAGGACAAATACTGGCAATTACTAGTACCCTCATTTCTGCAACTGGTCACATTGTCATAGATGGTATTTATAATTACCTTCTCCATCATGCATCGCATATTCCTTTTGCTCTCAGCAAATACTGAACCTAGGTATATTCTTTGCTGATGAGGTAACCCAAACCTTCATTCCTGATATACGAGGGCACAGAAAAAAATGTGAGGACAGAGAAAATAGTTGGTCATATACAAACTGTGAGAAAATAAATCTCTATTGTTTAAGCCATCCAGTCTGTGCAGTGTACGTACTATGGCAGCCCTGGCAGACTAATACATTCTATGTGGTATTGTTTGACAAACATCCCTGGCCAGATAGATTCACCATCAGTTCTAACAGTCTAAAAGAAAACTTTGGAGTGAGCCTTTCACATCATCTTCACAGGCTTTGATAGTAAGCAGGGGAAACAAGGCATCAGGGAGACAGCAACTTGAATTCCTCACACCCAGGGGGATGTCACCTGTTTATCCACCTCCCTCCTAAGCACAGGTCAGCACACTTGCAAACACACACACACACACACACATTCCCAGTGTCCACAATCAGGCACCAGTGCCTTCCACACTAATACCAAAAGGCCACATGCGATAACCATAGAAGCTAGTGGTGTAAAGCCTGGTTACCTAAATTTACCTTACAGGTATTATTCTAATTGTACCTAACTTGTTAAATATACAAGTTAATATTATTTTATTAGTTTTAAATAGTCAAAGTTCTTGTCCGTGTATTTACAAATCCAGTGATTTTCTGTCCTTCCTATATTTGAGTCTCCTTCTGAAACAACTGACCTTCAGCCAGATTTTCTTTGGGTTTATAGATCATGAGGGGTTTTCAGGAGACAGACTTTCTGAATTCTTACTTTTGCAGGACACTTCTTGCTAAATATAGAATTCCAGGTTGACAAGATGTTGGTGTCATGTATTTCATTTTAGTTTTTGTATTACTAGAAACATAGAGGATCTTAAGTTAATAGTGCTATATTTTCTCAACAATCTGTCAAGTAATTCCTTCCTTGTAATCATCGTTGAAATATATGATTTACTTGTTAAAACAATTACTGATTTTCCAGCTCTTCAAAGTTAAATGCATATGATATTTATTTATTTATTGTTTAAGAACAAAGAGCAACTTCTATGAGTTTTGTTTGCTTCTGGTTTTATGTGTGTGTAAGGATTGGATCAGCTCTTGAAAGACAATATAATTGAAGAACATTATCAGGGAGTAAATACCATGAGGACTTATTGGCATTCTTACTGTCCTGGAGGATATATGTCATGGAAACAATATAATTCTAATTTACCATACTTGAGCAAGTCTCATTCCAAATATAGGAATGTAATTAGTTAGCAACTCATAAGATTTACTGAAAAACTGCAAAAAAAAAAAAAAAAAAAGATTAGTGAACCAGTATAAATGAAAGGCTACTTTGATAGTCTTACTGCTCTGTAACATTGTGATGATAGATAGTATTCACTACATGTTTGGTTCATGAAAATATTTACATATCTTGATCCAATAGGAGACTGAAATACCTTATTATAATGGTGTAGTGGAGGGGAGGGTTTATTTATGTTTAGGGATGCTGCAGCTCAATTAGAAAAACACAATCAATGTGATGATTTGGGGAGAGAAAATTTATTATAGGAATTGAAGTTTGAAATTTATTGTAGGAATTGAAAATGAGGAATCTTTGAAAGAGGAATTAAACAAAGAGGGGAAGAAGTACTTATCTATTTGGCACAGGAAAAAGTGTTGGGACTTGCAGGGAAGCCTGGAATCCAGAAAGGACTATCTCCACAGGCTTGATCAGAATTAAAGAGGGGGGCTGGAACCTCAGAAAAGTGTTGACTTTTCATGACTAGCGCCTCTGTAAGACTGAAGCAAAGTGTATGGTGGTGAACTTGTTGTACACACGGTGCCACTTGGAAGAATTAGATGAGAAGTGGGGGATATTGAAGACAAATTGGAGCTCACTGTTAGCTCTGCATCTGCTTCATCATCTCTAAACAACAATCACTCTCAGAGCATAATGATTGCCACTTCATTTTTTGTATTTGCAATTTCATGTAAATTTAATTTTTTCTACCTCTATGCTTACTCTTGAGAGGAAGAACAGTTACAGAAAACAATTTTTGGAAACACCAAGTTAACAATAGAAAAATTTAACATACAGGGGAAGGTTAACTTCTGGGAAGAGTGTTGAGGTGATGCCAAAAATTAATTTGAGTGCACATTAAAAACACAGTCATGGAGAGGTCAGTTGAAACTAGGTCAATAGCAAAAATTATAGCGTTCAAACATAAGGAGATTAAAAAATTCTTGGGAAAAAAAAAAAAAAACCCTCAGGTTAGAGATAGTAGAGATGCCCCCAGGTAAAAGAATTAGGTCAGTCTGAGAGAATTTGGGTGCATTTCTAAGGAGAGTTTTTATATTGTGAAATATTTTTGATGGTAAATCTTGCAATCTCAAACTGGGCTAAAAGTGAATTTATTTGTAGGCACCTTCCCAAACTAATTTTTTCCTATTTTTCACTAAATATACAGTTGACTCTTGAACAACAATGGTTTTATATGCATGTGTTCACATAATACACCAATTTTCTTATTAATTGATGATATAATTTTTTTTTTTTTTTAAGATTTATTTGTGCATACAGAACTGGGGTACAGGCCAGAGGCTCAGGGGCGGTGAGAGGCCTCACCAGAGACAGAGCGGGGAGCAGGACAGGCAGATCAACGAAGTACACTGCTGAGGGGAGCAGCGGGCGGGTCAGGAGAGGTCTGCCACGCCATGTGGTCACCTCCGGGGCAGGCGGGAATCGAACTCATGTGGAAGCGGCTTTAGATTCTCAGTGTTGTGCTTTAACCCGCTGCGCCACCAGGGAGGGCCCTGATGATATAAATTTTTATCAGCATAGTACAGTACAGTAAAAAAAAGCATTTTCTCTTCCTTCTGAATTTCTTTGTAACAATACTTTCTATATTAATGAAATAATATTGTATATATTGAATATAAGATTGAAAATATGTAATAATCTAATGTTTATGTTATCAGTAAGTCTTCTGACCAACACCACCTATTAGAAGTCAAAAGTTTTGAGTGGATTTTCAACTGCGTGATTTTCACTCTAGTTCAACCTCCAGTTTGTTCAAGGGTCAATTGTATACGTGTTCATGGTTTCATAACTTTTTCTTTGTAAGAATATCTCTTTGTTCTTACATACATCTCTAAGTAAGCAATATGTAAGTTACCTGTGCATGTTTTATTAATGATATCATGGTATAATTTTCTTTTCCCTTCATATTAGATTTGTGAGATTTATTCATGTTGGTATACACATTAATTTGCACATTTTTATTGTTGCATCATATTCAATTGCAGAAATACTACAGATTAAAATATCATGTGGTTAATGGACATTTCCAAGATTTAGCTGTGTTACATAGTGAACATTCTTGAACATTTATACCATTGTCCTATATATTTTTGCATCTTTTTTTTTTGGCAAATGTTAATCTTTTTTTTTTTTTCTGAATATATACTTAAAGTTGGATTTTATGGGAAGAGAAAATGTTAGTATTTGTTTTTGTTGATGCTAGTTTATTTTCTAAGGGGATTGTGTTAATTTTTAGTTCCACCAGCCATGGATGAAACTTCCTATGACCTAAAATAATTGACATATACTTGGTATTATTTATATCTAATCTTCACCAATCTAAACAACATAATTGCTTTTTCTTCCTAGATTTAATTAAATTTTTCCTAAACTCATAATACAAACTTTAATTTGTAGAATTTCTGATATTAACATACCTTGTAGACCTTAGATAAACCCAATTTAAGCATGATATATTAAATCTTTTATAGGCTGTACAATTTTGATAGATTCAAAAGGGAGCAACTAAAGAAAATAATAGAAAATGCCAGAACAGAAATGAATTGTTTTAATTAAAAAAACTATAGTCTCAAGTTTTCATTTAGTTGTAGTTGCACCTAGGTGAAAAACAGAGCCTGAGTAATTTAGTAGTTTAGAACCAAAAATACACAGAAGATTTCTTCTGAAAGATTAAAAATTCCCAATTATTCTTGTGTTCCCTGCTTGAATCTGGAAAACATCTGAAAATTTAATGTTTAAATGCAATCTTAATAAAATTGAAAAAATAAAATGTATAAATTTATTCTTATTTCCCATAGTCTATGATGGTGGTCTACACAATGCAATCATTCCAAATTTACTATGTTAGATTATGTGCTAATAAATGTAAGAGTTAGCACTGCAGGCTATTCAAAGCACTGCTTGTTTCAAATTTTGGAAAAGTACTATCAGTACCCTCCTTTCTGCAAGTTCCTCTGAACTACACATTAGTATATTAAGCTTTTCCATTCCAGCTAACCCTTGTTTACTTTTATGTAGCAAGGGCTGGTTCTCAGATTAGGGAGATTATCTTTGCAATAGGGACTCTTAAATTCTATGCCATCACACAAGTCTACAAGATGTAAAAGGTTTGGTTATTTCCTTTACATCTTGCCAAAGTCCTTATAGCAATTCCATTTCTTTTTTTTTATATGGATTTATTTTACCAAAATGATTAGCCATGTTAGCATATGACTAAATATATTAATTTCTTTCTCAAAATAGAAAACATTAATTTATTTTATCAACAGATTAAATATATGTGTTTGTATTATAACATTAAATAGATAAATTATTACACATTTTCATATGTGGTTCTATTTAAATATAAATTTAAATGTAGCAATGTAAATATAAATATAAATATAAATTTTGCAAATTATATTAACAATATTTTCATTTAGGTAATGCACATTTTTATATACCCAATTGTAGCAATCACATCACTTAATTTTTTTAAATTTATATATATATATATATTTACATCTCTTCATTTACATCTTCATTTACATCTCTTCATATATATATATATATATATATATATATATATATATATTTACATCTTTTCATTTTTTCAACTTGGTTGTAATCCCTGTGGTGTTCTTCTAGAATTTTTTGTCAGATCAGACATTCCTCCAGATATAAAAGTAAGTGCAGGCATCCGCTACTCTCTGCTCACTATATTGGTTTGCTATCCCTGCTGTTACACAGTACCACAAATTGAGTGGCTTAACAGCAGAAATTATTGTTTCACATTTCTGGAGACTCAAGATCCAAGGTAAAAATATAGACAGATTAAGTTGCTTCTGAGGACTGTGTGAGAAGGAGCTATTTCAGGCCATTCTCCAGACTTGGGACTGGCCATCTGCTTTCCATGTCTCTTCACATCATCTTTCTATTATGCATGTGTTTTTCTGTGTCCAAATCTGCCCTATACATAGGGACACTAATCATAGTGGATTGAGGCCAACTCTGTTGACTTCAATATTAGCTGAACTAGATACATCTTCAGTGATCATATTTCTGAGTAAGTTTAAATTGTAAGGCACTGGGAATTACTAATTCAACATAGAAATGTTGAGGGACATAATTCAACCCATAATACTTAGCTAGAAAGAGTCCTGACTTTTTGAATTGACTTCAATTACACTTTTTTTTAGTTAAAGACTTTAAAGGTACTAAGCAAAGATTATATGTAATTACATGCTATGTGTAAAACATCTATACACACATGTATACATATGTAATTTGATGTGTTAGTGTTATTTTTGGAGAGAGAAGTCTTCAGTAACAATCTAATATTGGGATGTCCACCTGCTATTTTTGTCATTTTTTAGAAATTACTTTCCATTTCTGTTTGAATAAGTTGCTAACTGAATTAGTCAAAGAAGCCAGATACATTTTTAAAATTAAACTCTATTGGTATCTTTCAGATCTTTTAATTTTACTATATTTCTTGCAATATATCTAAATGTTGGAATACATTTTTGAAGAACAAATAAGTTGGCTCTTTTTTGATGAGGACCAAATTCTTAGCTCTGCCTTGCTACATATATGTAGAAATACATTATGTATTTTCTCTTTGGTTTATAGCACTGTAGCAGGGTGGCCCCCAGGAAAAGGGAAAGTTCTAGGTTCCCTGCCCTACCCAGAAGTAGGGTGGAGCTGAGAAAAGAAGAGAAGAGAAGGAATCTGAGGAAGAAGGAGACCTGAGGAAGCCACATGGAGGAGAGAGACATGTGAAGAAATGGTTTGCTTCTTGACCCTGGACTGACTGAAACAGATGTGGGTGAGACACCCATGGGGAAGGTCATTTTGGCAGTGTTTATATTAATTTTGATTTTGCTCTTTTCCTCCCAGATGTGTCT
This sequence comes from Condylura cristata, assembly GCF_000260355.1. Classification (NCBI taxonomy): domain Eukaryota; kingdom Metazoa; phylum Chordata; class Mammalia; order Eulipotyphla; family Talpidae; genus Condylura; species Condylura cristata. The sequence goes on from NW_004567105.1 coordinate 22,236,152, forward strand.
GACGCTGTCTGACCCTTTTCTATGGGTCCCGGCCAGAAGGTACTTTAGTTTTGTGACAGGCTCCCAGGCCTTGCTCAGGGCCAGTCCCTTTTGGATGGACTTTTGCCCACGAGGGGATGTGTAATTTCAGGTGTTTGATTTAGAAACTATATTCATTGTCTTCTGTATTGTATGCTCACTGTATTAAAGTTCCTTTCCATTAAAGCTCTTATGTCTTGTGTTGATGTGGCAGATGGCAGAACCTATTTAGAGCAGGCAGGTTTGGGGGTACAGTGGTGCCCCTCTCTCCCTGTCCTGTAACAGCACCATGTGGCACTCATAAACTTTTTGTGTGTGCCCACAGTTAAGTCTTATTATAAGCCCCTGTTAGGTGCATGGGTGAGGGCCCATAATCAGGCCACCCCATTTCATATCGGGTTGCCCTGAAACAACTGGACATTGACAACTGAAATCAAACTCTTAATCTCTCCAAGGAAATCTTAAGACTGAAATGAAAGTACCACCATCTATTAGATTGGCTTTCTGGCAACCGAGTTTCATGCTTTGTTTTTTCTCCCTCAATGTTATTTTTCATTAACATAACAAAAGACATTTTTATCACTCTCAACACTTAGTAAATTTCAAGGCTTTGGGAAGCTTCTGCCAAGAACTGTGGAAAAAGACCAAATATGTATAAATATATCTTTTGGTGTTTTGAATGTTATAAATAGCTATAAATCATGGTGATGTACTTTTTGGAGTTGTTTGGTTCAGAGTAGGGTCCTTGGGTTCACTATGGAAAGGTTTCACCAGAGCTCCCTTCACTAGCACTGGCAAGTTCCCAGGTGAGTTTCTTCATGAAAGATAGACATTAGCTATATCCAAAATGTCTCCTTCTTATTATACAAGGGAGAGAAGAATAAAGCACACTTGAATAGACACAAATGGGCAGAAAGGGCTGCCTTCAAAAGGACAGGTTTGCTAAGAACGAGATCTGCATGGTCACAGGCAGGCAGCCTTGAGGAGAGCTTCCTTTGCTGAGGGAGGTCAGTGAGGAGAAGTCCAGGAATGGTACAGGTTACCTCAGGGGGAGGCAGCAGTCTGCTGCACCACAGAGGGTTAGAGTGGGTGGTAAGAATCACTGTAGTCACAGTCTGGCAGAAGGACCGCTGTCTGTGCCAGTGCAGAGACTGCTTTGATGTTGTCTTCTCTTTGGGAGGGGCTCACTCCTTCACTGAGTGGTTTGTTTGTTGTTGACTTTGATTAACTTTGCAGAACTGGAAAGGAGCCAGATTTCTACATCCTCACCTGCAGGTCTGTGCTCCTGACACTCCCTACAGTAGTCTGATACCAGCTTGGATCTGCTGCTTTGTGATCTAGGTCTTGGTGTCTAAAGATCTTAGTTCCTACAGCTGGGTTAATAGCTATGTTAATCCCCTCTATGCCCACCTCTAGCTCTTGACATTGTGTTAGCCAGGTTTCTGATCTTGTGGTACCTCCTTTCCAGTTTTTCTGTCCTTAACCTCCATCAATGTATCTCCAGGAGACACTGTCCTCATCTCTCCTCTCTGATTCTTGTGCTAAGCCATCCCACTTCATCATTTGAAGCTGGCTTGAAAAAACCTGTCTAGGCTCCAAAAACTCTCCTAAACTCATATGCATAGAATGGGTGACCCTTCTGAAGCCTTCAGGGCTTATTTGTTAAGGAAAGTAAGGGAAGAAAACAAAAGAAAGAGAAATAAAGGGGGAAAAGGAGAAAAAGGAAGAGAGATTGAATTAAAGTTGCTCCTTTATACTGTACTTTTTTTTTAAATTTGCACTGAGTCCAGACAAGATTCTGAAACATCTATTCAGTCATCAGATAACATATACATGTATTATGACTTCCTATGTAATAGACCTAGAAAAATTCAATTTCAATTTCTTACTTTACTTGTTGAACTTACAGATTGAAAAAAGAACATGTGTCAATGATTTCCAGGACAGCATTCATCCTTTCATCTTAAATCTTTTATAGTTTATTTTGAATAGTGTGTATATGTGTTATGAATTAAATGATATGCAGATCTGGAATATGTAATCCCATTTAGTTACCTGGGTGGTATGCATAAGCAAAACCTAGTAATTATAAAACCTTATATTAAGGGTTTTTTTTTTTAATACATCACACATTTTTATAGTTCTTTATATGAATATATCTATAGCTATATATCTATATATAAAAATTCAAACCTCACAACAAACTCTCAGCTAAAATTGTATTTCTATATGCTATTATAGGTGAAGGAACAGATGCAAATTCAATTTAGAGGACTTCTACTTCTGGGAAGAGGTGGACACAATTTTCTATGTTCTTACATTTCATACAACTGAAACTTATGGTCATTGTATATTAAACAAGCAGAGGAAGTATCTAAAGGTGAAGAGAATGAGTAGTCTAGAGACTTTGGGATTTTATGAATGACATGGTATTTAATTCCTGGGGATTTTCTTTTGACTTCACATTTCCAGGCATGGAGCTAAAGAAGCCAAGAATCCAGAAATGGCAATAAGCAGAGAAAAAAGTAATTCTCCCAAAAGGTCTTCCAGCTTTAGTCAGTGGTTCAGGAAACTTACAAACAACAACAGAAAGAAAAATACAGCTCCCACTTCATGCATGCTAACAAAGGTCTGGTAATGGGTGTAATGTCACAACCCAACTCATAATGGATTATAGACCTAAATGTAAATCACACAACCATAAAAATTTTTAGGAATTGACATAGGAGAAAATCTTGAATATAGTGATGCAGTTACAAGTGACTGGTTGTAAGCTAAGCATCAACAGGTTTGTCTTTCCCGCATTTCTTGCAATCCTTCTTGTTTGACAGGTTTGTCTTCTTTATGACTGTTACGGAGCAGAAAGAAGGATACCCATGAACCCCCAAATCTGTCTGCTCTAAATAGGTTCTTCCATCCATCACATCAAGACAAAACACGTAAGTTCTTTAAGAGAAAGAAACTTTTATACAATTAGTGTGCAATACAGAAAAGACAAAGAATATAGTTTCTAAATCAAACACCTGAAGTTACGCATCTCCTATGGGTAAAAGTCTACCCAAAGGGATTGGTCCAACGCACAACTTGAAAGCTGACACAAATCTAAAGCATCTTCTGGTGGGAACCCATAGAAAAGCCCAGACAAGATTGGGTAAAGAGGAAAAACAAAATCAACATAAACGCTGCCATAGTGAACCTCCGCCGTCTCTCATCCACATCTGTGTCAACCAATTCAGGGCCAAAAATAAGTCACTTCTTCACGTGACTCTCTGCTCACATGCCTCCCTAAGATTTCCCTCTCACTCTCCATCCTGCTTCCTCCTCTGTCTGTCTTCTCCTCTCTTCCCCACCCTTCTTTGGGTGGGGCAGGGAACCTGGACCCTTCCCTTTCTTGGGGACCACCCTGTTACATGACCAGTCTCTCAGAAAAACAAAACATTAACAAATTTGTCTTTCCCCCACCTCTTTTAATCCCCCCTTGTTCCCAGGTTTGTCTTCTTGCATTCCAATGAAAAGAGAGTTAAAGAGAAGTTGTTGAAAAAAGCGAACTGGTGTTTGAAAGGTTCAGCACAGTAAGGAGGACACAAAGAGATAGTGAGGCCAGTAAAACCAAAAGTAGGTTTATTTCTGCACTCCCAGGTGAGGTTCATTGGCCACAGAGAGAGTTGAAGTGAGGGAAGGGTCCAAGGGTTTTTTTTTTTTTTTTTTTTTTTAAAGATTTATTTATTTGTGCATACAGAACTGGGGTACAGGCCAGAGGCTCAGGGGCGGCGAGAGGCTTCACCAGAGACAGAGTGGGGAACAGAACAGGCAGATCAACGAAGTACACTGCTGAGGGGAGCAGCGGGCGGGCCAGGAGAGGTCTGCCACGCCATGTGGTCACCTCCGGGGCAGGCGGGGATCGAACTCATGCGGCTTTAGATTCTCAGTGCTGTGCTTTAACCCGCTGCGCCACCAGGGAGGGCCCCAAGGGGTTTTTATAGGCCTAGGTAGGGAGGTGAAATGGCAGGGTGGAAAATTATGACAAGGAATTGGAACTCATTTTCCTGCCCGGACAAACAAGTCATTAGTGATTGCTCTGAATATCTGCTTCTGTTTGGGGCAACTGTCCCTTCTGTCTGCCTATGTTTAGCTAGTGCCTGAGTCTTACAGTGTCCACCTGTCCGTCTCTGTGCTACCCTGTCCCTATCCCCTTTGCAGACCCTTGTCTAGCTCCCCCTTTATTTTCTCCTCTTCATATAAATAACCCTGCACCCTGCCAAAGAGGAGGAATATGGTCTTGCAGACACGTGTCTGTTGTTCTCATTTGTGTACAAATTAAACCACTTTTCTTTTCCTCAAACCCTGTTTCCTTTTATTGGCTGAAGGAAACTGAGCCAGCATTCAGTATCAATTGGAATGGACAAAGAGCTCTTAAGCATGAAACCAAAAGGAAACTCAATGAAGGAAAGATTAATAAATTAGAATTTGAAGCAAATTAAAAATTTTATTTTGGTAAATTCTTGCTTAAAGTATGAAAAGATAAGCTACACATGAGAAAAAATAATTGAAAAACATATTTCTGACTAAGGTCTGCTCTCTAGAATATACAAAGACTGTCTAACCTCAATAGGAAGATAACTCTTTACCTATAAAATTTCCAGAACACACACCACTCAATTATAAAATTTTATACTTTCCTGATATTGGACTTAACTTCAAGGAAGAGCTATAAAATGTTAGAAAACTATCATCACACCATCAGATAATTAAAAAAAATTAAAACTGTTTATTAAAAACAAATGCAATCCCTACAGGGACAGAATAAAGAATTGCCATATAGTTTTTAAAATGTGGGACCATGGAAATAGGTAGGAATACAAATTATCACTCACTTAGCATTTTTAAATTCAACTTTTGCTTTAATAATAGAATCATAGTTAATTGCAGTGTAAGAAATTATACATACAATTTACATGTACTGTGCTATCTATATTTTCCCAATGATGACAGCAAGAAGTGATCTGCCCTACAATTTATTGAAGATTAAATGTGTAGGTATTAATATCGTGACTCTTGTTTGCCCCAGAATAAGAGAGTCTCTGATGCTCATCTTTCCTTATACTTTTTTCATGCCAATGCTCCTTCCAAAAAAACAACTAAAAAATTTGAAAATAGTACTGGACAAATTTCTTAGCATTAAAAAAAAAAATGTCACTTAGAATCTTGCTAGCTTGTTTTGAAAACAATAGGAAGGATGAAACCAATATATGCATCCTTTTCACTGCTGCTCCAGGATAATATGTCTTTTATTTTGTCAGTTTTATAATGTCCCCATCCAAGTTGGCAGAAAAGAGCATTTGGCCCTTTTTTCCTTGATTGCTTTCCTCGGGCAGGAGAGGCTTCAACATTACCAAAAAACATGAGGAATATTTTGAAAATAATGGAGTCAAAGTTGAGAAATTAGGGTGTATTAGTCAGGGCTTTTCAGAGAAACAGAAACTAGTTTGTGGTGTGTGTGTGTGTGTGTGCGTGTGTGTATAGATTTCTTTTAAGGAATTGGCTCTTATGATTATGGTCACTGAAAATCTAAAATCTACAGGGCTGACTGGCAGGTAGAGCACACAAGTACAAGTTCAATGAAGGATGTCCTGAAGAATTAAGGAGGGGTAGATGTGGTGGACGAAATCAGGAGAGAGTCTGCTGGAGATCTTTCTCCAGCTCAAGGGTAGTGAAACCTTCTATTCAGCCCTAAATTAATCAAAAGAAGCTCACCTACATTTGGGAGAACAATCTACTTTTTTCAACTCCACCAACTCAAATGTAAATCCTGGCCATAAACACCTACACTGAAATAATATCTAGGAAGAAAAGCTCTACACAATAGGCATATAAAGTTAGCCATTAAGCAGGGCAATTACTTAAAGTTAGAGAATATAAAAACTCAAAACAAACAAACCCTATAGGAAATTTCAATTTACTTAGGAAAGCTAAAATACTGTGTGAAGGATTAAAAGAAAAAGGAATCACTAGGAATGTAGTTTCTTGTTCGTAGAAGTTACATGAAAATGACCAGGAAAGGTGCCCTGAACTGTAGAACAAAAATCTTCATGTTTCCTTAACAAATTTAATTTTAACAAATATAGTCACTAGCAGTCTGGAGGGACCCAGGCCTTTCCTACCTTGAGAGATCAAGTCTGATTATCTCTTTATCATTAACGAGAATCTGCAGGTTGATGGGACTAAGAGAACAGGCCTTGCAGATGAGCTGCCTGGATTTGGGTTCTAGTTCTAGCACTCATAGCCTTGAGTGACCTATTTAACTCCTTTGTGTCTCAGTTTCTACTCTGTAAAATGGGAATTGTGGTTTTTTCAAGAAGACAAATTTATAAAGGATATAGAATAGTGAGAATTACACAGTAAGTATTAATAAATGGAAGTACCTTCTGAATAAGCAAAAAAATAGATCGAACTACCTTCTTCCTCATGTCCAGCCTATTCCGATGTTGACAGATCTCTTATTACCGAGTGTTCTTGGTACTTCTCTGTGCCCATCCTTGCCACCTCTGACCTCTAATAATGGTATCTCTGGAGGATATTTTATTGTTGGATTCAGAACCTCAAACATGTCTTTACTTCCTGACTAATACTCCTCTTTCAGTCTCCTCTTATTACCTTTTCTTCCAGGAGCCTTCTCTGAGGAATTATATCTTCCTCTTGTAAGGGGGAATGGATGTCCTAAATGAACTGCACAGATACAGGTTTCATGGACTTTACCCCCACCCCAGACACCAGAACTACAAATCCCAGCAAAAAGACAAAAAAAAAAAAAAAAAAGACAAGCAAACTGGGACCTGAACGTGGGGGGTAAGGGGGGTAATCAGGTAGGTTTGGATATAAAACCAAACATGAAGGCTTTGGGGGGCTTTTGGCCTCATGGATCACAGCTTGTTTCTTGGCTCTTCACTGGCTTTCAGCTATTGTGCTTCCAGGTCAGCAGAACTGGTAGGACCCATTAATCAACTTATCTCTCTCTTTCCTTGAGTTCTTCACCCCCCTCCCTTTTTCTTTTCTTTTCTTATTTTTGTAAATAAACCCATTACTAACCTCTTTGAGTGTGCCTGAAGTTGAATATTAAGCTCACGGGTGAGGACCCACAATTAGGCAACCCTTTCACATTGGGTTGCACTGTCATAGTTTTACCCGCTCCCATTATAATGTTTTCCTCCATTTATTCATTCAATAGAAACTTATCATGGACAGCACAATGCTGGGTATTGGAAGCCTGCATTCTAACAAAACATATAGACTGGCTGGATGAATATATAAATCACTCAACTATGTCTCTGATCTTTTGTCTATAACTAAACTGATATAGAGCATGCTGTTTAGTTCAATGAATGCTTTACTCCAAAAGACTAACCCTATGTGATACAGTTATTGCTTTTCCAAAAATTATGTTTTTAAGGTAGACATTTATACACACATACACATTTGCAAGCCTTATACATAAAGACATATATGTATATCTTAGCCTTATATATATATAATAAATACATAAAGGCTTTTATTTATATATTTATTTGGTACTTAGACACATAGATGAAAGTTTATTTTCACTATTCTATGTGCTTTATAATTTCATCCTCTTGACAAAACTACTATTCTCATTTTATAGATGAGAGATGTGTAGGTGGTAGTAAGTGATAGTAAGATTATATATTCCTTAAAATGACATCACTTAAATTGTATCTTCTTTGGCCATATTAATAGCATCATTCTAGAAATCCATTGCTTCTAACTCAACAATTACAATGACTTCCTTACAGATGATTTCTGTATCTGTATCATTTTACTGCTTCACTAGTTGCTCCAGAATCCCAAATAAGTAGTTTTTATAGATTTGAGAAATAAATATTACATGCCTATAAGATATTTATATGAATAGTATATAGAGCAAGAACCAATAATTGAAAAATTTACAGATCTTGGACTTAGGTAGACCAGATCTGGAATCTCAGCTCTTCTATCAGGAGTTGACTGCTTAGATGCTTAATTTTTAATTTATAGGTTCTTTAGTTTGAAAAATGTGGATTTTGCAGTTAAAGTTGAAACAAGTAACTGTCCAGGGATGAATTAAAGAAAACTGACAACATGGCATGTTCCTTCATGAATTTGTAAGATCCCAGAGACTATCTAGATTTTGACTAACAGTTACGAAATTTGATTTTTCAGCACATACAATTTCAAAATACCTACTTAGGTATAATTATTCTTTGATTCCCCTACAAAATCACTATTTTACAAATGTCTTCTCCTTGCAATATTTACTGAACATTCAAATAGGATGAGTGCTAAATAGGGTAAATACGGCTACAGATATTTACACTGAAGAATCTTATTTATGAGTACCAGAGTGCCAGTGGGGTTGAACTGCCTTATCTGTTTATCACCCTGAGAAAAATATTTTAGCCTGAATGGCGCAGAACTATCTTTAGGGATTTTCCTGGAGGAATATGTCTTGTACTATATGTGGATCTGAGCAGTAATATGTTGTGGTTAATCAAAATGCTTGTGGCTGTCATCAGAGGGAAAGGTGGTATAGAAGAAATTAACTTGAGGCAAGGAAATTATAATGGTTTGAAACACGGATTTTAATTTTTATGCAGACAGTAATTTTCCAAGTCAATAATAGCATCTGTGGTGCCATTCATTGGTAATTTCATTTCAACATAGTTTCCAATTACATTAATTTCCCACAGAAGCCACAGACTACAACATATTGTAAGATTGTTGAACTATTTCCTTCAAAATATCAGACAAAAATTTATTTTGAATGAGAAGACAAAATCTAAATACAGATGAAAACTGAGTCCTTAATTCTTTAGTACAGAATTTTGTTTCAAATTCAAAATTGAATTTCATGTAACTGAAAACAAGAGTATTTTCTCATGCAGTTTCGTGTCTTATATCTCACCATTACTCCTATTTGTGTTACAATTTTCATTAATTGATACAAAAATACTTAACAAATAGCCTAGAGAGTAATACGTTCAAATATTATGATTAAATAAAATTTTTTTTTCAGTATTAAAAAAAAAACAAATGTTAGAAGGATTTTTAAGACAATATTTTACTTTTAGTAGCAAATACTTACTTAAATGACTATAAGTAAGGCTCTCCCACATTCTCAGAAAAACCTGACACTTCTCAACACCAATCACATATCTATGGATGTGATTTCCACTGAGCTATGTCTAGCTGTTCTCAACCAGACTTATGACTTGAATTAAGCAATAGGACATCTATATCATTGGTCTTTTGGCCCTTGTTTAAAATCAAACTAACGTGACCCATGTCTACAACTCTTATCACCCAAGGCATTGAGGAATACTGAGAGATACTAAAGTGGTCTCAGGATGTCTGTAGACATGGTTAGGATTTTGGAACTATGGACTTAAGAAATCTTTTTGAAAAAATAAATTCCTCATACACTTGAAGATTGTACTATAGAAGGCAAGTGAAACATGAAAAAATCTAGTATTGAAAGGTTTTTTTTTTTTTTTTTTTAAGTAAAACTGTAGTGACGGGCCCTCCCTGGTGGCGCAGCGGGTTAAAGCACAGCACTGAGAATCTAAAGCCGCTTCCGCATAAGTTCGATTCCTGCCTGCCCCGGAGGTGACCACATGGCGTGGCAGACCTCTCCTGACCCGCCCGCTGCTCCCCTCAGCAGTGTACTTCGTTGATCTGCCTGTTCTGTTCCCCACTCTGTCTCTGGTGAAGCCTCTCACCGCCCCTGAGCCTCTGGCCTGTACCCCAGTTCTGTATGCACAAATAAATAAAATCTTTAAAAAAAAAAAAAAAAAACTGTAGTGACTAGATGGACACATAGTTAAAACATAGAAGATGTCCGGTAGAGAATCAGTTACTTAGCATGACTCTATCACAGTGAGGTCAGATTCCTGAAGTGGGGAAAAGGACGTATAGTCCACTCATCCTTTGTTTTAAATGCCGTAAGTAGTGTGAAATGAGCTGTCAAGATAAAAGAATGTGTAATAGGAGACCCTGATACCCCTTCTAGCCATAATTGAAGATTTTAAACTATGATGAAAGGTTGTTATTAGAGAAAAAGGATAAGTAGGAAAAAATCTATGGAATGGCAGCTAGAGTATAAAAACAGAATATGAGAAAATTTTACTAAATTGCTAGAACAATTTGTGATAACTTCTCATAGTTTGATTCTGTTTAAACCCTATAGCTAGTAACCAACTGAGAAAGTGAGAATGGCAGGAGGTATGATATAGAATAAAAAAATAATTAATTAAAGTTCCATAATGGACAAGTGAAAGAGTTAAGTCTATCTAGGGATTTAAAGAGATCTATTGAGTGACTCGTCTCTTTTTAGCTATAAAACCTAGTCTGTAAAGGACTAAAATATTTTACTTGGACTATTGAAGTTAGCCACAGAGAGGGTATAATCTTTCTGGGATTATGATTTGCCTGAATAATAAACGATTGGAAGTGAGGCAAAAGTGAAACTTATAATATTGTGTTACTTCTCCTTCAACCTTCCCTATGATTTTATTGTGTTCCTATAATTGGTGCTCACTTCTTTTGTGTATCATCTTAGTCTGGGTATATCAAGTCTCTTAGGTTGGCAGTAATTTTGAATATTTAGACTAGATGGAGAGCCAAGCTGCTATTACTAGTTTAACATAAATTTAAGACTCTGTACTACAAAATACAAGGAAAAATGTGTTCCACATTCATGAAGATTATTCCATACCTAATTTTCAAATTTCAAGTCAAATGACATTTTACCAAATACTTTGTTAACTACTACTTAACCAAAATTTCTTCTATTTATTAATTTTATGAATGTTAATTGGGAGGAGCATTACTGATTTTATAATATTAGTTTGATCTGGGTTTCCTAAAACAAATATATCTATGCATTTTCCTTTATAGAGTTATGAAAAGTAACATTAGTACTAATATACCAACTCATAAAATTAAATAAATTAATTGTAAAATCACTACCCATGTGATCAACACCTAGGTTGGGAAGGAACTTATCATCTGTCCAGAAGTTCACCTTATATTCTTGCTTGCCCACAAACCTCAGCCTCAGGAGTGGTAATTTTTATGATAATTATCACTGTATATTTAAAAAAGCTTTTTTGTTCCAATCTTGTACATGTCCCAAAAGGATACTACCAGCAACACATATGTTGAATTTGATTATAGTTTCTTTTGATTCCCCATTTTTATCACCTATAATAAAGTGAACTTCATCCTAAATTAATAAATTTAAATGCTAATCTCCAAAGTGATGGTTCTAGGATGTGGGTCTTGGGGAGATGATTACGTCATTAGAACAGAATCCTTATGAACACTTTGGTGTCCTTATTAAGGAGACCCAAAATTGACAGAGTTTTGGTCATAGGGAAAAGTTTCAGTTTCCTTAAGATGTCTCATTCTTTTGCTCCATTTTCTTCCTTTCTTACTCTTTGCTACTGCCAAATGCTTTAGGGTTATCTTGCATTTTCTTTACCACACTCCTAGAATTTCTCATTTTTCCAAGAATCTTTGATTTCCTTTATTGAGAAATGATATTTAGAAACCAAGGTCTTAATAATAGGTATAGATTTAATAATAGGAATGAAAATGGTTCACTCTGACTTGTAGGGTCTGGGGACCCTGAAGGGAACAGAAGGCAGAGCAAGGGTGTTTGAGCCAGTCAGTCATCAGTTGACCTTTGAAGAAGAGGTATTCATCTGATCACTTCTGAGATGTATTCTACTCCTAATATCTTAAAAGAAAGAAGCATTGAGCAGATGACCTCCATGGTCAACCTCTATCATCCTTTTTCTTTTTTTTTTTTTTTAAGATTTATTTATTTATGCTTACAGAACCGGGGTTCAGGCCAGAGGTGTGATTTGAGAGAGGATTCACCAGAGGCAGAGGAGGGAGCAGAACAGGTAGATCTACTGAAATACAGTGCTGAGGGGAGCAGCGGGCTGGTCAGGAGAGGTCTGCCATACCATGTGGGTCAGCGCCCTGGTGGGGGATGGAACTCATGCTCCAGTGGCTTCAGAGAGCTTCATAATGTGGTGATTGTTAATCCGTTGTGCCACCAGGGAGAGCCCTCTCTCGTCCTGTCCTTTTGATTACTTCCAGATAGCCTTAGATCCTTGCAGACACCTGGCCTCTGTCCCTTCCTTTGATATCACCTGCTTGTAGCACCCTTGGGCTTGATTCTGTGGCTCACAGAGAAGTCCACAGCCTCTGGTTCTCTGGCACCACCTCCTCGTGCTCCTGGTACTACTGAATCTGTCATTGTCTGGTCCCGTGTCCCCAGTCTTCTGACTGCTGGCCTCTGTAGGCTGTTGCAGTGTCACTTCATTTTCCATGAGTGGCCTTCGGGACTTTTGGACAGATGGCCCCTTGTGATCTTCGAAACTCCTTTTTCCTGAGCGTGAGTGGTCATAACTGCACACAGCTGAGAACCCACTGACAGTGACCTGTTCCCACTCTGGTAGAGTCCTTTGGCTCTGTTTAGCACTGTTAAATGTGTTTTTGGTTTGGTATACTAACAAGATGAAACACTAGAAGTAATAAGTTACTGGTATAGGCTACAACAAAATTTAAGCTCTATAGCGTAAGGCTGAGCTAAAAATGTATTTAGAATGTAAGCATTATAAGCAGGTTTGCTTAATTAGGGAGACTTTTTGGCAATCTAAAAAATAAAAATCTTGCCTTTGCTAGTTCTCTTCTAGAGTGTATAAGTGTGCTTTTGTGTGTGTGTATTAACTAGTTTTCTTTTTTAATATAGTACAAGTAGCTCTTTCTTACAGTTTGTATGTGTTTATTCAAAAAAGGAGGGAGAAGGGAATCTCTTTGTTTAAAAAATTGTCCTTTTTGTAATATAGATGCTCTGCTGCTTTTCACATTTACACTCAGGCCTTCACCATTATGTTTTGACTGAACTTGCCTCAACCTCGAGATTCCAAGTGTCCTGTGACTTCTCATCCAGACACATGAAGGCTGGGAGTTGTCAGGGACACCTAGATGCATGCACAGCTTTCAAAAGTACCATCAAATGTTCAGGTAGGAGCAGCGGTTTGCTTATTTAACATTTCCCATCATGTATACATAAAAATAATCTTCGATGAAAGGCAGAATCAAACAGGCTATTATTGTAACTAGAAGGAATTTATTATTATTAGGAAGAAGGTAAACTTTGTGAATATGGATACATTGCATAACTATGGCACAAGAGTTTTGGGAGCAAATGAAATGCTTTCTACATGTTTAGTTTTTCTATTTTTAGTTTAAGAATGAGTTAGTTTCTAATTTGGTATAATTTATTTTATTCTATAATAAAACTGTTCTTAACGAAAGGTAAAGTCTTCTATAAACCACTTTTTTTGTAAGTTATAGCAAATACATTCTATTTTTCTGCACCATTTAGTGGATTCTTAAAAACATTAGCTTTTGAGAAGACCATATGGATCTATTCCATTCTTAGTCAAAAAGCATTTATTAATGAAAGCTATCTAGTGAAGAATATTGTTCTTCCTAATTTCAATTTTTTGGGGGTCTGTTACCAATGAATAGTTATGCTGATTTTACAAATACTCCATGTTCTGTAATAACTACTAATTACCTTTTCACAGAATGGGAATTACATATGGACTTTTGAAACCAATGGGATCTAATGAAAAAGGAACTGATTTTAAATTATTTTTTCTGTTTTATGAAAATAGCTGTTTTCAAACTTTGAACATTATTAGTTAACTGGTCCATGCATGTGAGTTTGAGATTAGAACTGTGCTTTTCAAATGCATTTAATAGTAAAAATAAAGACAATGGCTTTTCAGAGAAGCAAATCAATTATATTTTCAAATTCTGCTCCAGTCACTCTGGTTTCTTCATTCACCTTTAAATAAATCTGTCATATTTTGCTTTTGATTTTTGCTTTATTTCCTCTAACAGGTAGGTTCTCTCCCTACGTAGCCACCTGAAATACTGCCTCAGACTCTGAAATCTTTGTCAAAATCTAACTTTTCAAAGATTATTACAATCATTCTATTTAAAATATATTCCAAGTAATACCCATGTCTACGACTTAGCATTCTTCATTTCCTTCATTTGTTCTTGTTTTCAGTCTTAACCATGACCTAACAATGAGCCACTAATTTCAATAATGTTTACTAAATGACTTGCATCATTTTAACTGATATATGGATATAGGGATAACACTAACTTATTTACTTTTATCAGTGACACCATGAAATAAATAATGCAGAGACACACAGTTTTACTTGAGACAATTGAGATAAAAATGTTAGCCAAATTTGTTGAACTTCTGAAAGGTTTCACTTTTACTTTACTTGATTAATTTACCTAAATATTTAAAAAATCCTAATTTGAAGACATGTGCACCTCTGTGCAGCCCGATTTACAACCATGCAAATTGGAACAACCTAATTGCTTATTGATAGATGATTGGCCAAAAAAGATGTGGTATATTTTCACAGTGGAAAACTATTCAGCTACAAAAGAAAACAAATGAAATTCTGAATTCTGCCATAACACGGACAGGCCTAGAGTGCACCCTGCTCAGGGAAATATTCAGACACAGAAAGAGAAACACCTATGTTTTCACACATATGTGGTATAAAAAGAAACCAAATACATAAGTGAACTAAATGAAATAAAAATAAGCTTTTAGATTATAAATCCAAACAGCGGTTACCAGAAAGGAGGGTGTAAAAGGGTGTGGGCAAATCAGGTGAAAGGCATAAATTGTGTGTTGAAGTATAAAGTTAACCTTTTAATGGGGAACATACTGTACTATATACAGATGTTAAATTATAATGATGTACATCTGAAAACATATATAATATTGTAAAATAATGTTACTTCAAAATATGTTTTTTATAATATTAAATAAGTAAATTATAAAAACAGTTTTATGAGTTGGCAGTCCAGATATAATGGCTGTAGTCTTTGTTCTTGAATGCCTTGCAGAGAGCTGTGCCATGCCTACTTTTTATAAGATGCACTTCTTTGACTATTCCCTCCTTCAGTGAGAAAAACTGAATGAGGGGATTGATTGTATTCAGGCTACTGAAGTAGGGGAAGAGCATCCCAGATCTGAAGATGAGACTATCTTGGCAAGATTATATTGCTTTGTACCTTCTAATGCCTTACAGCTGGGAATGAATTTGCATTCACAGGATGTCTTAGTCAGCAAAACTGGAGACATTTATCTCTGTCTCACTAGGTTCCAGCAAAAAACAGCACAGCTAATCATGTATATGACAAAAATGAGAGGTTGGAGGATCTTTGTCTGGTCTTGTTAAGTTCAGGTGTAATTTTCATGATCTGTGTTTAACCTTGACATGGGTAAACAAGGGGGTCATATGTAAGTCTTATGAATCATGAAAAAGAAGGGAGAGCAAGCCTAAGTAAGTCATATGGGGAAGTATGGTTCTTTGAGGTAAATCATTTTCTAGGACTTAACCTATTATCTACAAGCTGCCAAGTATGTGCTGACCTTATAGCTAAAAAAAAAAAAAAAAAAAAAAAAAGTTTTAAAGGACTCAAAGATAGTAGTAACAATTTTGCAAAAAACCCATGAAGCTCTATTGAGAATTTTTCTCACCAGAATGTTTGGATTTTGCTAAAACCAATAATCACAATGTTATTTTTTTTTTCATCAAAAGCTTTGTTATTATCAGTAAAACAAATGTGATTCTATTTCATCCTGTATTTTATGTACTATAAGTGAACCATAAATGTGAGGTCTTTTGCAATATTACCAATCATTCATTCCAATCCCAAAAGAAAGTTAAGTTGAGGGCAAAATAATAAGGCATTTACATTGTGAAGTAATCTAAGAAAAATGATATGTAATTACATCAATATGAGGATTGTGTACTTTTTTCTCACATTGAAGCAATAGGTTACAGCAGATAACCACAATTTATTTGAAACAATACATGAATACCAGTTTAAGTAGCTTCAAGCTTAAACCTCAAATATTCAAAGTGAATATTAACTCAGAAGTCATAATAACCACTTCATTGAATAGTGTTTCCAAATTTTGTGCCCCAAACATAATGATAATAATAATCAAAAACTTGGAACAGATACAGAGGAAAGGAACAGAGACAAATACATTACTAGAAAATCATGCTAATGTGCAAAACCCTGAAATTTTATTTGACTGCCTTGGATAAAATACAGCTGAAGAAGGAACCTAAGTATGGTATAGTACAGCCTGGTTTTCAATAACATGAATGACCTGCCACAGGTAGCCACTCCTCTCTTTGTATCAGAGCAGGATCAGAGAATGAACTAAATTACAACAGGAATAGGTTGGGCTAAAAACTGGGGGAAAAATCATGAGTTATTACTTTAGTCATTGCCCTTATATTTACATAATTTCCACAGAATTTCAAAGAAAGAAGTGTATGGACCATTTCAAGATGATCTATAATTCATTAATCATTTAGTCTTTCTGAAATACATTGTACATGTACATCTGTACATTTTCATAACAATTTCTCTTTGAAAAAAAAATATATATATATGCATACAAGACCTGGGGTGCAGACCAGAGGTGTGGTGGGTGAGAAGATTCACCAGAGACAGAGTGGGGAGCAGTACAGACAAACTGACTGAAATACACTGCTGAGAGGAGCAGTGGGTGTGACAGGAGAGAACTGCTGCACCATGTGGGTCAGCTCCCTGGTCTGGGATAGAACCTGTGCTGCAGTGGCTGCTGATTGCTCCACAGGCCACGTTTTACCACCTGTGCTATCAGGGAGGCCCTCAGTTTCATGTCCATTTGTTTATGGTGATATGGTATTTTTTCTCTAGCTCACTGTTGTCACCACAGAAACTCTATAAATTAGAAGTGGCACAACCTCTATCTCCATTTTACAGTTCAGGGTACAGATAGTCAAGCTCCTAGTTTCCTTATTGTGTCAGCCCAGCCTCAGGATTCTTGAAGCACCTGTACTTCCACTGAAACATCCTCACTGAAGAGAGCTTACTTATTTTACAATTTTATTTTTTTAATTTTCATTTTATTGGTGCATATTAAGCTGGGCTTAATTACAGAGGAGACTAATATAAAACGCCAAGTTTGTAATTTATCTCATCACTTACATGATTCTTACCTATATCATCTCAAAGAAGATTTGGATTTACACAGCAACAAAGTATTACTTGAATTTCATAGAAAATAAATAGTAGGCATCACACTGTAACATATTAACAATAAAACATAGGATTCAGCGTCTCAAAGATATATATTAATATCTCTAAAAATTTCTGTGTAAAAATATGTATTTTTCCTTAATAAAGCTTCTTTAATTTCACTGATAAATCATTGAACATTTTAGTAAATTTTGATTTTACAGTCAAGGTCTCTGAAACAAGAATTGTTGGTTAATTAATTATAGCATAGGTATTGTAAGTTACAGATGTTAGGAAAAATGAAAATGTGAAATTATAGGTAGAAAGATATGCATATTATAAAACATATGATCTATTATCTGTAAAGTGTTAAATTGGTTCACTTATTTAAGCACAGAAAACATATAATTATTCAAATTAAAATATGTTTTACATAAACATTGCTGGTGAAGGTTATTAATAACAGAGTTTCTTTTGGGCCAAGTTTAATTTATTATTGTTATTTTTTACATTAACAAGAACAGCTTATTAGGAAAAGGAGAAAGAAAAAGAGATGCACATGCATAGTCACAAGTGGCAGGGAAGCTGTCACTGCAGCACTGCAAAGGGAAAGTTTAGGTGAGAAAGAGAGTTTCTTAGTTTCCTTTAAAAAATAAAATTCGGAGATTTGTAAGATGGGATAGACCACCGTTTTTAAACATGCCATGTCATCTTCTCTCAACTCAAATGCTATTTACATAATGACTCTGCCTTTGTCTGTGTGTGTATGGGGGGGGGCAAAGTGGGTGGTCTTGGGGTTACACTCATGTTCTGTGACTTGCAATGTTAGGTCATTCCAGTTGATATGAATGACTCCCATCTGATTCTCAGGCATCATTGGTAGCTCTTGGCTCTCAGCAGTCACTGCTCCAAGGCCACAGTTTTTCCAGGAGGCCCCAGAGAACACATAAACCACCATAAAAGAGAACATGAAACCACATGGAGGAAAAACATGCCCGGCCCTCTCCCCACTCTCCTCTCTAGCTTGAGCGTCCTCTGCAGGAGGAGACTCTTAAATGGGATCTACCCAGCCAAGCTCTTCCTGAATTCCTGACCCACAAAGTATATGAGATGATAAAATGATTGTCATTGTTTGAAGTCTCAGAAAATAATAATTTTTCTAAACTTATCTAATTGTCTGTGATATCTACAGGATATTGAGTTGAAAAAACAAACACTTATTATCAACTCTAAGTGGATTTTAATGTATTTTGAAATTGAACAAAAAACTACTCTGATAAGGAATAACTACCCTAAAAGGGGTCAATGGAAGAACCAGAATTAATATACACAGAAAAAATATAATCAAAGTGATTTTTTCTGAGTAATATGATAGATATGGTAGATATCCATATGGTAGATTTCATAAATTCCTCCTAAACTCTAAGTATATGTAAAAATCTGCTAATTTCTTTCCACTTTGACCACTTACTTCTGTACACAACCCATAACATAAAGGCATCTGAAGATTGTAACAATTTTAGTTAGTGCTTGCTATGCCAGTTATATATGCATATATATGCATATATAGAAATTTATGATATATGTACATATACATATATGTTTACACACACACATAGATGAGAGAAGTGGAGACTTGTTTATAAGATGACACACATGAGGTTCTGAGAAAAAGCACCCGAGTTTCTGCCAGACCTACTATTTGTTCAAATTATGCTACACTGTATTTTCTAGAAATTTCCTAAAGATCAAGTCTTGTTAATGTCTATGGCAATTTCAAATGGAAGTTTTGATGGACACTAAAGGCATTGTATTCTTTGTATACCTTATCCTTATTTCAGTGAATTTTCTCTGTGGGTCTGTCATCCTTAAAGGAGTGATGAATGCACAATATTTATCTAAGAAATGCTAAAGTGCAGCGATGTATTTTGAAGAAGAATGGAGGTTATTTATTTGGAGGGTTGTTTACATAATTAAAACTCATTTTACTCATGTTTTATGTTTATTCCATGTATCAGTGCAGGCCCCTTTTCCTCATCAGTTATGGTTTAGCATGGAAGGACCTCATAAAGAACAGTGGACTCATTCCATAGACAAACAAGGTCTTAAAACATGGATTCTGGAGGTTAACGTGGTTTTAGTTTGTTTTTCTTTGTTTAATCTCATCACAGTACTTTTCCTATGCTTTTCATCTTAAGTAATCAACACCACTTCTATAAACTAGAAATATAGGGAACTTTCTTGAGTTCTTTCTTTTCTTAATGCCATGTGGTGATCCGGAATGTCTTAGCATTCAGAATTGACCCAGAAAACTAAAAAATAGAGTGTTACCATTTTCAGTTTTCCTAGAAAATTAAAAAAAAAATAATTATGTTACAGATATGGGTAATACTATTATAGTTGACATTGAGAGAATATGGCTGTATTTTCCATTTATAATATGACTTTATATACAGAATAAAGGATAACCTTAGTAGCAGGTACAATTATTTTAGTAAGGAAGAAACAAATCGCAAAAAGGTAAAAAATTAATATCGCATAATTCTGTGGAAAATTAAAGTTGTAAACCAGCAATCTGACTATAATCTCTGTTATTATATATATTATATTACCTCCCATTGAGTAAATCATTATGCATATAGAGTTTTGGGGTGTCAAAGGGTAAGGGAATTTTCAAGACTAAATATATTTTTCCAATTTTATATATATCAAACAAATATTTACTTATTCATGGAGATTACATATTTGATCAAATCTTTGCATCATATACAATTCTTTGAACTAACACTCTTTTTTTTGCTGTCTTTTTTTGGTAACTGTAATGGTTTTTAATAGTATTTTTTTAATCTAGGGAGACTTTCTTCAAGTTTATCTATGGGAGTCGTTTGCATTTCTTTTGTCAGTTGTTCCTGGCTGCTACCAAACTTGGAACTATTTAACATCATTTTCTCAGTGTGAAATTCCTTAACCATGCCAAAATAAACAAATTTCCCTTTCATCTACCTTTGCTATCAAGGGGATTTTTGTCAACATTTTCCCAGAGTCTCTAGCTAATCTAGGGTTCAGCAATAAAACCCACTACACTTTCCACAACTAGTAAATGCCTGAAATGTGATTATAGCTCAAGAGGTAGCTTACAGTTTTTTTTTGCTCAGATTTCATTTTTTAGTTTGTTTTTGGCCTGTGGCAATTTCTCTTATAATTCTACAAGCACATTGTCATAGAAACAAATGTCTGCTACATGTTTCCAGTACTCATAGGTGTTTTGTATCAAGAATTTTCTTAGAATGTCTCTTAGCATATTAATGGAAAACAAAGCTCAAGTACTCTCTATTTTCTGCCAACATAATAAACAAGCAAACAAACAACAACAAAAAAATTGAGCATTAACTTCCTAAAAGAGAACATATGGGTTTTCAATGGAAATAAGGATACCAAGTCAAAAAGCTTGAGAACAAAGAACAATTCAGCAGATTGATGATTTCATCAAAAAAAAAAAAAGGGAAACAAAATAGTTATAGTGAGAAAAAATTGTTTCAATTTATATGAAATATAGATTTTCTGGCACTCCCTGGTGGCACAGTGGGTTAAAGCACAGCACTGAAAAGCTAAAGCTACTTCCGCATGACTTTGATTCCGCCTGACCTGGAGGTGACCACATGGTGTGGCAGACCTCTTCTGACCCACCTGCTGCTCCCCTCAGCAGTGAACTTCATCAATCTGCCTGTTCTGCTCCCCACTCTGTCTCTGGTGAAGCCTCTCACCGCCCCTGAGCCTCTGGCCTGTACCCCAGTTCTGTATGCACAAATAATAAATCTTAAAAATATATATATAGATATAGATTTTCTAAGAATTATTTGTTTTTTGCATACAGAACTGGGGTACAGGTCAAAGGTGCAGGGTGGTGAGAGGAGTCGCCAGAGACAGAGTGGGGAGCAGAACAGGCCGACTGACAAAGTACACTGTTGAGGGGAGCAGCGGGCAGTTCAGTGGAGTTCTGTCGCGCCATGTGGGTCACCTCTGGGGCTGGAGATCGAACTCATGCCAAAATGGCTTTGGCTTTTTGGTTGCTTGCTTTAACCCACCACTCCACTAAGGAGGGCCCTATATAAAGGAATCTTATAATGTAATGTAGAGAAAAAAACTTCACTTTACTTCTAAAAGTTGTTTTAATCTATGTTACCTGAAATGGAGACTCTACAAAGAAACAATTTTTTTTTAAAGATTTATTTATTTGTGCATACAGAACTGGGGTACAAGCCAGAGGTGCAGGGTCAGTGAGAGGATTCATCAGAGACAGAGTGGGGAGCAGAACAGGCAGATCAACGAAGTACACTGCTGAGGGGAGCAGTGGACGGGCCAGGAGAGGTCTGACATGCCTTGTGGTCACCTCCAGGGCAGGCGAGAATCGAACTCATGCAGAAGTGGCTTTAGCTTCTCAGTGCTGTGTTTTAACCCGCTGTGCCACTAGGGAGGGCCCAAGAAACAATTTAAAAAAACCAAAAAAACAAAAAAAACTTTTGTTCATGTATTAATGCAAATTAAGTAAATTAGAACTTGTTGATTGTTTAAAATAAGATACATATTAATAATTATTGAAAAGTGTTATAACCATTCCACTGTATATTGGTAAATACCTTTTCCAGGTATGCTTTGCTTACATTAGCATAAGTTTAATTTTTATCATGTATATGCTAAATTGAGCAAAATTCTTCCTATCATGTATATGCTAAATTGAGCAAAATTCTTCCCTTGAATTGCTTCTTCAGTGTTGGACAGGCATATCATATTCTTATTTAAGAATTACACTATTTATACTCTTATCCTATAGGGAAATCCTGAACTATGGGGACTTGGACAATTTTGCACTGTAATTGTGGTAATATAGTATATATTTGCAACTTTAAAATGTGGTAAGAGGGCCCTCCCTGATGGTGCAGCGGGTTAAAGTGCAGCATTAAGAAGCTAAACCACTTCAGCATGAATTTCATACCCCTCCAAGAGTTGACGCACAAAGCGCAGCAGACCTCTCCTGATCTGCCTGTTGCTCCCCTCAGCAGTGTACTTAGTCAGTCGGCCTGTTCTGCTCCCCACTCTGTCTCTGGTGAATCCTCTCACCGCCCCTGCACCTCTGGCCTCTACTCCAGTATGCATAAATAACCTTTAAAAAATATGTTATAAGAACAAAAATAAGTGCATTTACTTATTTGATGTTTCCTACTGGACATGTATGTCTTGTAGACCAAAATGAGTATTTCCTTCTTGATATTAATGCTTTTGACTGGTCAAAAGATAGTTCTAAATTTTGTGAAATGTTCTGGTTCATAAAAATGTTATAAAATTTATTAAGTAAGCAAAGTTGCCAAACATAACAATAAAAATTATTAATTGTATATCAGCTCTTACTTTCACCTACTTTATTATATATATATGTGTACATTTATTTGTTGCCTATCTTTATAAGAACATAAGTTCAACAGATCAATGTTCTGTTCACACCTATAATCAACAAGATATTGATTTTGATCAACCCTTATTCCATCAAAATGCTCCTCTTATACTTTGGAGAGAATGAACACTTACCAACTCAGCCTAGGCTTTTCTCTAGAATAGCTCCAATTCTTAACTTGAAAGTGGGGTTTGTGAACTAGGAATGAGCACACAAATGCATATCATTACTGACCACATGAACTATTTCTGATGATGGCTTCTGGCTCACGTTAGGCTAGTCACAGTTATTTTGTCTAAATTTGGTACTTAGTCAAAATTAATGGATAAGTATCATACATTCCTCTTCTGCAGGATAAAAATTTTGTATACTTGACATAAAAAATTCTTTCATCATTATGTCAACATAAAGAAACTTGAAAAATGGAAAAAAGCAGGCAAGATAGAAAAGAATAATATTTTGTTATATTACACTAATCCATTCCATGCATTGCAAAATTATTAAAAATATGCAAAATGAAATTAAAATTATACATACAGGAACATGTACATGGAATTTCAAATGTATTTGATTATCAAATAAAATAGCATATTTAAAGAATTATGCTATTTTTTCCTTTCAGAATAATCTAAGCAAATACTTCTGCATATATTTCTATATGTATAGTTTCTATATGTATAGTGATGTAAAGGAGGATCCAGAGGGAGAGAGAGCTCCCACTGCTGACAGAGGATAGATAATACCTTACATCTCTAAAAATATTGAAAAGGAAACAACATAATCTTTTCAAATTGACTACATATACCTCCAGTCTTGAAAATACTCTCACCCTCTGATGCTGAAGGGTTCTTTTGGACAACAGGTTTGTTTAATGATAGGGAATGCAGTACCTATAAAAGCAGATTGTAGTCAAACTGCTTATACCCATCCTGTACTATTCCACAGAACTGTATATCCCATTACTTATTTGAATCACCCTGTGGTTAGTTTCATCCCATTAAAATTGGAGTAATTGTGACTTTTCCAGCCTTTGTAGATAGGCTTAGCCACATTTTCCAAATAGTCACTCTAATCAATCCATGTTGCTATAAATAAAATAATAGTACATAAAGAGATAGTGGTGTTTATGTACCTTCCAAATTAATAGTTTAACAAACTAGTTTATTAATAATAGTTTAATAAATAAAACTAAGAGGCCAACATGTGTCACAAAATTATAGGTAAAAATCTAGGAAAATTTTGATATAATCATTGTGAGTGTAACAGTAAGTATAAATACAAGAACTTACTTCCATAGGAACATGGAAGAAAATAATTAGTGTATTTGGTAGCATTTGGAAGTGCCTTGCTCTGAGCTGAGACCCTGGGGCCATCTCCATCACAATAGCTGAGCCATTGGAACAAAACCCTAAGCAAGATTTGGCTCAGTTCTTATCCACAAAGCAGTAATACTAATAGAAGGCTACTGTGAAATATAAATATATGAAAAGAATTCATAACCATGGTTGAGTAGGATTAAATGACCTGAACGTTTTCTTAAATAAAGTAGATGAGTAAAATTGGTCATAGAGATAAATAAAAATTCTAAAATATGCCTATTCTTTTTCCTTTAAATGTTTTCTTAAATAAAATAAATGAGTAAAGTCATTCACCAAGACAAAGAGGAATTCTAAAACATGTCTACTCTTGTTCCTTTAAATTATTATTAAGTTAATTGTATTTATTTTCTTGATAATGTATTATGCCTTCCTATGACATATAACTTCTTTATTTTATATCACTAGCATCACAGATTACGTTTCTTTCTCTAGGAGAAAGAAGAAAACATCTCAACTGAGAAAAAACCAAACTACAGAAAATTTTATAATGAGAATATAAAGTTATGTAGAAAGACACTCAGAAACACCATATGTCCACAGACAGCTGTGATATTTTTCAAGAGCAGTGTCTTTTTTCTATATAAATGCTCAGAGAATTATTAATACTAATAAATGTAACAAAATATAAATCATTTTAAAGCTAGTGTGCTGCTTTATATTGTTATATAACCTTCTGACCCATTAAAAGTGAACATGTAGAGAATCCATTTTAATAGCTTCTTCCTGTTGGCTTGAGGGGTTCTATAACTAGCAGAAGTCCTAAACCAAAAATGTAGTTGGGTATTTCCACTCACTTGAAGATTTCTGTTAGAATTTTTTTTTTTTTTTTTTGAGTTGGCATCTCCTAGGAATACAAGTGAATAAACAACACAGAAAGAGGTAAGAAAAGAGAAATATTTGTTCAACACTCTGCATGTTGTAACAACGTGCAACATCATTTATGATATGTTACTGCAGCCAAAAATGACATGATGTTATAAATCACTAATTTCTCAATTTTGGAAAGGAAGTTGGAAATATGGGATAAGGTCATGTTCAGTTCAGGTCATGAAAACCAAAAATGTGCAGGTTGGACTTTTTATAATGTTTTACCAAATCCCAGAGGAGTTTAAATATCATAGTTATTACTATTATTTTCCTCTTGGAAAAGAAAGGAAATGGAAAAATTCTTGCCCAATTTTTGAGGCATTGTAACATGGCCTGGAAGTGTTTTGCTTTTTATTTAACATTTACAAAATCCTACCTATCTTTATTTCATAAGCTAATACTTCAACAAATATTATTTTTTTACATCTTCTACTTCCTATAATTGCATTTGTTTTACCTACATTAACCATGTGAAATTCCTGCCTCCTGGATTTTATATTAATCTTAAAGAATTGTTCTTAACCAGTGTTTGAATATTTTAAAGTATGGGCCACAATATTTTCAACATTGCCGCAGTCTAAGGACCTTAGAAAATCAAATACTGGCTTGAACCTGAAAGATTGCTCTGGGAAAAGCTAAAAACACTCATTTTTCAGAATTCAGTCAATGTGGCAATGATACATCTTTCACCCTCAATGACACTTATATTTCCTTCTTTTAAAATAGACAGATTCACACAGAGAACTACAGGATAAAGATTAATTAAACAAGAGAAACAGAAAATTTTGCATATTACAGTGGGTACTTTATGCCTGAACTGGTCCCACAGATTCTACAAAATTTAGTAGGTGAGGGAGTCAGTTATAAGTTATGTTCAGTTATTACCTGAACATTCTGTATGCTAGTAAACAGCATCAAACTTATTGGATGAGGTTTCTGGGCCTTTATTGAAGATTTGTCATGTATTAACATATGCAAAATAAATTTTATCATAAAGGATTCTCACTGTACTTTTCAACCATTTACTTCATACACATCCATTGCTTACTTCTTATGTTGTAACACTTTAAACTATTAAAACAGGGCATTGGAATTGACATCTTCTGCTTAGAATGGACTTGACAGCATGGTGAAAGAAATAGATACAATTTAAATGCAATATAATGAAACAAGAGCCTTCATAAATATATACAAAGAGTGAAACAGAAGAAAGTGTGGCTTACATGAAGGAGTCAGACATTTGGAGATTTAATAGATCATCTTTATTTATGACAAAATCTAGGTTGGAAGACATAGCTTGCTAACAGTGAATTGAAGAGTTACACTTACTTCATACAGAGAGAGCTGGAAAACCACAAACTTCCTCTATTGAGGCTATGCTTGTAAAATTTATAACACAGAGACCCTTCACTCTAAAGAGGATTGAGCTAAGCTGAGCATCCTTTGTTACATTTCTAATCAGAAAATTCACTCCTCTCACAGAAAGAAATGGATAGCTGGTAGGGGAAGAGATTGAAATGCTATTCTTGCATATTCCTCCACTTGAAAAGTTAGAACATAAGCAGCCTGACACCGTTTAGTAAACTTTGATTATATGCAAATAATGGGTGACTATAAGCAAATCCTCCCTGATGACTCAAACTTTCCCCACACCCCATCCCTTTCACTAATCTCTTTAGGGCAAAAACAAGTATCTTTGAAACTTGGACTCTCAGCAAATTATTTCCCAAATACAGCAAGCACTGAAATAGCATATATAACTCTTATAATGTGTAATATACTGGGATTTTTTTGACACCTATATAAAAATATAGGCCACCACAGAGTTTAAGTAATAATAATAGAGGGTCTGTTATGTAACCTGGACTTAACAATGAAAGGATTGAACTGAAAAATAATTCTTCCTATATAGTTTGCTTAATGAAACTAACATGTTAGTTTATCTGCACTCCTAAGAGATTTAACTGTATATTTAAGCAAATAAGGTAATGATATCATCCTTAGGCTTAAAAAGTGTATTTGGACCTAACAGGTAGATTTTTGTCTCTCTCTTTCTTTTTCCTTTTTAAAAATGCAGCTTAGACATAGAATTTTGGTGGAGGATCATAAATGTTCTCTAAAATTATAAATAAGTGAAGAAAATGAATTTTTCTTCTGTTATTAGTATAGCTACAGATACTTCTAGTTTTTTTTTATTAAAAAGTTTATTTTTACATCATTTTTCACATTTTTTTTTCATCTCAATTGTAATCCCCACGGGTTTCCCATCACCAAATCACCCCTGTGCCACCACCATAGTCCCGTGCATTTCCCTCCCTTCCCCCCCCCCATTTTTGATCCCATTCCCCACTCCACCCCCACATAATGTCTCTGGTCTATGGTTGTTCATTATTTTTGTTATTTTCTCGCCTGGTCCATTATACTCCTGCTATGAGTGAAACCATCCGGCATTTTTCTTTCTCTTTCTGGCTTATCTCACTAAGCATGATCTTTTCCAGCTCCATCCAAGTTGCTGCAAAAGACATGTGTTTCTCTTTTTTGGTTGCTGAGTAATATTCCATTGTATATATGTACCACATCTTTCTAATCCAGTCATCTGCATTGCTGGTGGGAATGCAAACTAGTACAACCACTATGGAAAACTGTTTGGAGGTTCCTCAAACTGCTAAACATGGAGCTTCCCTATGACCCAGCAATCCCACTCCTAGGTATCTACCCAAAAGACTCAAAAACACTGATTGAAAAAGATACTTGTACCCCCATGTTTATTGCTGCTTTATTTACAATTGGAAAAACATGGAAGCAGCCCAAATGCCCAAAAGTAGATACTTCTAGTTTTAAAGTGTACTGAAATAAAACTTTGACTATTAGTTCTTAGGCTTATATAGTCATAACAGTAATCTCTATAGTAAGGTTAAGAGAAACTGTCCTCTATTTAACGTATAGGAGTACAACTAGAAGAGGGAACACTCTAGTCAAATGTCTCTCTTCTTGTTTGAGAAGAGTTATAGACCTAGTTTTACTGGTTTCCCCGAATTCTATTCATCATCTTGGTTTTGGTAAAGTTAATAATATCTTGTGATATGAATAATATTTGTTTGAAACACTTCTTGAAAATCATACTTTATTACCCTTTGTTGACTGAGAGAATTTAAATTTCATCTTTTGATAATACAACTTCAAATGGAAATCAGTACCTGATAATAGAAATGTAAAATTGTTCAAACAGATCATGCGCTCAAGTTTGCACATCACAAAACTAGTTGATCAATTATTTTTATTTGCACTTTCCCCAAAATTACAAAATACAAACCTGACCTTAAAATAATTTTACATGCTGATAATGACACTCGATGTAAGAAACTGCTCAAATAAATCCTTTTGCTAAAATGATTGAAATGAGCAAATTAAGAGTGAAGTCTCAGCACTATCTCACTACAGATTGTTGGATCCCTGCCAAGGGGCTGACCCACATATGGTATAGCAGACGGCTCCTATTTTCCCAGTTTCTCCCTTTGCAGCGTATTTCAGTAAATATACCTTTCCTGTTCCTCACTTTGTCTCTGGTGAATTCTTTCATGCCCCTACCCCTCCACCGCTGGCCTACGCCACAGTTCTAAACAATAAATAATATTTTTTAAAAAGGAATTATCTTTTCATGGGCTTACCGCTATATTACTTAGGTTCACTATGATTCTTGACTCTATCTTTTCATAAAATTTGGAAAATTTTGAACACTTTTTCATTAAATACTTCTACACATCTCCCTGTTTGGGGGGACCATGACTATATACACTACACATACTACATGAGTTTAAGATTGGTCCATCTATTCTTGGACCTCTGCTCTTAGATAACTGTGTATGTATGTGTGTGTATATATTTAATTTTGGATTGTTTCTATTGCTGCGCCAACAGTATGTTTTGAGGGTATATTATTGCTCTTAATACCTTACTTCAGTATGGTATGCGTGAAAAATCAACCATTTTTAAAACACTAGGAGTTTACACATTAACTATGAATCTTAATATCTACATTTTTACATATCAAAATATTTGCTGATATGTATATACACATTTTAATTGAATAACCCCAGAATACCATTTAAGTATCACTCAAAAATGCTGTATGATAATTATTGACTATTTTATAGGATAATTACAGTCCTGCATACTTCAGGTACATTACTGTAATCAGTTAATTTGCACAGAAACTCTGGAGGATAAGTACTATTCTCATTTAATAGAAAGAAAAGTTATCAAGGTTAGGGCAAGGTTAGGACTATTATTTCCAGTAGTAATGGTACACTGTAGAGTTTAAGGGAGACTCACTTATTTAGACTCTATAGTTCTCTGTGTTCTTCTACTCATGAGTCATCACTACCTGGAGAGACCTCTCTTTTTGGGTAAAAAATGGGGAAAGAATTGGGAGGTGGGAAATTGGATTTTGAAAACTTACACCAAACAAGGTAAAACAGATTCATATTTTAAAAATTAAATAAATATTTTTTGCAGCATAAAGCCTAGAAATTAAAGCTTGACAAACTCAATTCAGCTGTTGGATCATGAACTAAAACAAGGTTTAAATAATACTGCATTAAAAATTCCAAATGGCAGTGAAAATGTCATTCCTAAAGAAATCGATAAACCTCAACTCCAATAATTCTGAAACCTGCACTTGAAACGGAGTCTGATTTACCGTTCATACTTCATATCAGCAGGTTCTTGTATATCTGTGCTTACAGTAGTCACAAAGAATGAACTAATAATTAAGAAAACACATTAGTCTATCCTGCCTCTTTGAAGTTCCAAGATAGTTAACTGGGAACTAGTCCCTCAAAATACTTAG
The DNA here is from genome assembly GCF_000260355.1 of Condylura cristata. Classification (NCBI taxonomy): domain Eukaryota; kingdom Metazoa; phylum Chordata; class Mammalia; order Eulipotyphla; family Talpidae; genus Condylura; species Condylura cristata. Next base: position 22,265,907 of record NW_004567105.1, read on the forward strand.
ATGTTGTATTGTTGTCATGGAAGTTCTTGTCTTTAGTTAATCAACTGGTTTTCTATCTGAGTGCCAACAGTTGAGATTAGAAAAACTAGACAAATTTCTTATTTCCAAACTTAGAAGCAACTAGTTGTGTAATTTTTGAGTTTGCCTCATGGAAAAAATAATTTGAACAAATGTATGACCAGTTGACATACTTCCTTCTCACAATAATTATTTGCAGACCTCAGGTCACTGCTCTTTTAAAATAATAGTTTTCCTTTTCTTAAATGACAAATTTCACGATCATAACAATTGTGATAAGCATTACAAACAAAAGCACATTCTTTCACAAGAGTATAGGAGATATGTTCAAATTGGAAGTTCTTTCACATTCATTACTTCACACTTTATTTGACACCATTAAAACATTTAGACCCTCTGGTGTACAATATTCATGAGGATTTTATGCTATGCATCACACAAAGTGGGCAAAAAGCCAGAATTATTTTCTTCAGGATAACATATTCTACTTTGAAACAGTGAATTTCAAAATAAATAAATAAATAAATAAATAAATAAATAAATAGATAAATAAATAAATAAATAAATCATTGTTGCATTCTCCAGACCTATTTTTCAGATATTCTTCATTTTTTCCTTGTTTGTCATTAGACTTAATTAGAAAATCCTGAAGAAAAAAAAATTTCCTCTAGGCTTCATTTTGCTTGAAATTGTTGACATATTTATTACATAAAATGACATTGTGGGCCCTCCCTAGCACAGTGGGTTAAAGCACAGCACTAAGAAGCTAAAACCACTTCAGCATGAGTTCAACCCCCGCCCCAGAGGTGACCCACATGGTGCAGCAGACCTCTCCTGATCTGCCTGTTGCTCCCCTCAGCAGTGTACTTCGTCGATCTGCCTGTTCTGCTCCCCACTCTGTCTCTGGTGAATTCTCTCACCGCCCCTGGGTCTCTGGCCAGTACCCCAGTTCTGGATGCATAAATAAAACCTTTGAAAAAAATATGACATTGTACACTAACTCAAATGAATCACTTACATGCAAGCTGGAATGCGTGAATTAGTAGAAGGTATTGTTGGTATGTTACCACCTCACCTGTGTAAGGCTATAAAACATCGCAACTTGTTTTTAAAGTGTACTCTCCAATGTGTGTCTGGGTCACATTCACTTTCCCTAAAGCAAGAGCACATTATTTTAGTTCTTAGTATGAAAAACATGTTTGGAGATGGAGGAAATGTGGAATTGAGTATTGAAAGGCTGAGGCCTTGATCTAGTACCTAGTTTGGAGTGAGTGTTCCCTTTTTAAGATTTGTCTCAGTACATGTTAGTGTGTCCCAAATGGATTTTTCTATGTATCAGCCCCAGAGCTCCTTAGCTGAAAGTGAAGCACAATCTGACTGAAGCTGAGTCAAAGATATCAGTCACACAACCCTGATTCACTGTGTTTGTGTGAAACAGAGCTATACACCTGAATCAAATTAAGCCATTTAAAAACCTTTACTAGATTTTCCAAACTCTAACTAAGAGCAGGTGAGTCCTTCTCTGGTGGTAGTAAACTGATATATGAGTTTTAGAAGTTTTTGATGACCATATTCCTTATATTCCTTGTGGAGAGAAGAGTTGAAAGCAAGAGTCCATGGGCAAAGAATAAAAGGGATGATATATGGCCGTGTTTCAGAATTTGCCTGCTCTTCCGAAGCATTCATGACTTACCTTTCTAATAAGTCGTGTCTTTATTCTCAGCTAGCTTGAAAAGTCTGCCTTGACTTACTTGATAATAATATGTCTCAAAAAATAAATAATAGTATATTACCAATGTCTGGAGCATTTACTGACTGTCTTTCTTTAGATAAGTGTCACTCAATCCAAAAATATTATTAAACACCTTCAAGAATGTAAATCAGAGAATATTAATATTAGCATTACATTTCTTGAAGCCTATAATAATGTAAAGCAGTGATCCCTTGATTGTTATTAGTCCAGGAACATATTCTATGCCAAGTGAAGCTACTATTATTTTGCATTCAGTGGAAAAAGTACATATTATTTCTTTTTAAAAATATCAAATTTCTATTTGTCGTGTCAGTTTTTTTGTTTGTTTGTTTTGTTTTGAGAAATTTGATGATCTAAGGACTTACTTTCTCACATGTTTGTGATCCCTAGTTACACGTAAACATTAATTTATGTTTATAATCTTTACCAAGGTCAAATGTAGGATCATGTTTTATTCTTTAGAATTTAATGAACTGAAGGATGCACTTAAATGAATATACACATGCACTGGTCCATAAAATTTTGTCAGTATATATTATGAAATAAAACAAACTTGATAGCTTTAGATAGAGTGATTAAATTGTCTTCTCTTCTGGCTAATGTCCTTTATGAACAGGATATATTATTTAACAATAAATAATGCTCAAAATATGCTAACATTACAGTTAATCTGGCCTGCTTTTTTTCAGCTATGCTACATTAAAAGCACTGCTAATGCAACCTTAATATACAAAGAGAGACAATAATTGAAGGCAGGAAGTTATGAATTGAGAGCACACAATTTGACAGGATAGAGTTAAGCTCACTGTGCAGAAATACTGACAATTGTTTCTATTTTGTGCATTTTAGATCAGCCCATGCTATATTTAGTAGTGACATTTAATGCTTGGATTGACAATATTTTTTCTGGCTGTACATTTCTGCCCTGAGTAAGACAAGGAAACAGGAACACATCACTCTCATCCTCTTTAGACAATTCCCCTGAAGCTTTATTTATATTGGGATGGATTCAAAATTGCTCTCAACATTTTAAGGATTTGTCTTGTTCTAGTCTAACGTATGGATCTGAATTCTTGCTTTCTTATTTCTTTACCTAAAGTGAAGAAATAGATGGGGGGAAGTAAAACTAAGTCCAAACTCTGAGGAAGAAATTAGGAAGCTTAAGCTAAATTAGTGACAGTGTGGAAGGAATGAATTAGGTAGATTTAAGATGTAAAGAATACAATTGAAAAGCAAAGGACTGTTAACCTGTAAGAACTGGAAAGGTCAAATTCTATACTCTTTTTGCTTTTGTTATATTGGTGGATGTTGGTTACATTGCTTAAAATAGGGAAGTTAAAATTTGATGAGGGCTCTCCCTGGTGGCACAACAGGTCAAAGCACGACATTATGAAGCTCTCTGAAGCCACTGCAGCAGGAGTTCGATCCCTGGCCAGGGAGGTGACCCACATGGCGTGGCAGACCTCTCCTTACCAGCCAGCTGCTGCCCGCAGCAGTGTATTCATCAATCTGCCTTTTCTGCTCCCCACTCTGTCTCTGGCGAATTCTCTTACCCACCACACCTCTAGCCTGTACCCCATTCTGTGAGCATAAATAAATAAATAAATACTTTATTCATTTATTTTGATGAGTTTCTTTGCCATTTGTGATGGAACAGGATAACTTTAGCTTCGGGCAGGCTGGAATAAGTGTGATCTCTGGAGAAAGCCAAGAGGCAGCTATAAATTACAGACTTGGGAATCAATGTGTAAATATTAGTCTGTTACATAAATTTTAAAGATATCGACAACTAATATGATAGTTGAAAGTATAAAAGTGAATCATATGGTCAGCATGACTGCAAAGAGAGGAGAGAAGATAATCTTAAAGTATACTGTTAGAGAAATAGAACATTTTTTTTACCATTCCAAATAAATTATTCTAAATAATAATCTGATCTCATTTGTTAAGTTTCAGGTAGTTGGGATGTTTCCTTGTCTAGATAACGATTTATAGCAGCAATCATTAGCCATTATTGCATGTCATAATAGCTTGCAGAATGATACACTCCTGGTTCTCATTGCTGAGGGCTTTTAATCAGAAGATTTTTTGATACACTGCTATATTTACAAATTATAGTTTTATACTTACCCAAGCAATTTCCCAAGGTGCTCAAATTTATAACTTTAGTTGATAATTGCTTAATTTAAAAGAATACATATATATTTTACATAGCTCATTGTTTCATTATTTTAATATCATTTACATGCAGCTATACCTAACTAGTTGTATCATGTATTAAATCTTTTATCACTGAGATTTCAATCAACATTCTTCACCTACAGAATATAAAAATAGTAAAGGTAACTTGGTGGATGTTGTATAGTAGCATGTCTCTTGAAATGTGTGAAACTATATTTCTGAATCATACAGAGTGTTTTGAACAAAAGAAACCTCAATAAAAAATACAAGAGAATCAGAACTGCAAAAATTGTTCAAAAACAGCAAAGGAAGACTGACTCTTCACAATTTCAAAATAACTATGAAACAACAGTAATCAAGGTAATGTGATAGTGTCAAGACAACAGACATTTAGACAAGTGGAAAGGACTTAGAAGGCCAGAACAAGGCCCTTATATTTATGGTGAGCTGGTTCTGACAAGAATACTAGCACATTTCAATAGGGAAATAATTGTTAATTCAACAAATGATGTAGGAAAAACTGGATATCCAAATGTCAAAGGAGGAATTTTGATACCTATCAAAATACATAGCAATGCATAAAAATGCTCTAAGTTAAACATGAGAGAAAAATTTATAAAATTTTAGAAGAACGTGTTGGTTTAAATCTTTCATTCTTGAATTAAACATGACTAATGGTTTCTTAAATGAGACACTGAAAGAACAAAATAGCTATACTGGATTTTATCAGTATTAAAAACATTCATATTTCAAAAGATACCATCCAGAAAGGAAAAAGACAACCCAGGGAATGGGTGAAAATGTTTATAAATCTCATTGCTGTGAAGGATTTGTATCCAGAATAGGATTTCTTAGAACTCAATAATATAAAAACAAATAAGACAAACCAAATGGAAACAAATAAATCCAAATATTCATTTTTCCAAAGAAGGTATATAAAATGGCCAACAACTATGTGAAAATGCATTAGTTATTAGGGAAATGCAAATAAAAACCACAATAAGTTACCACTTGACACCACTAGATGGCTAACTAAGAAAGACAGACATCAACAAGGGTTGGTGAGGAAGTAGAAAAGTAGAACCTTGGCTTTGTTGTATTATAAGACAGTGCAGGCACTTGGAAAAGTTTGACAGCTCCCTCAATATTTAAACACAAAGCTATTATATTATCAGTGATTCCACTTTTAGGCATATTCCCAGGAGGAAAAATAAACAAAAACAAATGTCCACACAAAATCATGTACATAAATTTTGGTAGCAGTATTATTCACAAGAGCTACAAAAGCAGCAACAACACAAATATCCGTCAACGAGTGAATAAACAAACTGTGGTATATCAGAAATTAAACAAAACCCCCTTAGAAATATTGTCTTTCTTTTGTGTTCAAATTTAATGATTTTAAATGTTTGATGCTTTGTGTCTCAAGGTAAAATACTGAATCTATATGTATACACAGACACACACACAGACAGATTCAGAGAGCAAGAAAAAGGAATTGACAAAAAGACCACTTTCAATAAATAGGAAGATTGGATTAACATTTATTTGGCATATGTTTCGTATTATTTATACATTTTATACTCAAGGGGCATTTTGCTCTCAAATCCACTAGGTGGCATTACAAACTGTACTGTTTTAATAATTCATTTATTAAACACTTAATAAAAGTGTGTAATAAAGCACCTGTTCATAATTTCCTATAATTTGAGTTAGCTCTCTTGGTATTATTTTTGATATTGATATTATAATACTTTCATTAACATTAGAATTAATCAAAAAATTTATTGCAAAATCTATAAAGTTAATACTTTATAGATTTTGTGTGTGTGTAAGGCTGGAGGACTAAATTTGGGGACATTCTTTTAATGTTGCAGCCTTATTATCCCCAAATACCTTTAAATTCTCACAGGCTTTACATTTCAAAATCCTACCTGTTTTGTGGGTATTGTCAGAAAGGAAAAAAATAATACGAAAGTAGTTTAGAGCTAAACATTGAAAACATTTATTAATGCACACTAGCATACTTAATTTGAGGCTGATCTGATAAAAAATAGTTTTATTCCCATTTCTGCTTAAAACTGTCAGACATTCAGACTGTGTCTGCTTCAAGCTGTAAGATTATACTTTAGAATCACCTGAGGAGCAATTTTATCCAGATATCCAGTTGAAATAATTCCCTCTCCCCAATAGAATTGAATTTTGGTTTAGGATTTCATAGAGATTATTTGTGTAATATTCTCCCAGTCTAGAGAATGAATGTTAAGTTTTTATATGTGACTAGAAAGAGAAAGAAGAGGATTTAGGAAATAGACACCAGGGGTCAAGTGAGTATGTTTTGAAATATGGTCTTTTGAGAATAATTGGAAGTTTCACAATAGTACTACCACACCTAGTAACTGCATTTCTGCATCTGCAGAGAAGTGGAAATTGAGAGAAGATTAGGCACTGAGAGGGCCAAGTTCCTACGCTGGCAAGAAACTAATGTGAAAAGAGCTGAAATGAAATCAGCGTATTAAGGAAGTGGTTTTACATATGCCATAGGGTATATGTAAAATTTTACTTAGCCATATCAAACTATGTAATTTATAAATGCTATCTACATTTTTCATGTCTCATCTAGTTAGGGACTCTTCATTTATGGAGTAAATAAGAGTATGACACTAAAGTTAATGTTCTATTTAAAGGAATTGCCATTCTACAGTAAAACTAATAAAATTACACACATTTTAATATTATTCTCCTGGATCTACGTGGAAAAGAGAAAACTAGAACTGTAATTAAAAGGATGTATGGATGAGTGGTAAATAAAAATATTTGTCTTGCTAAGAAGTGCGATAGAAGAGAGAGGTAATAAATAAATACAGAAAACTGGGGGAAAACATATTTTAAAACCCAATTCACCCCAAAAAATAATCTGCCTCCAAAACCATCTCCATAAGCATTTATAATAAAAAATCAGAATCAATAATGAACACATTTATTACAGAACAGTAAAGAATATATCCCAAATCATTTATAAAACTAGGACCACTATTACCCATACCTGATAGTAATCATGCAAGGAAAAAATACTAATGTAATCTCACATTTACAGTTTTACATTTCTAAATCCTAAATGAAATATTAACAAATTATATCCTGAAAACAAATTAAATAGGGCACCCCATCATGGTCCTTTTGATATTATGCCACAGACTCCAGGAATAAAATACAGAACAAAAATGATTATGAAACCTACCCTAATAGCACAAAAACAAATATATGACAACACTTATCTGAAAAATAACACTGAATAATGTTTGTCATCCACTTAGGATTAATATAAAACTATTATCAAGCTGGAAATAGGAATATGATTCATACTTAAGTACATTTTAATTCTCTAGTCCTTTTGTGTTTAATTCCCTAGTCAGTGTCTGTTCACTTGAATAAATCATCTAATCTTTTCTCAACAATTTTGTAATATAATATATTTATGCAGTAATTTAAACACATACCATAGCATCTCACTTAATCCTTACGATAATATAATAGATTATGCAAAACATTTGTATTAGTGCCAATAAGACTGGGACAGAGTTGCTACAATAAATGTCCAATGTTATAATTGAAATGTGTTTAGAATTTATCTATGATGAATCCTCCTGAAAGTTCTTTTGAGAACTCTAATCTTATCTTTCTAACATTAGAACCATGGATTGGTAGTCAAAGTCATATCGACATATATATAATTTAATGTAGAAAGGATAGCTACATTTTCATCCTTTTCATTAACTACAAATGTCCAATGTCCAAAGGAAGAGAAGAAAGGGAGAAGAAAGAATGCCTGAGTCCTTGGTACATTTTGCAGCACCTGAGTGACAACTTTGTGAAGGCAAGCTTGTGAAAGATAAAATAATAAAAACTTATATAGAGAAAACTGAGGTGATAGATCCAAATTCTCCATCTCTGTTATGTGAGGGATGCAAATATCAATGGGATACCCAGTGCATAGAATTTGAAGTTTCTTAGAAAACTGTGATGCCACTGTCAAATGTAAGACCAGGAAACTTAGAAAACAAGGTTAAGTATTTATCCCCTTTACTATGTAGGGTACATTTTAATTACATGGGCTTAAGATCAAGTCAGAAAATTTACGTTATTATTCTTAATTGGCCAGATGTAAAGATATTCCAAAATTTTTTGAAAAAAAAATACAGCCGTTATATATTATTTGAAGGTCAAGATCATAGAAGGCAGTATCTGAACATTTCTGAAATGAATAAATAAAAGAGTAATTCTTGAGTTGTGCATTAAAAGTTTTAGTGATGTAAAAGCATGAGAATTTCTTCATAAAATTAAACATTTTTACCATACATTCAAGACAAGCATACCTAATATGTGATCAATTCATCTATGTCAAATTATTTAACAGACACTCACTTGAAACAGACAATACAGATGGATATATATATATAGATAGATAGATAGATAGATAGATAATAGACAGATATGAAATCCATTTTCACTTCAACATTTTAAATTACAATAAATTTGGTGTGTTTCCATGTTAAATAAACAAAAGAAGTATTTTGATTTTTAGATCAGTAATTCATAATGATTTATAATATTAAGCTCATTCCTTGCAACAATACTTTGGAAATACAAAGTTTCATTGTGCAAATTCTTAGAAATAAATTCTTGGTTATGAGAATCACTCTTGTTCCAACTATTTATTTTTATAATTTAGGATTATTTTAAATCTTTTTCATTAAATCAAACAATGTTTTCTTTCTTTTACACGCCAAAATCATAGCACAGCTAAAATTTGCTACTGTCAGTCTGTACAGGAAAGAAAGATGTATATCATTATGTTTTATTATGTGCTATTAAAGAAAATGTATTATTATGAAAATATAAACTATATAATTTATATTTATATTCAATATTTATATTTATTTTTAATAAATTATTTAATTTTAGATATACTACATATGTCAATAATATATTTTCAATATATATAATAATTTAACTTTCAAACTGTATGTACTTCTAAAAATGAAAAAAAAAATATAAAATACATCTGTGAAAGGAACCTATCTAAATTTACACTAAAACTAAATTTAAGGAATGAAAATGGTGAATATATGGAGGTGTATATTCAATCACTATATTTGGTCTTTTTTTTCTTTACAGAATATATAATTTTATTACATATGTATAATCTGTTCCCCACTTGCTTATTACAAGTTTTTACACTATCTGTAAAACTGTATGATACTGAAATTTCTGTCTACTTCCTGATGATTACATTTTGTGATTCACTGACATATGCTTAAAGCTCTCACAGCATGAATGAGTATAAAAGCAACATAAAAACATACTGGAACTGTAGTAAATACTTTCTTTGTATCACTCCATATATTGATATCATAACCATAACCACACAAGAGGGCTATTTTTTGCTGTTTCTCTTTCTAGATGAAAAAACTTAGTCCTGCAACTTATTCAAGGTTAAAGGTTATGCATTTTTTAAAGGCATAATCTTTAAAAGGCATAATCTTTTTACATATGAAGACATAATATAATGTCTTGAAAGCCTATTTGAAAATCATTATCAAAAATACTGGTTTTAGCTAGTGACTGACACAATTAGCAAAAATTATGTTTCATTTTTCCTACCACTAAAGTATAGACTATTAAGAGAGGAGGAAGTTTAGATGAGATGTTAAATTATCTATAAGGGGAAAACAGTGATAATAAAGTAGATAGTATCTTTCTGCTTCTCCTCGTGCTTGACCCAAAGTTGTGAAACTAAGAGATCACTAGGAGATTGCATTTATTCTATTTTTGAAGCTTTTTTTTTTTACTTGTGCTTCAGAGAAAGAAGGGTTTATATATTAATTCCCATTTTATTAAATAATTTGTTCTAAATGAGCAGTTGGTCATATATCTAGAAAGTGTAAAAGACTGAATATGATACCAGACTTGCCAAAATATGGAACAACTCAGTGTTGATATCATGTTAGAAAAAAACTGTTGAATCAAGCAAAACAGTAGAGGTAGAACAGAAGAACACATTGGATAGAAGTGCGGATTTAACCAAGATTATACAAATGATATATTAGGGAGAAAAGTATCAATTGGTCTTGATAGTTTTCTTCAGTGATTCTATTTTGTTTTTAACATAGTATAGTAAAATTATCTTATTACACATTTATGGGCAGAAAACATATCTTAGCTAAATATTTAAATATTCTCAGCAGAGTTCTAGTAATCCCATGCATAATGATTCTTTGGGAATTAAATCAGCTAAACTCTCTTGAGCCAGATCACCAGATAACTTTTATTGTTAGACATTATATGGATAATAATGACCATTAAAGCTTTTGAAAAAGACCTAATAGAGAATTTAAAAGTGCTTCTTTTTTTTGGAACTGCTACAATGAAATGTAGTTTATCAGTTCATATTATTAGATTCTGAAAACCACCCTAGATTTACTTAGTTATTGAAATTTAAACAGCTTGAGCCTCTAGAGTTATTCTTCTGTATGTTGAATTTGCAAACCTTACTTTGGAGCACAAATTTTATATTTCTCAGAGCCCTATTTTCCCATTTAATATTGAGGGCCAAATAGTTCGGGTTACCAGAAACTATAATTCACATATTAATTGTTTTATTGAATATTCTCTTTCTCTGGTTAAGAAAAATCCATTCAGCACTTATTAGATGTTGACTGAAAATCTACCATTTGTTGCTGCAACTACAGTGATGGCCAGAATAATATTATGAGATGGAAGACAAATAAATAGAAGATGCACCTGGAAAATACATTTTCATGCAGAAGATATGTGCAAAAAGCCCTAGGTACAGAAAGTATTTATATGTTTTGAGTAGTGGTAAGAAAGTGACGGTAGCTGAAATACATTGGGAGAATGAAAGTGAAATCAGAGACTAGTCAAGACTAAATTATGCAAGGCTCTGTCACTGAGTGGTCAATCATTTTGTTTTTAATAAAAGGTGATAAAATTCTGTGGGGACTTACATGTAAATATTTCAGAATTATTTTTTTGCAAATCATTATAGCAAATGGAATTAGAATAGGCTAAATGATGAATCAAAGAGGAATTTACTTAATTCATCCATATAAGCAATTTAAGATGATACTAGGTGTATATTTTCAGGGGTAAGATGGAACTTCTTGCTGTACAGTCATTCAGAGACTTAGCATTATGAAGACTATGTGACCTTCAAAACATGTATTACAAAATTGCTAAAGCATTTTTCATCTAGTTGGCAAAAGAAGAAAAAGCCTGACGAATCTCATATAAAAGCCTTTCTCATGAGTAAGGTCTAGAACTAGTAAAAATCACTGCTCCCACAGTCCAATAGCTAGAACTCATCCACATGGCCATGCCTAATTAAATGGTGGAAAATAATGTAACTATGCCCAGAGGAAGAAAAAAATGTGTGTAAAGGGAGACATTTCTGCCATTATCAATATATTTCCTGACATCTTATTGTGATCAGTATTTTCTGTATACCAAGCAATATTTTGTTGGATTCAATAGTATATTAGCTGTATTGAGATAATAAGTAATAAGTATAGCCAATTAAAATTTATAGCATGAAGAATTTTGAGAAATGTATGCACAGGCATGTATCCACTATTTCAAAGAATATTTCTGTGATCCCAGAAATCTCCCTCCTGGTGTTTATGTAGGTGCACAACCCTTTCCCACCTGCAGACAATCATCTGGTTTCTGTCACTATAATAAATTTTAGAATTTCATATATATGACATCATAGAATATGTAGTCTTTTTTTTTTGTGGCTTCTCTCAGCACAATATTTTTCATCCACACATCCTATTGTATGTTTCAGTAATTTGGTCAGTTTTAGGACTGAGTAGTATTCCACTGTATACACAAAACAGCTTAACTAGACAGATTCCTGACTATATTTTTTTTCATTTTTTTTCTATTTAAGAATTGTGCTATTAAAATAACTTTCATAGGCAAAATTTTACTAGCTCATGTGTTTTAGTTTCTATTGGGTAATACTCCATGTTTGCAATTTCTGAGTAATACTATTTTTGCTAGCATCTGATACTAGAGGGTGTTTAACTGCTTATTGTTTTTCCTTAATTTTAGCTACTCTAGAAGATAAAAAATGACATCTCATTATGGGTTTAATATGTATTTGACTTATTACTAAATGATTTATTAACATTCAGTTATATGAAACCAATATAGGTTTCCATAGTAAACGTTTCCTATTTTCTAGTATAAAATATCAATTTCCCTCAGAATGTTCCTATAATGTATTAACATAAAACTTATTGATATATTGATATATTAATATTAAACATTTCTAGTATAAACAATTTCCTTCAGAATGTTGCTGTAATGTATTGATATATTATTTATTGATATATTAATATTATTAAATATTCCTATTTTGTAATATAAACTATCAATTTTTCTCAGCATGCTGCTTTAACTTATTAATATGTTATTATGTGTTCATTTTTCTTTATCTCAAATATCTTAAGTGTATATCATGCTTAACTGTGGCCCACTATCGCACAAATATATAAATGTGTATCTTTCTTCCTCCCTCTCCATCACTCCCAAATATATATGTACATATGTGTGTGTGTGTGTGTGTGTGTGTGTGTAGTGAGCTGGTGAATTTAAATTTAATTATACTTTCTATTATTTATTACCGTATGAACTTTATGTTAAGATGAAAGGGTAAAAAAAAGAAAACTTTGGATATGGAACAAAATTCTAAGTTCATAGGTTTTATTTCTCCCACTGTATTAGTCAGGAAAGGCAAACTTAGCTGTAAAATCTCCAAAACATTATTTTATTTTTTAGTTTGAATTATTTATATTACATATATGCATTCTCAAATAATTTAGATGTTTTCTGTATAGTAACTGAAGTTGCAACACTTGATCTTTTGGAGGATACTATGTAATGTCATTGTAAGGAGGCACCTTCATGTTTTTCTTACCTGTTTGGCTTGGTCCCATGTTGGTTAATGCAAAATTATTTTTAATTTTTGTGTCATCTGCTTAAGAAATTTATTACTTTTTATCTTTTTAAAATTTTACAACATTCTTCCTTTTTGTATAATACATACTTTCTCCTGTCATGCATAGTCCTCATAAAATTCCCACCACCACTACCAATAATTTACCAATGCACCATCACCATAATCCCTTGTATTCGTCCCTTCCCTGCAGTCTTACTTTACAATATTTCTTTCCTGCTCACACTATCTACTCACTGTAAGAAGGTAAGGGATTTTTGCTCTTATTGTCCAGTCAGTGTCTTAAGCTGAAGATCCAGCAGTAGTGGTTTTGAATATCCCCAGAGTGAAAAAAGAGTTCAGGAGGCTGATTCTACCCAATGCCCACAGTAGTGAATGCTGGAACTATTAATACTTTGCAAAAAGCACCAATGATTACCACATTCATATATTAGCTGCCACTTAACTAGTGACCTAGCAACAATAGTTTTAATTTTCCTTTTGCAAATATTAGATAATCTTAATAATGGCTTTACATATTAGCTTCTCTGTGACTTGATCACAAACTGAAGTAGATCCAATTTTTTATGTTCAAACAATTGACCTCATTTTCTGATATCACATAATTATAGCTCCATCTATTTTGACTTCGTAATTTTAGGAGACTTGCATTAGGAAAGATAGTGCCTGATATTTTTGTAAATTGTTTATTGTTTTTATTTTAATTTTCAATTATTTAGGCAATATTGTAACTATAAATTTTAATTATGCCAATCAAGCTTGTCAAAAATAAAAATCTTATATAATCTTATTGATTTCTTCCATGGTAACATGGACGGATAGGAAATGAATACTTATTCAAAGTACTACTGAATTTCTATTAATAAAAATGACAGTAGGAAACTGAGATTTCTGCTTTGTGTAACTTGCAAATGATCACTTTCTAATTTCAAAAGTAAACCTAGCTTATACTTATTGAACTACTTGTTATGATTTCATTAATCATCTTTTCTTTTGGCTAAACATTGTGACAAAAATCTTTACCATTAATCATCTGTAGCAGAAAGAATCATATAATTTCTTAAGTTTGGTAATATCTGAAATAACAATCTGGTTGTATTATTTTTCTGATATTCTTTATAGTATCTAGATGAATTCAATAAAAACACAATGCTTAGGCCCTCCCTGGTGGCGCAGCGGGTTAAAGCACAGCACTGAGAATCTAAGGCCGCTTCCGCATGAGTTCGATTCTGCCTTCCCCGGAGGCGACCACATGGTGTGGCAGACCTCTCCTGGCCCACCCGCTGCTCCCCTCAGCAGTGTGCTTCGTAGATCTGCCTGTTCTGCTCCCCGCTCTCTCTGGTGAATCCTCTCACCCTCCACATCTCTGGCCTGTACCCCAGTTCTGTATGAATAAATAAATAAATCTTTAAAAAAAAAAAACAATGCTTAGCAGATAATTTTAAACCAATTAATATAAACTATAAAAATATTTGCATGAGTATAATTATAGTTGCCGTGTTAAAAATTTTTGTTTGCTATTATTTCTATAATATTTAGCCACTAAATTCTCAGGATTAGGCATTCTTTATATGTACACTTGTTTTGTTTTAATTCATGCATGTTAAAACTGTTCAAAGATATCACTATTTTGATTGCAAAATACATTTAAAAATTTAAGTAGTTCTTAAAATGTATAATCTTATGACTTATTGTTTCAGACTTAAAGAAAGTAGTATTAGAAAAAAATAGAATAAGGTGACTTTAAAAAGATTTATTCAACTCCACATATATAATATCTTTACTTAGTAAAGGATTATTTTCAGTTATTTAGTCAATATTGAGCCCATAAACTTTTAATTGTATCAAGCCATTTTATAATCAGATTAAAGAAAATATTTATTTATGATTAAAACACTTTAAAGTGTTTTAATGGGCAGGTCTTTGCTTTTCACCACTAATAAAATGTTAGCTATATAAAAAATGACCAATAATCTTATATTGATTACACAAAAGCTTATTAGTTCTATAGACAACAAAATAATGTACTTAGCTTTTTTTCTGTAAAATGCAATTAAATATAATTTGGAAAAAAATACTTTTTCTTAATTTTTCTTTATATTTGTAAGGTTATGTTTTATATATATGTGTATAAACAATGTACATACTTCTCTCTTGATATTGTTTAAAAAATATTGTCAAAATACTGACAAAAATGTGAAACAATGGTGTTTCACTAACAATAAATTAAAAAAATAGCCTTTCACATGAAATGTATACTAAAAAGGAAATTATTCTTTATATTATGTATATTTTAAAATGCATCTTTTAAGCATATATGCGTAATCAATATTTTACAGTGCTACATTTTTACTACAAATATGTACATTTCATAAATACCTTTACTAAAATTTCTGCAAATATCACTGGAGTGTAACTTCACTGTGTGGGCTTAGGTATGTTAGAAAGAGATGGTCGCAAGAATACCAGTAAATCAACTAGCTCACTGTAGGAACTTTCAAGAAAACTTCATCTGCTGCGTATATATTTATGTTATAAAAATGTTAATCACTTAGTGGCATAAAATTTAATAAAGCACCCATAAAGCTGTTCAAGTTAAAGTTGTTTTAGGAATGTCAGAAGATACAGCATTAGTTCTCTAGTCACAAGCTAATTACTGGTTGATCTAAGAAGGGCTGAATGAGTGTGGTGCTACCTAGGCAACCAATGCTGCTAATGTTAACATCTGACCTCTTGTGAAAACACAGCAGAACCCTGCTATGAGCAAATATTAGCAATGATATTATAAAGGCTTCTTCAGGGTATCTAAATCTTGTTTGTAGACACAGCGACACAGATATGTTGCATCTGCATTTCAAATGAGCTCTTTCTTCATTGTGTAGTTTAATTGGCACTGGGAAGTATCCAGAAAATTATATTATTTCACCCAACTTTTTGAAAATCAAGCAATAACACATTTGTTTTAAGAATACCACATGGTAGGATAGCACCAGCAAATGTATTTTCTAAGTCCAAAGGTAAATGAAGCTTATATTATAACAACAAACTATTATTTGACTTTGTTATGAAGCATATCCACTTAATGAAGTACACATTTATTCAAATTGGCCATTTTTAAATTAATTATACACTAGTTTATAGTTTTCTTTTCCCCAATCTTTTGGCTTGAATTGATTGAAAACTAACTGTCCCTTTTCTGAAACTACCAAATGGAAATCAAAAACTTTATAACAACTTCAGAGAAGTTCTAATCTTTGTTCTTTGTCTCCAGAATTATTTAGGTTTCTTGGTTTCCAAAAGACTGGAGACTTGAAAATTGTCAATAATTGTAGCTCCAGGGTATAAACAATTGTGATTATAATCTTGTGAGAATTCTGTGACAATCAGTTACAGAGATAACCTGTGATAATCAGTTCCACAGGGAGACTTTATGCTCTTCTATGGGCTCCAGACCTCTGCCCCTATTTAGCAGGATGGAGTTCCAGAAGGTGGACTTCTGTCCATTGCCCCTCATGTGAGGAGCAGGATACAGACAAAGGAGGGAACTGTTATCAGCCTGATGACAGTCTTTGCCTTGTTCATTCTTGTTCTGCTTTTTACCTTTTTTTTTTTCAGCCAAAAATAGAAAAAAAAACAGGCAAACTAGTTGAAACCAAGATGGGTGTAGAAGTGAAACAATGGTATTATCACAGTCTCATTATTGAAGTGAAAAGCACTCCCTTGAGCACTGTGACACATCAGGTCAAAACCTGAAGAAAATAGAAGCATGAATACATTTCACAGAAAACATTTCATAGGATTTCTCTGAAATCCTGCTGATGCAGACATTTAACCTTTTCCCTTCTATGTTGTCCACCATATAATTCCCTTCTTATCCCCAATCTGTGGATATGACCTTTGTGAGAACAATTTGCCATGTTCTCAGGGTAGCCAGTTCCTGATTAAACCTGATTTCCTTCCATTATTCTTCCAAGTTTTGACTTACAAGCAACAAGTAGCCAGTCTCCAAATTTTTATGCATTTTATGGAAACCTATATACCCCAGGGAATAATTTATTAGCATTACCAAAAGTTTAAATATGAAGCGTTCTATTATGATTTTAAGCAAAAGAAATCAACGTTGACCTTACTCATTTTCTTTGCTTTTATTTCTCCCTTATAATATGAAAAGAACCATAGAAGTAAAGTTTTTCTTTTTCTAAGTTCAAATATCTTAAAAGTAGACACTATAAGATAGTGCACTTAGTATTTTCATTTCAAGGACAATGTCCTAGAGCAGAGCAAATGAGAGAAAGTCATATGTAAAGTTTGACATGATTTGACCTGTGTGGTAGATCCTGGTGCAACAGCTCAGACTTCTCTCCCCACCATATGTCCATTTCAAGGGCTTTATGGGAAATGAACAAGTGCCAGGTGAACAATATTATTTGTTCCCAACCACATGGTATGATAACTTATCCTGACCAGATCACAGCTATTAGACCCACTGAGAAGGCATTTACTTAGTTCTGAGCACTCAGTGTGACACTGGGGAACAATGTGATTTAATATATAGCCATTCTTCAGTCAATAATGTCCACCATGAGGGTTGTTCTGTTCCCCTTACTCTATGCCTAAAATGATAGCATTATGTTTTGATTGATTATCTATAGACACATAATGCTATAAGCTTCCTCTCTAGTGACTTAAATTGACACTTTTTTTCTCTCTTTCAAATTTCCCTATCATGTACTCTGAAACTCCAATCTTCCTATGATTGATAAACTCTCTACCTCCCACTCTTTAACTACCAGTAGGTCCTGCTTTGAGACTATCCATTTCCTACAGCCTGCATATTGTCTCACCCTCAACCCTAAGGCACCTTGCAGAAAATATATTTTCCTTTAATAAAACTCTTGCTTCTCTGAGACTCATTCCACTAAGTTTTACTACTTTCTACTCCTCTAAATTTCCTCAGGCCACTTAATCCATCCACACTTTGATTTTTTCTTTAATCAGTACTGTCTACTCTTATAGCATGACTTTTCTAAAGTGTTAGTTTCATCTTTTTTAACTGTTCTTTTCAGATTTTTGAGATGATATAAATTCCTCCTGAAAATTATGGAAAAATGGTGCCTATAAAGAAAATGGATTGAGTTTGGGAACAGATGTTGTGTTAAAACTTATACAGTTTTTATAGACATATCAGGAATCCACAGGTTTCTTTTTTTTGGTTGAATTTAAAATTAAAGTTTAAAAATATTGCTTGTATATTTCTCTATTATGCCCCCATAAAAATATTTCAGTCCCCATACAAATGTTATTGCAAACTTTGATATTTAAATAGTTATGTATAGCCCTGTTAGCTTAAGGCAGAAACTATGGGATTTTGATCATGGATTGCCTCACATAAGGACTAAATAATTTGAATTTCCAAGCAGCAAATCTTAGCTAGCTATCAATTGCTACTGCAGTAGATTTTTATATCCAGAGAAAGACTTTTTCTGTTTAATGATTGATTTGTTATAGAACTTCTTCACCGAAGAAATTTTGCATTGTATTATGCTTTTTTTAAGTGTGTACAATACATAATATGCAATTAAATAGGTCAATAATCAGCCATCCAAGAACATAAAAAAATTAAGATATACATACCACCATAACTCTTCTCTAAAATTTACATTTTCTTTGATGAACTCTAAAGTGAACAGACTGGAAAACTAGGTAGAATATATAAAAAATTCTAAATAGGAAAAACATTAGCCTAACCCAATTAGAAAAGAAGAAATATAGAAAAATTGTTAAACTTAGATATTTATAAGTTCATAATAACTATTAAATGTAAAGTTTAACTAATAAATAGAACAGAAACAATAAAAATAACAAACAGAAAAAAGGAAATTTCATATTCAACCAAATTATTGAAAGAATGAAAAATAAAAATACTTTAACACAATTTATAAGGACTATGCACATCTTCAGTGAATGTATATACCAAGGAATCTAATGAAGTTAAAAGAAAGACATGATAATTGAAATTCTATAGCTTGAGTAAAGCTAGACGTTCAATGCCAGTTATTAACCAGAACTCACCTATCAGTTTCCATTGGGAATGTTTAAAATAAATAACAGGAGATCATCAGGTGAAAATTCCAAATTTGTATTGCGTTAAGGTATTCTGAACACACTAAAAAAGCATAAAAGTAATTTTAGTTAAGATATTTTAACAGACATATACATGTATATGTATATATATATGTATGTATATATATGTATATATATATGTATGTATGTATATATATGCATATATATAAAATGTAATATTGCAGAGTTACTAATACTTGCCAGAGAACAATGATGAATCAATTTAAAAAAAACATTATATTTAAGTATCTCTAAACAGTAAAGCAGTCACCATTAAGGATTAATTAACAAATGTCTCATCAATAACAAAAGAACATAGGTGATGGCAGATGAAAAGCTAGGTGGGGGAATATGTAGTTACTATGTAGAGAAAAATAAATATGAATCCACTGTTTTCTCTCAAATAAGTGCTCTTTCACTTTAAAACTAATCTTATGCAAAAATCTCACCCAAAAATACATTTCTCATTCTTTAGTTTACACAAGGGGGTTACTGTGTTTCCATAGTAACTTTCTAATACAGCAGTTAGTATTGTTATAATCCATTAACAATTCTCTCTTTCATAGTAGCCTATAAACACCTCCAAGAAAAAAAAAATAGGTCTGATTTAATTTTCTCACAATGTATCCATTGTAGCACTCAAATCTTGGTATGTAATCAATGAATAACTGATGAATATAGTGCATGAATCAGTATTAAGATAGAGAAAGCCTTTAAATAGTATGATTTCTAGTTAACTGACTATACCTATCTTAACAAAGTTAATGGTAGTTCTTATTTCTCTTCACCTCTCTAGATAAAGATTCATTATTTTATTTCTACTTCTGTTGGCATTTTCTATACTAATATTTATTCCATTCCCATATTTGTCACATTTATTTTATGCTCTTAATTACCATTTTAACAAATATCTACAGCATAATTGAAAATCAACCTCCTGAATATATGGTCCTTGAGTTAGTGTCATTCTCAATTATTTTAAAACCTGGTTGTTGAAAAAAAGGAGTGGTCCTCACAGTGTCAATATGCTGGGGATAGTGACTTTACAGAATTTTAGTGACTTTACAGATTTTACAGAAAAGGTAAAGAGTAGAACTCGGGAAACAGAATATATGTTGAATAAGACTAAGTGCAGTGGTTTCAGATTTGATGACACTGTAATAAACACAGACTCTGCAGTCTCCATGCTTCCGGTTGTGTGGCAGTCTTTGAATATTATAGACTGAGAAAGAAGTAACTTATCATTTTACTTGCAGAGATCTTTGGGATGTCTACTGCATTGTGAGGTTCTAATGTACGAGCAAAGACAAATTTTATATAGGCAAGTTTTGTTTAACAACAGGGGATAAGTTTGAATAAACATATCAGTAAGTGATTTCATCTTTGTGCAAACGGCATAGGGTTTACTTATGCAAACCTAGACGGGATTACCTCTTTAACACTGAGGCTGTCTCTGGTACCACCATATGCATCTTTGACTAAAGGTCAAAAGAAGTCTCGCTATAGAGTGTGATCAAGGGAAAGGACTCCAGACATCAACCTTGAAGACTTCAATTTAAATAAAAAATTAATAAAGAAAAATGATGATTTATCAATGTATCATCTCTAATGTTCTATCAACACTAAAATTTTCCACTGTTTTTGGATAGAAGAGGTACTTTAAAGTTAATTTTTCCTCTACCACAAAGTTATATTTATATAGAGTTCCTTATTTTGTTTGAAAACATTTGCTCTGTCTAGAGTAGCACTGTTTTAGCTGACTTGTGAATGGTATATTTATTATCTAAATTAATAATTTTGAAAAATATATAGCAAAATAAGTTCATAAGGAAAAATTCAACTCTCATGTAATCCTATTTAGAATAATCTACACAATATGTAATAGCAAGTTTGGGCTATTTGACACAATATTCAACAATGATTTAAGTTTGGGTGTGTTCACATTTAGTAATAAACAGATTTCTATAACCTTGACTTGATAAAATGGCTGTAAATGTAATTTCCTATAAAATCACTCATTTTCTGTTTTATCCACTCTCTGTAAGCTCACTCTGGAGAAAATGTTTGTATGGCTACCATTGTTTTGTCATTATTTAGAAAATAAATTAAGCTCATGGACTTAAGTGCTTCCTGGAAGGTGCAATTTAAAGCAAGTAAAAAGTTCATGGCTTTAGAAATGTAAAAGGTTTTGTATGACTACCAAAAACTATCAACTATTACTTTATAAAATCAGTAATTTCCCATATGAGATTTAGCATACTTAATTCTTATTAAAAAATCACATATTTTGGTTGATGTAAAGTTTAAATCTCAAAGGTATATTTTTTTCACATTACTTTGTATTTACTCAATCACCATGACTACTCACATTCAAGTCTTCACACCTGCAAGTGAATCAAAGCCAGCTTCTAGGATGTTTTGGTATCTTACTTTTTCATAGGGTAAATGAGGAGAATGTCCAACTATATTTTGCTGATCTGAAATTACTATTTATATTAACAGCATATATCCATGGCATCAAGTTTTACTCCATTAGTCTGTTTTAATATCAATGAACCCTGTCTTTAAAAGACCTGCACATGTAAAAAATATTTGAGTATACATGTAAAGGGAAAAATATTGCTGTGGATTCAGAACCCATTGGCTGATCTAATTGTAATAAAATGTGGCATATCTTTTGTGATTACTTATACTAGATGACTGAATAATGTCTTCTTCATATATTTCTAAACTGGTTAAGTAATCTTCTCTGCTATTTTAAGTTTATCTGCGAGTAATGGGCTATAATATGAGTTATGAGACATCAATTGAAGTTCTTTCTATAGGGTAATATAATGTTCTTAACTTTTATGCCACAAAGGTTATATGATATGTGAATCTTATAAAACTATGCATTAATGAACATATAACCGTTGACTAACAATTTACTTCTTTCTAAATAAGAAATTGTCAAGAGGCTCACCTATCAATCACAAAGTTTATAATTTAT
The DNA here is from genome assembly GCF_000260355.1 of Condylura cristata. Classification (NCBI taxonomy): domain Eukaryota; kingdom Metazoa; phylum Chordata; class Mammalia; order Eulipotyphla; family Talpidae; genus Condylura; species Condylura cristata. Next base: position 22,288,014 of record NW_004567105.1, read on the forward strand.
ACACACCCATAAAAGCAAACATTTTTTAGAATATAAATGCATTTCAGTTGTATAAAACAAAAGAGCATATAATTTTGCCATAATTTTTTAATTGTATACTATTTACTTATCCAAGTCTAGGGTTGCTATTCATTATTTTTATATCCAGTTTTTAGATGCCTGAAAAATTAGATTTCTGTCAAATTTCCTAGAATTTTCAAAAATCACATCTTAGGGAACTTGTTTTTTTTTTTTTTTTAAATCTGTTAAAACCCAGATGGTGAATTTGACTAAATGCATCAGTTTCTGTTAACTACATAATATACTAAATGGGTAAACAATGGATAACAAATTTTAGTACCATTAGATATAGCTATTCTGAGAGAAGTCATTAGTGTTTACTAAGACTGATCACTTGAATGGCTTACACAAATACCTTAGAAAGTGTTTTGTAACTGATTGTAAAACCCAAAAAATCAAATAAGTGTAGAAGATTAAACCAAAGGAGTAGGGAGGGGTGTGTATATGTTCCAGTCAAAAATTTCTATTTCCAGGCCCTCCCTAGTGGCACAGCAGATTAAAGCACAGCACTAAGACTAAAGCCACTTCAGCATGAGTTCAATCCCCGCTCCAGAGGTGACCCACAGGGTATGGCACAGCAGACCAATCCTGACCCACCCGCTGTTCCCCTCAGCAGTGTACTTGTCAGTCAGCCTGTTCTGCTCACCAATCTGTCTCTGGCTAATCCTTTCACTGCCCCTACACCTCTGGCCTGTACCCCAGGTCTGTATGCATAAATAAATAAATCTTAAAAAAAATGCTATTTCTAGTATTATGTTACCCTAAAAAGCTGTTGCTGTAATTCTCATACAGAGGGTTGAAGCTGAATAGATGCAGGGAAAATTCTGTTTTGGTTAAAAAAAATATATATATATATATATATTCGAAAGCAGCAGTAAGAGCAATCATTATAAAGTTCATGTTAACAACTTTTCTGTGTTGCACATGTTTTAGGAGTTCTAAGGTCAGAAAAAACATTGATAATGATATATATCCAGGCATCTAAAAACTGGATATAAAAATATTTGTTTGGGGAACTATCTAGATTTATCACCAGGAGAAATACACTTGTGAACAAAACTGCTTAAGTATACTATAAAGATGTGGATAAATCCATTATCCTTTTAAAAATCACATTCAATTTAAAAGTTATATTTTTAGTATATTCATTTTTCAATTTTAACAACAAGCACAACATATATACTGTTGAGGGGATCTACTTATATCTTTTTTCTGTTTGAGGACAGGAGATACGTTATGCTTAACTCTATTATGAAAAGTTATTTTACACTTTTCTTACAAGCCTACAAAGCATCCTTATGCCATTTTAACCCAGCAAGACATACTATGCTAATTAGCAATTAGCTGTTTTGTTTCCTATGCAACTTCTGGAATGTTCATGCAATTTTATCACTGAGAATTGCAACTATTAAAGAAATCTAAAAAAAAAAAGTCTATTTTTAAACGTAGAATCAACCTGCGACGATTACATTTAACAATTATAAATTAAGAAACTTGGTTTAGCACCAGACCTTAAAATCATGTGTCTTAGAGAATGGGACATACTCTAAATAGTGTACATTGCAGTTCTTTAATGTCAATATTTTTCACTATGTCTAACCCTGTTTTATACCGTACTAAAGTCATATGGACTGTAGTAGAGGAGTTTGGGTACTTGGTGGTAGGTGTGGTGTGGTGATAACATAAAAAGAGGGTGATTCTATATGGTTAAATCATATACAGCATTGGCAGCCAATACTACCTCAATAAAGGGAAAAAAAAAATCATGATTCTGGAGAGCTTATCAAGAAACAATGGAATACTTCAAATGGAAGCATTGCCACTACATAGGTTTCCATAAAGCACACATTTTGCCAGGTGCAGGACTGGAGATGAATTATTAAACTCTCTATAGTCCTGTTCAGTTGTATTTGGATTCAATGGAACTGCCTACCAAGTGGATAAATATCTTTAATCTTTTTATACTACGTGTAAATAAGGTATATAAATTATTCCATTAAGAAAGGCATATGACTGAGTATTTCTTGTGGATACTATCTGCCATGTATAATGTTATGGCATATTTATAAATCAGTATTAAATGTAGAAATACTTTGCTTGTTAGATATATTTCTCTCTAATTAAAATCTTCAATCTAGACTTTTTGCTGTTCTAAAAGTGCTTATATTTAGATAAGAATGGAAACTTCCTCTTTATTCGATCCACTGATTATGTTAAGTACCTTTATTATTACATTTATTTTAAGACATCTTAAATAACTGCATAAGCTATAAATAAATTATTCACAAAAATTAAAGATTTCTCAAATATGTATTAGCTGTGATGGATAAAATAGTAGCACTAGTTATTAAGCTTTTCTTTCATAACGTTTTTTAAAGCTCTTACCTTTGTTGATGTTATAATGTTGAACATACTAGAAAAACTCATTGCTGCCACTTATGAACATAATGTATACCAGACCCTGAGAACAGTCCCAATTTTCTTTTTATTCTTAGGAAATTATTTCCCAGAAATTGTTTCATAGAAAAGTTTAAGTAGGATTCCTAGAATAATTTCATTACTACCACTCAAAATATTAACAAAGCAAAAACCCTACTTTTGCCTAAAAAATACAATAAGCAAGAGTTGTAACTATCAAAAATTTAGAGATTTCTAAGTGCAAAGCTCCTCACTTTATGGCTATAGAGACATGAGTTTTTGTTTCTGTGAAGAATTGATCTAAACTCAACATCTTTAACTGGGATTCCTGTGTATTTTGTTTGGCACATATTTTGAAATGTGGCAGAGCAGTTTTAAACTCAATATCTGTTGGAAACTGTTAAGTGCCAAAGGACGTACAATTTGGATTGTCAAATATCCCATTAGAGAGGTCATGAGTTAAATTTTTCAAAATGTTTTAAACAGACAAATGATTGACAGAGAACTAACCCATCCAATTAGGACATTGGGATGGGGGGGGGAAATAAATAACAGACAAGCTGGAAATGTACCTAAAACACTGGCCCTCCAGAAGGAAAGAGATAGATAGATAGATAGACAGACAGGCAGGCAGGCAGGCAGGCAGGCAGGCAGGCAGACAGACAGACAGATAGATATTGGATACTTTCCAGAAAGCAAAAACTTCAAAATTATTGAGACATTGATAGAATTTTCACTAATAAGTTGTAGATTTTTTTTTAAGTTACAAATTTTAAGGGAAAGGGAGTGATGAACATAATTGAGATGAAGTTCAGGAGGTTATAAGTGAGTAAGGTTATTCTGAAATAACTTTCTAGTTAGTAAGTTTGTTCTTCATGGAGAAGTCGTGGCAGATGAGGTTCTTGTGTAAGGCCCATTTTTGGTTGTTCATTTTTTCCTTGAATGCCCTTTTTGAAACATTTGCCATTTTCCCTCATGTGTTTTTCCCTCAATGTTCTACTATTAACTCTTGGTTCTAAATTTAGAATGTTTCCAGACTAAGAATTTATTTTGGATTATGCTAAAGAGAATTTCATCAAATTCTATAATATTTAGCCTAACATCTCAAATGAACTTGCTTAATACAACTACCAGTCTACTTGTATACTTCCTTAGAAGTCACAGTATAAATATAAAAAAGGTAATATATCACAATACAAAAATACTGATTTTATTGCGCTGCATTTTTTCATATTTACTAATGAAGATGTTATGTAGACTCTAAGGTTAGTAACATACATTATGCATTCAATCATTTCTCAAATATTTAATAATTTAAATATGTTCTCCTCTCCCTTTAATTGATAACTCACTAGCTTCTCTTATATGGTTGGTGGTAGATAAATCATTTTGCAATAATGTATGAATAAGAATTATCAATGTTAATGAAAACTAGTGCTATTTTTAAAATTGATAAATCATAGTTTGATATAGTAAAATGTTTCTATAGCTAGATCTTAATTAAAAGTAAAATGAAATGATATTACATGAAAAGATGATGTGACTGGACAATCTAATTAATATACCACTTATTTTCTCAGTATTTTATTTCCCTTACAGTTTTTATATTATTTCCCTGAATTATTAAGGACTTAATAAGCAAGCATTTCAAAGTCAGCAAGAAAACATTATTTAAAAAATTAGAAATGGGCCCTCCCTGGTGGCGCAGCGGGTTGAAGCACAGCACTGAGAATCTGGAGCCGCTTTTGCATGAGTTCGATTCCCGCCTGCCCCGGAGGTGACCACATGGTATGGCAGACCTCTCCTGGCCCGCCCGCTGCTCCCCTCAGCAGTGTACTTCGTCGATCTGCCTGTTCTGTTTCCCACTCTGTCTCTGGTGAAGCCTCTCACTGCACCTGAGCCTCTGCCTGTACCCCAGTTCTGTATGCACAAATAAATAAATCTTTAAAAAAAAATTAGAAATGTACCAAATTAATTTAGATGCAAATTTCTTAGATGTCTTGAAAAAAGGAAGTTACTATTTAAAAAGTATAATGTTTGCTCTAATTCTAATTTACATTTTTATTATTCTAATACAAAGATATATTGTTATAAAAATTTCATTTAGACATATTTCTAAGTCCTGGAAAGAATATATTCTGGATATATATCATACATAATTGAGGTTAAAATTAAATTGTTTCTCCACATTATCTTGCAAGTTATGGCAAGACATTTTAATTGTGTTATATTTTATTTGTTATATTTTAATTGTGTTATATTTTATTTGTTATATTTTAATTGTGTTACTGAAGTAAAGTCTTCAATGTCTATATTGCCATGTTTCATTCATCTAATCATATGGTCACTAACTGAAACTAAAATATAAAAGAAATAAAACCTTATATTCTTCTTGTTCATTAATAATCATCTGGTCCATATTTTATTAAATTGTTGCATGCTGATGGATATACCTATTATATCCTGATCTCCAGCTATATCTTTACACAAGAAGAACTTTATGGAATATGCTGATTATAATTTTTAGTAGGAAAACCTTGTCTTTTATACACAGCAGGATGAATTATAGAATCTTACCAACTGTAACATTTAGCTTGAAAGTTAAAGATGAAAAAATTTTATAATGATTTTTGCTGCCCACACAAAAACAGCAAAATAATCTATTTAACTGTTAAGTATTCACAGCAAGTTATTCTTTAAAGATTACTCTTTAAAATAAGTCATTTTCTGGTTTCATATTGTGTTTAATTTCATAAGTGTAGAAACAATAAGCCATTCACAATAATTATCTTAATTTTATTCTCAGTCTAAAAAGAAAAAAATATATACAGAACTCATTAAACATTTTTCCATCAGTTTTTTTTGTCTTTAAAAATCTAACTCCTGTTATAACTTTTATAAAAGAATGTGAAGTTATCAAAACACACATGAATCAAGTTTTAATATGTATTATGATGAGTTGATGAGGTTGTCCATTGTACCATTTTTTCATTTTTTTCTTAGGCAAGGAAGAGGGGTTCACACTTATGTGAGAATGTTAAAATAATCAAAATCATAGAAGCGGAAAGTAGAACTACAGTTTCCAGGTTCTATGGTGGGAAAGGGAGGAAAATCAACACTACTATATTGCATATTTAAAATATTGCTAAGAGGATATAACTCATGTCAAAGTGGGAATGCAGACTGATCTAGCCACGATGGAAAAGTGTATAGAGGTTCATCAAAACACTAAAAATGGATTTGCCATTCGGCCTAGAAATTTCACTCCTGGGAATCCAACCCCAAACAACACAAAAACACTATTTTGAAAGGAAACCTGCATTCTCATGTTTATTGCAGCACTATTTACAATAACCTAGATAAATTCCCTGAAAAAGACAGGTAGAACAAGAAGATGTGGTATCTGTACACTATTGAATACTACTCAATGATCAAAAAAGATGAGCTCATGCCATTTGCAGGAACATGGATAGTGCTAGAAGGGATTATGCAAAGTGAAATATATCAAAGGAGAAATAAAAATACCAGATGTTTTCACTTCTATGTGAAATACATGAAAACCAAAGGGTCAGACAAAGACAAGCCTTCAAAACAGTCATAGATCTGAGGCACCCAGGAGGGAAGTGGGAAAGGAAGAAATGAGAGGGGTGAAAATCTGTACAGGAGGTGGGGGTAGTAAAATTTAGGGTAGGAGTGAGGTGGGAGAGAGAACACAAGGGATTATGGTGATAAGACCACCAGTGTTTTTTGGACTTTTGATTGTGGGACAATTATGGTGACCACAGCTGAGGAGAGAAATCTTCTGCTGTCAAAACTTAGCAAAGACATAAGGAAAAGATACACCCTTAATGAAATAAACTTAAAATATTAAAAATACATATAAAAAGTGTTTTTATCACAAAAGTAACAGTAATAATAACAACTGTGGAAGGAGAAATCCTATGGAGTTGATGGAGATTTTTTTTTATGGCATAGCTTGCAGTGATGGTTTTACAGATGGATACTTATCTCCAAATTCATCCAGTTGTATATATTAAAGTATACATTTTTTTTTTCTCTCCACCAGCATAAAACAAGACATCTCAGATTTGGAAGGCAATTTTAGATAATTCCTGATAGGATTTTACTAACTGTAGATTAGGATAATTACTTAAATTCTTTGAATTCAGAAATCAATTTCTAGTAGATAATGATGTAGCTACAAGTTGTCAATTTTAAAACAACTTTCAAAAACCTGTGGCACATACTAGGCATCTGGTAAGTATTAGTCCCTGTTTCCTTTTCCAATTTTCCCTTATGCAATTCAATTATTATATCAGAGTCTAATTTTGTTCTAAATTTGTATTTTGATAATTAACACATACCATAGTTTATGTTTATCATTTAGTGAGGAATGGTAGAAATTTTAGAAAATCCAAATATTTAGGATAATAAGAGACAGATAATGAGGGAACTAAAAATGTTGCTGATGTAGCAGAAAGATTTTCAAAATTTCCTAAGAACTAAAATAGAGCAATTTTCAAGAGCTAAAAGAGAGCAATTTGAAATATCCAAGAATATTTACATTTAGCATTCTTTTATTGCAGTTATTGTCCATATTTTCTCTGAGGAAAATGTATTATCAATTTGGGAGATAATCGTCTCTGATTATACTAAATTGCATAGGATTGACCTTATAAAATTACAATTGATATAGTATTTTTATTTCAAAATAAATCCCTAGAGATGTTGGTTGTCAACTTGAAAAATAAAGTCCTTTTCCAAAGAATTAAGGATGTCACCATCAATCATGATAATAATTTTAATAATGCAATATGAAGCTATATCAGTTACAGTGACCATTAACACTTAAAAAATATCTTCCTACTTAAGAGATTATCCTAAGCAAAATAAGTCAGAGGAAAAAAGATAAATACGGGGTGGTTTCACTTATATGTAGAGTATAGAGAAACTGAACAAAGGGTCAGAAAAAGACAAAATTTGCAAGCTGACCATGGATCTGACATACACAACAGGGGAGGGCGAGGAAGGGACTTGGAAGAGAGCGCAGGGATGTGTGGTGGAGGCTGAGAGCACTTTGGTGATGGGAAAACTATGGTAACCACACCTGAAGGGACATATCCTAGGCTGTGAAAAAATAAACCAGGGTGTTTTAAAAAATTAGCAAAAACTACAGGCACAAAAAGTAGCTGCTTGGAATTCCAGTTGTATGTAATTGGATGAATTTCATAATGAGAAAAGTATTTGAGCATTGGAAAGGGTTTATTTTTTCCATTTAGGAAGAAAGTCTATTTTCTAAGGAGACAATTAGGTGAATTTGTCATTTCCAAGAAAGCCGAACATAACTTCGGAACTCAAAACAGAGGAAGAAAGCTCGATCACATACTAAATAAAATTGAAACTTTTAAAGAATTGATACACAAGGGATCTGTGTTCCGCTAGAGTCACTCTCAGTTTCCGGTATTCAGGTCTATGGTGTCCTTCAGTTTCTCAGCCTGTACTGAGAAAATACCCCAGTCCACTGGTATTTTACATGGGCAATTCTTTTCTATTTTTATGAAGGGGTGTCCTATGCATTAGCGTATGCTTAGTACTACTAGCACTGTCCACACCAATTCATGACTCCCAAAATGTTCCTGCACTTCACTGATATTCCCAGGGTTCAACATTGCTCCATTGAGAACTTTTTTTTTTTTTTCCCATAAGGTAACATAACCAATTCATTTAGGACATCTAAGTTTTTTTTCCCCAGTATTTGGCTTCCCAAGTAAAACTAGAGCCTTTTTTTGAAATCATCTATATAAGATTTTTGTCTCTCTTAGGTAACACCTAATAAAATTACTGAGGATATTTTGTCTGGGACTTCATCTTTTCACACTAAGATAATCTACTGAGTGCTTCTCATTCTTCTGTGGTCTATGTAAGTCATACTAAATTATCTTATTTTCAATTTCAGAATCCCTTTGGACTTGTCTCTTACTTTCAACTGCTTCTAGGTTTCTTTTAAAAATAGGAGTCATGTTTGTTATGACAGATCTGTGTTAAGTTATGGGAATGCGCATGACTTTTGTCAGATACCTGCATGTCACAGTTAGACAAATGAAATATTCCTCTTCTTCCTTTGGAGTTTTGTGCCAAAAGATAGTACTTGGCTCATTCAGTTGTTCCCATCTCTACTACTTTGCAGCTATCTTGTATTCACTGCTGGTTCTATATGGAAAGCAAAAACCACACAAAAGACAAAAAAAAAAAAAAATCCCCTAGACTCACATTCAAAAGATATGTCTAAAGTACTGTTTTCCCAGTACACCCTGGTCCATTTTCAGACAACTCTGGTCTCAGATCTGAGATACCAATCTGACTCATTGCTACTGTTACTCAATAGGAAGCTGTGGAACAGACATATCAATCTGTGGTCCAGGCATTAAGAATCAGGTCAAAAAACAGTTGCTGTGACCACTACTTTCCTGCAGGTGGACACAGGAAAGCACAACAGGACAGCCATGCGTTATCAAAATCTTGATTGCCAGGAAGCTGGTCTATGTGCCACTTTCCTTTTCTAAGGCATATACAAGTGCCTGTAATTATTAGAAAAAAATCTGATCCAGAACCCTGTTTTTATTGTAGCCTCAGTAGTATATATTTTTAACTTTGTGATTTCTGCAAATAGAAGGGAGGAATATATCAGAATCAATCGAAATATCCCCCTACTGAGGGAGATTTGCAATCTTGTTAGTGAAGGATAGGTCTCAGCACCTCTATTGTACAGGCTTCAATGAATGCTGGAGTACTAGGGCCACAGAGTGCCCTATAGGGTCAGGTTGCCAACAGGTATATTTATGGTAATATGCCAAGGACATCTCAGCAGTAAGTAGTGAGAACCTCTGCAGCACATGTAGGGGAAACCACTTTTATGACTAATTCTGTATTTATAATACTGTTTATAAAGTCTCTCAAGCTATGTGGAAGGTTAATGAAAGCAGGTTTTTTCTGCCCTCCCACTACTGGGATCAGCAATGGAATCTGTGGTCTTACATGTGTGCCTGGTAGCAGGGCCTGGAGTGTGGTGTGGGTGTGGCTGTGTCTGAGTGGGCTCCCCTGAGCTAGAAGCTGAAGCATATAAGGGGGCAGCAGAGGCCAGGAAGTGGCAGAGGACTGTGCAGCAGAATGCAGTGGAGAGTTATGCAGAGCATCAAAGGTGTATAGGGACTTGCAGGGGCATCAAAGTTGCTGTTTCTCTGTTGGCTTGTTTCCCCGAACCTGTGGGGAAGGTGCTGAGGCTCCAAGGTGTTTTTGCTGCTGCCTTGTACTGTTCCAAGTAGGGATGCTGAAATAAGCAACTGCCATCAGTTTAGGAAGTCTGTAAGAACTGGAGATACATATTTGGGAATTGTCAGCATACAGGAAACACAGAACTTAATCTGTGGCATGTCACCAAGGGAGTCAGCATAAATAGAAAAATAGAAGTTTGATTCTCAAGGAACACTCCTGGGAAATTCAATGTTAGAGGTACTTGAACAAGATGAAAACGTTAGAAAAGAACTGCTCAACAGGAAAATTAAGAAATGTGATTCAAATGCCAAATAAAAATAATTATTTCTGAGAGAAGTGATTAGTGATGACAAAAGGTGGCTAACATCTTACTATTAAAAATAAATATGGCAACAGTAATATCTATATCTAACATGTATCACATTTCATGCCAAATAGTTTTCTAAGCACTGTAGATCTCTTAATTTTTTTTCACAATAATTCCATGAAGCAAGTAACAGTGAATTTCCAAATTTACAAAAGAGAATTCTGAGGTCTACAAAATTTCTATGGCATGTCTAATCTCATACAATATTACACCCTAGATTTGTAGTCAGGCTGTTTGGCTTCCGCATCCACACACTTCACCATTCTTTTATATGACCCATCTTTGTCACTATTTGAGATGAAGTAAAAGCATTTTCACATTCTTTCTACGAGTTTTGTCAATGATTATTTCAAGGTTGACTGTGCTCATTGTCTATGGAATCTGCTTATTTGGCATAACTAAAGGTAATTTAAGGTATTTCCCTCTTACAAACACACAGCTTATAGAACCTCCTAAAGGGACTCCATCATATGTATTTTTGAATCTAGAATTTTATTAAAGGACTCACTTTGCTCCTTACTTCCTATTTCCTTCTATCACAATCATATTTCTACCTTTTTCATCCATTTGTCAAATACTGACCACTAAAATGTAAGGACAGGATAAAATTGAGCTGTTGGTGAAAGATTCAGTGCACCTGTTTCTAATTAAGAGATGGCAGTGACTGCTAAATCCTTCCTCTACATATCTGGATAGAGGCTCTTGAGACCATGTTGTCTATTTATCCTGAGTTTTTCCAGAACTAGTCCAACAGGAGGGTCTTCATCTCTACTGCAAGAGATTCTCCCCACAGGGAGTAACACCTTCCAGCAGAGCCCAAAGTGTAATTGAGATTTCCTGGCAAATTCTGTGTGTGGAGACTCAAACCCTGAGAAACCCTGCAGGAGAGAATTTCCATTGATTTCAGCTGTGCCTAATTTTCACCATAAAACTTTACAGAAGGTAGAAAATTAGCTAATGTTTTGAGATGGATTCTCCTGCTCTAGTGTACCCCCAAAATATAGGGAGCAGATGCAGTATAGTCTCTCTTGAAAGGTGAAACTAAAAATCTGTGTTTTATGTCATTTCAGATACCTATGCCTAAACAGCAAGGACATGTCAAAAGTGAGGCAGAATTCATGTTGTCTCATGAGTTTTTATTTCAGTGTAACAAAGCTGATTGTCTTCAGGTTATAAGAACAGGAACAGAAAGAATGAGAAACAGGCACCCTAAAATTATTCAGTGGAAACTGTGTGATGTGATGTGATGTGATGTGATAGGGTGTCACAGATACCTGTGGTGCAATCTGTATTTCTAAACAGACTTTGCTACTGGTCATAAATCCAGAAAACAAATACATTGTTACACAGTGATGCCCTTAGAAAGAATTGCATTTGATCACATACCTCAGTCTTGGCAGAACGACTTTAACTGGAGAAAATGAGAAAGAGCTACAGTTATATTTGAGTGAAAGGTTCCCCTAGATTGGTAAAAGAAAGTGTCAAAAACCTATTTCTTTGAAATACTCGAGAGATTTCCAGTGGGTTTGGGGATATGTGGATATCATTCCTCAAACAATGAGGGTGAAACTCCATATTCACTAAGAATAAAAAAATAGCAGGAATAATGATTACTTTTTTAAAATGATGTGGAAAGCATATTAACAAAACAAAAATAAGACCACAATCTGAAATAAATCTGATAACCTTGCAAAGACTGAAAAAGAGCATCTGGCTATTCTTGTTTCAGTGTTTATATTACACAGAAATTGGATTTTTTTTTTTGGTCATCAGTTTTGCTATAAACAAAGGTGTGCATAATAGTAAATGTGCAAATCCATGAAAACTTATTTTCTCGATTTGATCATCTCTATTATTCCAAATTGTTTTTGAAGTGTTTAATCATGACAACAATTTAGAGTACTATTCATTTTCCTGAAAAGTGTTGGGCAAATTTATTTTGGAAGAAATTAATCTCTTTGCCCAGCTTACACCCAATGTAGTCATAACTATTCTGTTTCCAAACTAACAGTGTTGAATATCAGATGAATAAAACATTTCACATTATACATATACTATCAGGGAATAATTGGTAAGGGTGAGCAGATTCCACATGTGCAGCTATCCACAGCCACTGCAGCACAAGTTCGATCCCCAGCCAGGGAGGTAACCCACATGGTGCAGCACATCTCTCCAGACCTACCCACTGCTCTCCTCAGCAGTGTATTTCAATAAATCTGCTTGTTCTGCTCACCACTCTGTCCTTGGTGAGTCCTCTCACCCATCCACCCCCACCTCTTGCCTATAAGTAAATAAAATAAATCCTTTTTTAAGAAAGCCTCATTAATTTACTGAGCCTACAGTAGGGAATATTTTTAAGAATTTACGTCATAAGATAAAAGTGTATATATGTAATATCATAAATATCACAACTGGAGGAAGAAAGTTTGAATACAGGACTTTCATGATAATATCTTAGCTAAAAGGTGCTACATTTTTAATGTCTTTTTTACCTGCATGTGGAATCAGACTTACCTGCTTTTGAACCTGGGCTTTCTTCCTAACTGTGTGTGTTTGGCCTTGTTAGTTATTCTACTCTGGTCCTAGTAATCTTGTATGTAAAATTGGGATACTATTAACTAGTAGTTATTAAACAAATATAATAATATATATGTATATAAAAAAAGAAGTAAGAAAGATATGGGCCTCAGGGTGAGTATGCTAATTTAGTTTTCTCCTCCCCTTTCTTTAAATGATAAATATAATATTACATATAGATAATATATTCATATATATTAATACATACATTTTAGATGCATATTGTTTCAGACACAAATTACCTATTTAAGAGATTCTAAATTTTTTCTTTTGTCTTTTTTCTATTTCATGTGTTATAGTATTTTTTTAAGATTTATCTATTTATGCATATAGAATTGGGGTACAAGCCAGAGGTGCAAAGGCAGTGAGAGGATTCACCAGAGACAGAGTGGGGAGTAGAATAAGCAGGTCAGCAGAGCAACGGGTGGGTCAGGAGAGGTCTGCCACACCATGTGGATCACCTCTGAGTTCAGGGATCGAACTTGCACTGAAGCTCCTGCAGCCAGCTTGCAGTGCTGCGTCCTTACCTATTGCACCACAAGGGAGGGCCTCATGTGTTATAGTTGTAGTGAATTTAATAATTGCAGAATTAAAGGCCTATATCACCTAAGGCCTACAGAAATTTTAGGGATACTTTGGTCCACAGATATGAAACCCGTGAATAAAGAGGACTGTCCAACAATATTTTTAGTGATATTCTGTTTCTGAAGGACAGATCATATGGAACTTCATCCTATTTTTAATTTCTCATATATTAACTATATATTGCTTGTCTTAAATCAAATAACTAAAAAAAGACATTATCTACTTTTTTGTTGTTAGTGAGAGTTAGGGAACATGTAAATAAATACAGGCAGATTTTAAGGCACCTAGAAAGACAGTTTAGAAAATTGGTTCTTTACTATAGAAGTTACTCCTTGTAACACAATACCTTGTATTTCTGAACAACAGCAATGACACCATCAAAGTACAGCTTTTCTTTCTGAACTTCCTTGATTCAGGAATGCAAATTACTACCCTGAAAGTTTATATACATCCTAATCCTAGAAGTAAATACAATTAGATATATTCTTGCAGCCTGACTAGTCTCATTATGCAGTTCCCAGCTTTACTCCAGGGAACAAAGAGCTACAATTTGTAGCTCTTTCAGTCATGGGAGAAAAATAGCACAGCTGTTGCCAAACTCCAAAATTAAGTAAGGACAGGAGGTTCCCTGCGAATGTGATGAGGAAATATTTCCCCAGAGGGCAAATATTGACTTTCCAAACACCTTTTTGTTTATTTATTAATTCAAATGTTTTGAATGTGTGGTTTAAAATAATTATCTCCCTCAACAACCAATCAGTGCACAAGTTTCATCCTGTTTACTTTCTGTCATCTAAAATAGGGAAAAGTATTAAGCACATAGATTTTGGGCAATTTATAAATTCAGTGAAAAATGAAGACTAGAAGATTTCTAAGGAATGCTTTTAGTTTCATGCAAAAGTGATCCCTAAAATATTAATAATTCACACTTAAACATTCAAATAGTAAAACATATTGATGCTATGTTGTTTTTCTTTCATTCTATAAAATCAAACAAAACTACATTATACCAGTCATCCCACTTTAAAATTAGTTATCTTCCATATCTACAAACACACTGAAACAAAAGGAAAAATGTAAATTTAGCTTAAACAAGAAGCAAAAAAAAAAAAGCTGTAAATAGCTATACAGTGGTTACTTGATTTCTAGCATGTCTTGGCTAATTTTTCGCAGTTTGCCAACATACATACACACATAGTCATGCATACAGCAATGGCAATGACTCCTTTGTTTATATTGTTTGCCAATTTCCACTGTATAAATACTCCCATCATGGCTGATTTCAAATTACCATGTGTCAAAGGTAGAATATAGAGGCTGGAAGCCACAGAAACCTGCAGCTCTCACAAGCTGGGGGGCTAATGATGAACTGGTGTAATACAAAACTATATGATAGAGGATCATTTTATTACTCTATACACCACATCCGCATTTTCTGTCAATTAATTACATTTGCCCCTCCTCCAACTACAACAGAAAGATCAATTCCCCCCTTATTTTTGAAAGTTTATTTTTTCTAATTATTAAAATGTACTATTGTGCCACTTTTCACCTACTGAAAAACATGAAGTATTGTAACTTCATATTCATAAATGAATATACTCTCTCTAGTTCATTAAACTCTAACTTTTATGTCTAGTTTAGTGGTTACCTGAAATTCAAGCCTTAACCTTGTAAATGTGGTGCTATGTACCAATGCAAATTTAAAGAAGAAACACATGTTCATTTGGATACTTTTGAAAATCATTCCTATAATGTTGTATTCCAGTACCAGTGCATAAATGCCTATTTCTATCTATTTCTATTATTATTAGTCATTCTCCTAATACATTTAATACATTATGAACCTATTAAGGATTTGGGATATGAGCTTTTTTTTTTTTTTTTAAGATTTGATTTATGCAGAACTGTGGTAGAGGCCAGAAGTACAGGGGCAGTGAGACAGAGTGGGGAGCAGAACAGGCAGAGTGACCAAGTACACTGCCGAGGGGAGCAGCCAGTGAGAAAGGAGAGGGTCACCTTCCTGGCCAGGGATGGAACTTGCACTGAAGCGGTCACTGTCAGCTTTGCAGTGCCGTGCTCCAACCCACTGTGCCACCTGGAGGGGCTGCATATCTTTTTAATTATCTATTTTTTTTAGCAATTATTAGAGCATCTAATAATTATTAGAGCATCTAATTGGAGCACTGAACAGGTGTAACATGAATTCTTGTTAAAATTAACTTTAGTCTACTTTGTGTCTTTTTTTCTGCTTCTACCATTTATTTTTCTCCTATGTTTTCCTCTGACCACTTACTTTTCTTATAATAGAAATAGGTTGTGCTATTTTTCTCACCTCTTAAAAAATAGCACACCATAACTCTGTAAACACACACTTGAAGACTTTTTCCAGGACATTGAGCTTTTATTGACTTCTAGGTCTGAATTAGTAAGCTATGATGGCCTTAAACCATTATCTTTCACCTGTGTTCATCCTTATTGTTGATCTGCTTTTGGTTTTCCTCTCTGATTTTTAAGAAAGTCTTTTATCATTACTTGGCAGTAAGGTTCAATACATAACAGAGAGCAATTCCTTTAATATCTGGAGAATGGGAAGCTCAGAGGTGATTATAAATGAATAAAACTTAACACCTTTTAACATAAAAAGAAGTTGATGAAATATGAGATAAAAATGAGTACTTAGGAAGAACTCGTTTTATATGAACACTATCAAGTGCATTAAATAATGATGATTACCTGCTTATTTACATACTGTATAAATTGTCTAAAGTTCCTGGTGACTTTTGTGAACCAGAACTTATTTTTTCAAAATGATGTGTAGATCACTGTAGAACTGAACAGGAATTTTGAAAAGGAATAAAATTTCATCTCACTAGTGAATTATCATTTTAATCAATTACTTAATGAAATGATGGCATGTCAAGTAAGACTTCTGTAGAGTGTGTAAGTACCACGGAGCTAGATGGTGCTTGTAACATAATGAACAGTACTGGGTGGTATTGTGACCCTTAGATATTCATTATCAGTCAGTTTGGGCTGCTATAACCATAGTCAGGGTGCTTTTAAACAACAACAAAGAGACAAAACATGTACTTTTTACCACTCTGTATCTAAAAAGTCTAAGACGAAGGCACTAGTAGATTCAGTGTCAGATGAAACCAACTTCTGTTCTCACTGACTGCTGTTTTGATGTGTCCTCACATGCAGAAAAGGCAGAGAACTCACTGGGTCTTGATAGCAGTAGAGCTTAAATGTTTATTATATAATACTGCTTGCAATTAATTGCAATATCAAAACATATTTTTTAAGCCTCATGACATTAAAAAATGCTTATAAATTACAGGAAAATATAGCATTAGTTCCATATATATTTTCTGGAGGACAAGAAAATACAATCTACTAGACATTTGTTTAAAGAGACTTCACAGTTATCAGAGTATTCTAAAGTAAAAAAACATCTGAACATTGTGGTGTCCAGCAAGGAAGGTAGAGATTTGAAGCAACATCTACTTTTTACCCAGAATCCTATACCTCATGACCTTGGCAAGATACAGCATCAAAGGTCTCACTATAGTCTGTTACTTCTGAGGATGTCATAAAAAAGGACCTTTATTGAAATATTCAACAAAAAAATTGAAAATGTTTCAGAGGTTGTAGGTACACTGAATTCACTTTTACCTGATAAGATAAAAAATGAAAAATGACTATATTATTTAGCATTAAAAGATGCCTTAATAGATGCATAAACATAAATAAAGAAATAATATACCTTTTGTATATTTTTATTTGAAAAGTTACCCAGGACAGAAAGAATACAATGTAGGCACTGGTTTAAAAAATTAATTTTAAATGTTATTTTTAAATTACATTCATTTGACAAGTGAATGAAATACCAATAAAATAAATTTTTAAAATAATTGTTTATCCAGTTTATCTTTAGAAAAAATTGTACTTAGAAGTGTCAGAGAAAATATTAAAATTTAATATCTAAGCTTTATATAAACATTTATATGAATATAAAAGAAGCCAAAAATAAGGAAGAAGAGGGAGAAGTAGCAAAGAAATTGATGAAGAGGTTTTTTGATTGACTTTAACTGAAAAATCTCCTTTTTTAAAAGAAATTCAGAACTCTGACATTAAGAATGGTATTGGTTATAATGTTAGACCTCTTTTTTTCAGTTACCAGCATATAAGTGACACATTGTGAGGCTCTCTCAAGCTCAAAAGTTGTAATAAATGACCCCTGAAAATACTGATTTCTATATTAATATTGTGTTAAAATGTTAAGTTCAAACTGGGCTATGTTTAAGTAAATTCTTTCCATATGTTTGTTGCAATAATCATAATTAGACATGGAACCTCTCAGTTTAGTCAGATAATTCTTTGGGGATTCATTGACTTTTATTCCTTTTTGATAAGCACTGTACAATTAAAAGAAGTGGTTTATTGTCAACACTATGGGAATTGTTAACAAACATCCTAATTAGGTAACTCTTAAAGAGGGATGAAATTAAACTTGACAATTATCTTGTTTTACTAATTGTTTTCTAGACTTCCAGAATACATTTTTAATAGCCTTTTCATTTCAATTTAATCAACTTTTTGAGCAACCACAGTTTGTCTAAAGAGGTTACTTCATACCTAATAAAAAAAAATGTTTTTTTCAGTCCAAATTTCTTTAAGGATTTTGAACAGAAGGCAGGAGAACAGAGCTGTGAAGAACGCCCTCAGGGATTGTAAAGCAAATGTCCATTATGACCTCTTGAAATCTGAAGCAGGGAAAATATATCAGGGACATCAGAATAGACAAATGGGAGTTGTCAGTGGCTTTAGGGAGTTTAACCATGTATGGTCCAGGCTGTAGCTGTGTTTGATTACTGAATGAAGAAAAAAATCACCTTTATTTTGGAAATAAAAACATGAAATTTTAAGAAATTTTTAAGTTCCCTGGAAAAAGTTGGTATATAAAATCTCTAGCCTCTGAGTGACATTATTAATAGGAAGTAAGGGATTTTTTCCTGTATGTGGCTAGAGGTCTTAACATTTATAAAATGGTATGATTCAGGTAAATTGTTATTGAATATAAGTCTAATTACTAGAAAGCATATTGAATTATTTTATTAAGTGGATGAGAATAGCACTCTTAGCAATTTGGTTGATACAGAAAGCTATTTTGATAGAAATGTAAGTGCCAACTTAATCAAAGGCTGCCTTATCCCAATGTAGACTGAAGTGACACCAACTCTGACAATACATAATTAAATTCTTGCTATGGTGCTCTTTCACTTGAGAATTGTAGTTTCCTGTAAATGATGTACTTAAACTCTGCATTTAGAAAATAGCTTCAAATTGTATTGCTTAGGAAGATAGGACACTTCAATTGACTATGTAAAATAATGTTCATATTAAATATATTTCAATATACTTGTTGTAATTGTAATAGAAGCTATACTGACAACTACTTAAATTCATATTAAAATTATTTACTTAAAAGCACTCCTCAGCTGCAAAAATTATATGGAGACACACAAACAAGATGAATTTTCTTAATGAATGGGTTGAACTTAATGAAAAACAAAGTAAATATAAAAGTGTATTCATAGGCAAGAATCCAAAAGCATAATTTAACAAAGATTTACTTTAGTAAATTTTGAACAAAACAACTATCTCATGCTGTGATTAAAAAAAAAAATATTCTGACTTTCCTTAACTCAAAACACCCAAGTACTAGGAAATGGAAAGCTCCATTATTTACATCTAACTGAAAAATGCAAATGGCTAACATCCCCAGAGTCAAAATACCTTTTCTTTTGATTATTATTTTTTTTCTTCGAAGGAAGATGAAGCCAAGCTTACCTACTTAGAAATGTTTGACTGATTTTGCAGCCTCCCATTCCGAGAAGGGAGGATAACAGGACTATTCCCCACGAGTGACTCCATCACTTCACTCATGTCTAAACTATTTTTATAGATTGGCCATAGTCCAGAAACTTAACAGCAAGAACACTGACAAAACTCATAGTACATTTAGAACCGCCTGCTGCATTCAAACCTTTAAAATTCACCTAACGGTGGTTTGAGATATGGAACAAAAAATAGTGATGTTTATAGTCATCAGACCACTCAATATTTCTTATTTCTGTGAGAGCACAAAGATTTCCCAAACCTTGGAAATGTTATAGTTTCTTTAATGTACACAGATATATACATGTCCAAACTAACATGATGTGAATTTTTAAATCATCAACAAGGACAGCAATAAACTAAAATGGCAAAATGTATTGAAAGGCATTTGAGATTGCTTTAGAAATGGCCATAGCAGCACAGCAGCTAACTGAAGGGATTACAATCTGTGAGGAACATTCTAAATGAGTGTTTTCCCTCATGAAGTACTCCAATAACCTTGTGAAATATATCAGAAGTATTGTATTATAATTTAGAAAATAAAATTTAAATCATTCTATATCAAATTTATGACACAGATAAGAAAAATTAGCTAAGCCAAGATCACAGACATAGAAGAGAAAAGCCTAAATTGCAGGACTTTGTCTCCTTTCTTTCCAACTCTACAAGATGAGTGAAAGCATGAACCATGGATGTCGGGGTTGAACTCATTCATCAGGTAAAGGACACCACGTACCGCTGGGCAATTAGAGGCCACTGAGCACAGGCCACCAGGCAATGGGCATGGGTCCTAATGGGAAAGAATGAGATGCTGATAGAGTGGTCTCAGTCAAGTGGTACAAGGCATAGGTCTTAGGCACAGGACACGAGGCCAAGTTTAGGCAAGGGATATAAGTTTAGGTGAGGGCCATGTTGTTGGCATGTCTCTCTTGGTGTTGGGGACCGAGGCCGGCATCTTGCATCTGTCAGCATCTTGCGCCATAAAAAGGTGAAAATGGAGTCCGGATAGAGAAAAACATCTGGGTTGCAAAAGGCATGTGGGAAGAACTCCCTGCCCCCACCTTTTCCCTTTCCTCTTTCTTTTCTTGCCCACTTTTGCCCCTCGCGAGACCAACTGCCACCAAAACATGCTGCATTTCTATTGGCCTTCTCCCTTTCTGGCATCCCTCTCTTCTTGTATATAGCTGAGGTAAAAACCCAATAAAGAGTTCTTTCTTTGTTCTGCTACACGCGTGTACTGATTCTTTTGTTCGCCAGACCTAGGGCCCCGAATCTCCGGCTTTGCTGGTCAAGGTCCCCCACACTTGGATCTCCCAGTTGGCAGATGGAAGGGAAATTTGTCCGGCCAAACCAAAAACCCTTTTACCCATTGCCTGTTCTGTTGACAGGAATGGCCACTATGCTCTCAACTCTTGATGTTCCTCTCTATAGCAAACCAACCACTCCTATGGGCTATCACTCATTTCTGTTGATGGATTTTGAAATATCCTGAAAGTGAGTTTTAGTTTATTTAACTTTTTTCTATGTTTAGAGGAGAGAATCTTCCAAACTTCCCTATTCCTGTGTGTTCTCCCCATTCATTCAAAATATTCAGTTCTAATATTAAAATATGCCTTTTATTTTTATATGCATTACTCAGAAAAAAATTAACAAATTGAAAAATGCTTTCAACTATATTAATATGAGAAATTCACTGTATATTCAAAAATCATGGTAGTTAAAAGTAAAACCATAGGAAAAGTTATACTATATAAATGTCAATTTTTGAAAGGAAATAACTGTATTTTGTTCAAAGTAAAACTTTACCTAACAAAATTAGTCTTTGTTTAGTAACAAAAATAATAATCATATATTTTTGAAGAATGTTTTAGTGGGTTAGGAATTCTATGTTATAGATTTTTTTTTTCTTTTTCAATACTTTAAAGAAACTGCTGACTTTTACAGAGTTTGTATTATTCCTGACAATAATTCAACTGTCATTGTAAATCCCATTACCAAAAACACTCATTAAAATGGTACATTTTTACCAAGGGTAAACTTACACTGACATGCCACTATTACCCAGTACCTATAGTTTATTTTAGGTTAGGGTTGGCTCTTAGTGTTGTATATGCCAAGATACAAATGTATAATGATATTTAACTACCATTATACATTGCATTAATTTTACTCAAATGCTTGTTTTTCTACAATCTTCATTTATTCATTATTTCCATTTTTTTCCTTAAGAAAAAGATCTGTTAACTCCAAGGTGGGCATCGTGACTATGTCAGCATTTACTTTGATTTTAAGTTCTATTTTCTTGGTTTTTTTTTTTTTTTTACATGGTTTGCAAGTTAGTAACATATACCAGGTTAATGGTGAAAACTGATAGAAACTATTAGTTTGCTTTCTTCATTTTGGCTTTTACCAAAAAATATTGTTTCTTTTTATGTCCACTGGCTCAAGTGAGGAAATCCAGTAGTCAATAAGTACAAACTGATTTTTGAGTTGACCACCACAATTAGTTCAGTTGCCTCACTTTTGGCAGGGAGAAGAATCAGGCACAAATGAGTTAGGGATATAGTTTTTGCCATCATTCTACTGGATTGCATTTTTAAGACTTTGGTCCATGTGATTTATCCAAAGATGGCATATTAAAACAGTCTACTAGAATTAGATAATCTCTATTTTGCCTTTGTGGGAGAAGAGCTGGGTCAAGTTATGATTCACCTGAAAATAGGATCATTATCTTATGATCATTTTTTCTTGGAAATAAATATGACCCAGTGGTAGTGCTCTATGAGGATCAGTTAGCCTATCAGAACTTGATTTCCCTCCAATTACAGATTCATTGCTTACAAGTCATACAATGGATCACTTCATGAAAAAAGAGCCTTCTCCTAGAGACTATACACATAAATGTGTATCTATAAGGAGAGAAATGGTACTCATAGCAGTGTCCAACTGTCAATTTTTCCAGTTTCTACTATTTAATATGATTTAACTGTGCACAGATACATGTAGGCAACTATATAGATATCAGATGTAAAAAAAAAAAAAAGCTGGATTAAGTTTCAGAAATTATAGCAAGCAATAAAGGTATTAAGAAATCTAATTTAATCCACATGGATAAAATTGTTTTTTTTCCAGTATACAATAAAATATATGTCATATTTGGAAAAAGCCTGGCAATTGTAGTTTGAGATCTTAGCTCAAAATCCAGCTCTGTACTAGCTTGTTATAGCTTTTTTTCCATTTAAAATACGGATATTAACAAAGGTGAAAACAACAAAAAATAAAATCTAGAAATCTGACTAAAACTGAAACTACCAGACAGGAAGGTGAAAGTGGAGATCAAACTGGAGTTTAGGAGACCCAATGGACTATGGTAGAGACCCATGCATGGCTTGGTAGTGGGTATGGTTTGTTAATGTGCATTTGAAAAGGTGTGAGGCTGATCACATTCAGTACTGTAAACCAATGTTAGTCAATTAAAATATGGATAGTAAACATTTATCTCAACATTTGCAAGAAAAAACAAGATATATATGCAATGTGTCTGACATATAGACTATCTTAATTGTTTTGAAGATCACAGATTTCTTTTTCTAAACATATGGAGGGATACAAATCAGTAAAGGTAAAACTTTTGCTCTGGCATTGATGTTCTGTCTTTCTGCTTTTCCATGACAACTCTGGAAACAGTTAGCTTTCCCACTGAGTATTCATGTGGATTGACCAGTAGGTATTTTTATGCTACTCTATTATGTATATTCAGATGTTCAGCCTCCTATCTCACTACAAAAAAGATGTGGTGTTCACTTAAAATACTACATCCATAGTCACCATAGGCTTTTGGAACTACTTAGCTATAATGATGATTTACTCTTTCTGTTATACTCATATACATGATGCCTCTTGGACCAAGGAATATCTATATCTGGAAAAGGTTTTCATTTAGTGAGATCATGACTTAAAACAAGAATGTAAAGATTTTCCTGAATCAAACTGTTTGAAAATTTTCTTTGTTCTTATTTTTGAAAATGGGCCTCCTTTCATTAATCTAGTTTATAGTGTGTGGAAATGTTTTATTGAAAGAGAGTGTACTACTCATGAGTATATATCTATTAGACAAACACATTCATTTTGTCTTTGGCCTGTTTTGATGGAGGAAAGTTGAGGGAGGGTATAATTTACTATGAAATAGATTTATAAAAAGGCCCCCATGATTAAAAGACTTATGTGAGACTGTTACAATGTAGTTTGATGGAAAAGTAGAATTTTTTTAATTAACAAAGACAATAAATTCTAAATACATTCTCCTTTACAAAATGAGATTATCATTATGCCTGTGATTTTTAGATCATCCTTTTTATTTCTACTAAATGAATAATTTGAAAACAAAGAACATACACATTTGTTTGTTGTCATTTTCTAGAGTACTATGTCTAGAGAAACTTCCATCTAATAACATTGTTCAAGGATGGTACGTTTCAAAAATAAACTTTGTATTTGTCAAAGCAAGCCTCACTATTTGGTTAGTTCTCATTAGTTGCTTGACACTGAGGAAAAACCTGAAGTCCATTTTTTATAAACCAGTCCTTTTTATCACATCTTGGAATTATTCACTCTTGTTTGAATATCCCTTAATGGCAGTTCACTAATTTTAATGACACACTTTTCATTGCTGAATAGTTCTCATTATTTAAGATGTATCAAATTGTCATTTAAAAAAATCTAAATTATTTTCTTGTCATTCTAGCTGAATTATATCTGTTATCTATCATCTATTCATCACTCTATATCATCAACCTATTATCATCTGTCCATCTAGTGCAAATAGAATTCTATATCTATTTGCATTTTGTATTTATAGCTATATATTTATAGCTATACATAATAGCTACATATAATATAATAGGATTGTAGAGCTATCAAATTATTTACATGAAAATTTAATCATTAAAAAAAGGGCAAATTTCTGTGACAAATAACTAAATACCTGACTCAATGAATGGGGCTATTGATGAATTATATTATGAAAACTACTTGCTAAGTTTCCCATTGTTGAGCTGTGGTAGATTATGGAACTTATTGAAAACAATATTGACAAGATAACTGGTTCTCATGTGATATTAGAATGTATGGACATCATAGAAAAAAATGATTTATGTGAAATAGAAAATTTCTGTGTGTAGTATGGTCTCAGAAACCCTGAGTTGACGCTACCTGTTAGTAGAGTCAATGTTTCCATATTGTCTGGGTGTCTTCCAGGTTAAATTGGCTGAGCCGGAGCTATATTAGTGACTCAATAGTAGCAAAATTGCATCTGGAGACCATACGCACACTTTCATTCTTACCAATTTTCACTTGGTTGTATTTATTGAACTTATAGAAGTGCTGAGTGAATCATGGCAAACTGCCTGTCAAGTGAAAGGTGCCATCCAGCCAGACTGAAGTCCACAAAGGGACTGAACTTCTTTATAGGCAACTGGTGGTAGGCAACAACTTTGCTATTTATCAATGGCATATGTAAGCAATAAAGTCACTTTTATTAGATGAACACAATTATACTTGTTAGAGGCCCTTACTCAATGTATTTAACAGGGGAAACACCTTTTACAGCAGACATTGAGATGGCCACTCAGACTCTAGGCATTTCCAATGCAAGCCTACATAAGTTGAAATCTGCCATTATTAGTTTTATGAATTATTAACTAGTCCTTAAATTTTGATTCTAGATTTTCTAGCAATTTTTAGATTTTCATGAATTTGCTAAATTTACAAGAGGAAGTTGGGCAGTAAAAGGTTGGGTAACTTCATGATAAAATTTAGATGTTGTGTTTGTAACATTCGACCCTGTGATCCTGTTATCAAAAAAAATTCTAATCTCTTCATCTAATGTCTTTTACATTTATATCAGCATTGAAATCTCAATTTTCTAAAGCAACAAATCTCAATGGAGGAAAAGTGTGCCCCTCACTGGTAATATCATCCAGTAATATCTGGAGACAATTTTGGTTGCTACAACTAAGCAGCATGGGTGACACTGTCATCTAGTGAGTGAAGACTAGGGATGCTGCTAATCTCCTAAAATGAAAAGTATATTCTCAACAAAAAATTATCTGACTCAAACTTAATCATTCCAAATTTGCAAAACTGTGACCTCAGACTATGTGGAATAAATTTAGTCATTTTAACATATGTACTTTTATTTTATTTTTAAAGAGTTATTTATTTATGCATAGGGAATTGGGGTATAGGCCTTTAGTGCAGGGGGTGAGAGTATTCACTAGAGGCAACCAGGAACAGAACAGGCAGATCAACAAAGTACACTGCTGAGAGGAGAGGCTGGCAGACACGCCATGTGGGTCAGCTCCCTAGCCATGTATGGAACTCACGCTGAAGTGGCTGCAGCCAGCTTCATAGCACTGTGCCTTATCCCCATGCACCAACATTTAAGGTTTATTTATTTATGCATACAGAACTGGGGTACAGGCCAGAGGTGAGAGGATTCACCTGAGACAGAGTGAATAGCAGAACAGGCCAAATGACGAAGTACACTGCTGAAGGGAACAGCAGGCCAGTCAGGAGAGGTCTGCCACACCATGTGGGTTACCTTTGGGGTGGGGTTCAAACTAATGCTGAAGTGGCTTTAGCTTCCTAGTGCTGCGCTTTAGCCTGCTGCACCACCAGGGAGGGCCCCCATAGGTACTTTTAAATAGATGTTATATATATATATATATATATATATATATATATATATATATATATATATATATATATATATATGAGAGTATTAGGAAACAGAAATGTGACTTGAGCAGTGTCACAGGGCTAGAAAATATCCTAGTTTAACCCGTGTTTTTCTGAATTCATCTCTACTTCATACACAGGTATATATTTTTTTTGTGTCTCATAGCAAAGTTATCAAGAAGTTAGGAGCAAATCATTATTCTCTTTGTAGTAGTAGGTGCCAGAGAGTTGACTATAATAAGAAGAAATTTGGAAAGCTCTTCAGTTTGTTTTCATCTATCTAGTTATAGGGCATCTGTGTCTTATATAGTGGTATTGCCAAAGACGATGCAATGTTTTCTTCTCTAATTTATAAGATGTCTGTCAATGACATTTTTTCAAATATATTTCCTTTCTATTAGGCTATAGGAGGAAAATTAGGATTGGAGACTGAGTTTTCTGTTGTTTAAATCTGTATGTAGAAAAATGTTCATTTCTTATTTTCAGTATTGATGCACCATTAACTTTCTATTTATATGAATTTCACACATCATTTGTTACAAATTTTCCCAAAGAGTAGGCATAGTACTAGAGATCTATGATCAAATTATAGTCCAAAGAAGTCACCCAAACCGCCCCTCTGTGTGACCTCTGAGCCTGTGCCCAGAGTATGTAATCAGAAACTACAGTTAACCACAGTGAACCACATACAAACAGATGACATCGTGGTTGCTGGTGGCCAGGGTAAGGAGTCAAGAATGGTACCCACTATTCTCAGTATGTTCTCTTGGGTTCCCCTTGAACATATCACTTATAGAGAGTATAGGATACCTGAGGCGATGATCTGAAATAGCTGAATGTCAGGCAGAAAAAACATCACACACAGCAACTTGATACCTCAAAGGACATTAATATAATGCCACAGGAAGGAGCAATTCTCCAGA
This sequence comes from Condylura cristata, assembly GCF_000260355.1. Lineage (NCBI taxonomy): Eukaryota > Metazoa > Chordata > Mammalia > Eulipotyphla > Talpidae > Condylura > Condylura cristata. The sequence continues at coordinate 22,314,858 of NW_004567105.1, forward strand.
ATGCAACCAAAAAGCTGTGGAAACTCTTATCTGCCTATCAGAGTTAGATTTCAAGATTGGTTTGATTTAAAAAAAAATGCAGGAAAACAACTGTTATGTGTAATACAGTTAATTAATAGACATTAGAAATTTAAATTTTAAAGAAAATAAGGAAGTTGCAGAGCACAGAAAGATCAATAGAAGAAATAGAAAATTCTTCAGGAAGCTATGGGAGCAGACTAGATCAAATGAAGGACAGAATTAGTGCCCTTGATAATCGTTAACACAAAAAAGACCAAGTGCAAGGAGAAAGTGAAATTCAAGTGCAAAGACACAGTGAACCTAATAGGACCAGGTAGAGTCAGAGCTGGCTTGCAGCCTCCTGTGCATTACTTATTTTTACAAATTAGATTTTAATAAGCAAAAGTTGAGCAATGCAAATTATTAAACAAAGTATTACAGAGAAATCTTTGTAGACTTATGTTTTTGTGCATTCATTCATTGTATTTTTACTAAAGTTACACTCTAGTAATTGTAATTGAATATTTAAATTATATTTATACCTGAAGGTCTTGAGATTGTTAAATATTATGCAGCAATATATTAATCATTTTACTCCATCAAAATGGGTAAGAATAATCCTTCTGCTGCATCACAGCAAAAATAACAAAAAAGGAGATTAAAACATGTGTCTATAGAGTGATATATAAATGATAGCCTATCTATTAAAATCTAAATATATTATTTGCAATATTTTATAAAAATTTTCACTGCTTCCTCAATTAGATGATTAAATATTCTTTCTGAAAAAAAATTCTATAATTTACATTGCAAAATACTCTGTGGACAAGATTATATTTGACATAGATAGACAGATTTTAATGTTCTATTGCTGATTTTTTCCCAGAGTTTTATCCCAAAATATTTAGGAAATATAAAAATATCCTTGTTAGCCATTAACAAAACAGCTTTTATCCTCTGTACTGAAAAATGTAATTGTGCATTCTTGTACCAGAGGACCAATTATTTGCTAGCAGTTTCCAGGAAAGTTATTCATTTGTTAATTATGAGCATTAGGTGCATTGTACCACCAACAATCTTCATAAATTCTTCACCTAAACCAGTTTCAAAGTTAGGATAATCTCTGTCAGATATACCTTAAGTACTGTGTACTGTGCAAATGGAGCAAATTATTCAACAACCAAGTCATAACAAAGCTTCTTAAGGAATTCTAGGTGATCTCTTTTAAGGAGCAGTCTGGAAACTAAGGAAGGGATTTATTAAATTATCATTATTAATCAGCTAATATGCTAGGAGGTACATTACACATAGTGAAATAGCTATTCATTCACTCTCTCTAAAGAGTCTTTGCCTTCACTTTTAGCAAGACTGTGTTCATTATCTCCAGAGGTGTAACAACGACTTAAAACACATCACTCTGCTATTGATTACATTCCTTCTCAGGACATATAACCATTTTAGTCAATAGAATTTGAATTTACATGATGTTCACAATTTTCAGACTATGTTTTTGCACATGAAAATCACTTGCCTTGTACTTTTATTTCATTCTTTTCATGGGTGAAATGACATCATAGTTCTGTGGGCAGCAACAAAACCAGGGCCTAACAAAGAAGCTAGGAAAGGGGGAAGCTGTGCTCATGAATGATTCTGGAGAATGGAGAACATACCCCCTCAGCCAGTTCTTATTTTTGACAGATACTATGAAACAAAAATAAGCTTAACTTGGTTGAAAGCACTTTATGTTGGTCTTTGTTTCAATATACTAATTACTCCAAAACCAACTAATCATTATTGCCATGAAAAAAATAATATTTTTTAAAAATTTTGAAATCTACAGTACTTGGTTGGACCTTAGGGAGGAAGGTTGTATTTCAGGCTAAAAAGCTGGAGATTCTCATAATGTTACAGTATACTTGGTTAAACTGCTGTTTGCTAAGCTAGTAGGCACATCACATATCTAAAAAGCCTATAGATATAGAAGAAATGGTAAGAATCCCATAGTTGACATCTCTCACAGATTTGGAGGCTATTAAATATAATTAGCAAGAAATTATTTTTCTTCTTCAGAAATTTTCTACAAGACTCTCATTAAGAATTTCATCCAGATACTGTGAGTGTCTTAGACACATTGCAAAGATTACTCGAAGGAAGGTCTTTCAGATGTCTTATTGTTTCATATGCCCCATCAAAATCAGGAGAGAAATGTTTCAAGTACTGAAGTCAAGAGAATCAGTAGTCTTAAATATGATGTCAAGAATAGCTTTTTATTCTATAGCAGTCTTTCTTAAAATGAATATAGTAGACACTAAAATAATAGATTAATTGCAACAGAAATAGCTCTGAATTATAAAATTGTTTGATACTGCTTCATTCCTATAAAAGCCCCAGGCTCCTAAATCTGTCCATATAGGTAGTAGATCCCAAAATTCACTATCCCTGGAGAAGCACACAATCCAACATTCCTTTAAATGTGGTCATGTAGAAAATGAAAACATCAGTCAGCATAAACTGAGTTATGCTACAAGATCAAAATCTCTATAGCATATCATTTCCCCCAAAGGAAAAAAAAATATATATATATATATATTACTTGGAGCTGCATTTGGGCATTAAAATCAGGCATCTCCCCAGGAAAGATGGCCTCTACATCAAAAGTTACCACTATCACAAAGGTATTTCCATGTATTTTACTGGCCAAAGAATGTTCTACAATTAGATGTTACTTCAAGAGGTCATGGGCAAGGAAAAAAATTAGTTCTTTGCCTTTAAGTAAAGGTAGTACTCTAGTAAGGTACACTAATTATACCTGTCCTAAATCTTTAAGAAAATATCTCCCAAGAGCAAAACTAGGAGCCATGCAGAACAAGATGCAAGAGTTACTTCCAGAGAAGAGAACCAAGTGCAGACAGATGGTCTAACAGACCTACCCTATTACAAAATAGGATTCTCCTTGATTCCTACCTGTTAGGAATTGATAACTGAATATTTCCATTTTTTCCTTTTTGAAACAGGAATTTTTTATTGTTCAACCAGTTACAATTTTGTCATTGTGTATTCAGTATGAGAAGAAAAACAACACTAAAAAATTCTAGATCAAACTCAGAATCATATACAAACCAAATGGAAGGGACATAATGTTTTTCAGAAATCTGATTTTGAATGGATTAAGTAACTTTATGGGATTTTGGATTTTCTTCATTAAAGACAAGGTAAGTGTGCTCTCCATTTAAGGAAAATCATACGAATGGATATTTGATTGAACAGAATTAAAGATTGCTATAAAGCTCCATTATTAACTCCCTATTTTGTGATGGAACTTCTAAAGTTTTAGCCAAGCACATGACTGTGCTTGGGTCCTCTGAACAAATCTGACAAGTCAGGATTAGATGTGAATGTAATTTTCTTCACTTGAGATAGAACAAATGTATTCTTAACCCCCAAGTGAAGTGGACAAGGGTTAAGAGCTAGCAAAGAGCACTTCACACCCATGTTAGAATGGGTCATCTTGGAAAGAATCAATGATATGATTGTGTGTGTTGTAAGAGTCTCCAAATTTAGTGCAGCTTTGAGAAACCATATGCTATATCAATAAGGGGCCCCAGAAAAATTATCACTATTAGAGAGGGTTCAAGTTCAGCAGAAATTATTCAGCTCAGTGCCCAAACAAATCCCATCATGACCTTGGTATCAGGCCAAGGAGGGTGTGGCCTTGACAGGAATGATACATAGAATTCCCAAGTGCAGTAGCTGGATATTGTCATCCCTCATAGCATCTTCTGTTCAAGGGAAATATGACACATTTACCAATTAGAAACTATCTTTACCAGCCTTTCCTGAAGCTAGATATGACATTATGACTGATATTTATTAATGCAATAAAAGCAGAAGTGATTTTGCAACGTAAGCACAGAATTTTATTAGACAATTGTTTGCTGTCCATTTCCTCAAGGAATAAAATTTGGATGGATAGGGTCATGTGAAATAAGATAACCCTGAGTGTTGATAAATCAACAAATGAAATAAGAAACCTGAATCTCTATGACCCTCATTTGGCCTACTTGTGGTAGTTTACCTATCATTCCTAAATCAACTTCCATCTCTAGACTACTGAGACTCTAGTTTATAAATTGTCTTAGATTTTGGAGTCTTATGGCAGTGGCAATTTACCCTACCAAACACACATATTACCTAATTACCTGATACAAACAGTAGCCCAGTATAAAAGCAGAGGTAAACAAGATTCAGAAATTCACTTCTCAAATTTCCATCACTAGTAATCCTCTGGACCAATATTTAAATTCAAATTGTGGAATATCTAAGCAAAAATGAGATTAGCTTTTAAAAATCCTCCCGTATTCTCAAACAACTAGAATTCAACTTTGTGCTCCACTATCAGCTTGCTGTGTGAACTTTGCAAGTTACGTAGTTTCCTAATATTCAAGTGCCTCCTTCTACTTTGATGTGGTCACTATATTTGTACCTATGCCATCAATTGTGCAGATTAGTTAAATAAAAAGTAAAGGGTTTAGTATTCCCAACAAAGAAATTAAATATTAATCATTGTTATTCAATGTTATTGGTATTCTTTCCATGCCTCTCACTTACTTTTACTCATAAACATTCTAAACCCATATTACTTATACAAATTGTTTTGTAGAGGCATAAATGCAATTATTAATATTTTTAAATTGCCCCATATCCCTTATATGTTCATTTATATATTTTATTCTGATAAAGCAAAAGCAAAAATACTTTAAAATTTGATATCAGTCTGAATTATAAGTGTTTTTTTTAATAAATGTAAAGTGCATAGAAATGACAAAAAAGTTGATGTATAGAGAGATGTTAGAAAAGGGAGTTTACAGTGCTTCTGGGTTATTAAAAAATAGCTGTCATTGCACCACCAGTAACTGAAGCAGTACAGTTTAACTGAATCTGTGGCTCAGACAGATCACTAAGAAAGGAAGTATATGCTGTTTGTTGGTGTGGGAAAAATAGTATTTAGGAAGGGCAAAAAAATACATAGAAAGTTAGGAAAAGTAAAGTATTTTCTTAATTTACATGAATAGTTGTTCAGACATATTTTTAAGAATATGAAGATGAGGGGGGTAATCACAAAAAGATTCCATCTGAGTCAAATTAAATAGCTAAATCTATTAAAAATCGATGTGTTAAAATATACTTAGGTGAAAAGCTAGACTTTGAGAGTACTTTTAAGAGAAGGGAGAAAATAAAATGCATATATATTTTATGGCAATGAGTTTTTGGAAGAACTTCTTTGAAAAACCTACAATTTTAATGGGGGTATTGGACTAAAAGTGCATTTGGCTTCCGAAGAAATAGAGTGTATTTGACTTGAGATATTTCTATTTAGAGACAGTGTGTTCTGGCACAAATTTGTGCACACCAGCTGTGATTAGGCACGTAAGTTACCTCCTAGCTATGATAGGGTAACTAGTCGCTTGGTCTACAGTGTTTTCCTCTAAATTGCTTCCCTAGATGTTTGCTTTTAACCATATGAACATTATAAACATTTAAATTCATTCTTATATCTTTTCTTCCACTAATGGTAAACTTAAGAACTAAACCAGTTCTATTTTGAAACTAATATGGTTACAATTATCCAAAACATGTATTATTTTCCCGCTGGTTATATAAAGTGTTGCAAAGTAAATTAAATGTCTCAATATCATTGCCTCCTTCTGTCAGGTTAAACTAAAATATTTCTTCTAAAACTAATCCAGCATCTCTGTGTGGTATTCTGTAAATCCTCCTTGTGTTTTTCATTTTCTTATTGTCATTTAGCCATGCCTTAACTTCTGAGGAAAAAAGAAAAAAAACTTTCTTAAATTTGCATGCCTATTGATTATAACTGTCTATTTCAATCACACCCAGGAGACCAATCAACTTTCCTTCTCCTTAAGCTTTATTTCCAATATTTTTTCTATTTACAGTCAAATTTGTGCATTGTGACATCTATACTCAAATCTTTACTGAATTAATACTTTAAAATTTTCAATTTAAGTGGTCACTTTGCAGGAAAAAAAAACACTTTCAGGTTTGTGTTTTGTGTTTTCTCTTTGATTTGACATTGTTAACCACTTTAATTTTCCCCACTATATGTAGAGGCTTATCCATCCTTTCATGACTTTCTTCCTCTGTTCAGTTCCTGTGGTTGATGTTGTTTTAGTGTTTACCAGCTGCCATCATGTTTACTGATAACATATTCTTCTTGGTGAAAATACCCATTACACAATTTCACCAGTATGTCCAAATGTCATCTTTTTTTTAAAAAAAAAAAAATCTTACTAGAGTTCTGCTCAGAGATCATATTTGTAAATTTAATTCTGTAAAAGAAATTTTGATGTGGTCATCCTAGAAGAAACCTTTGGCTTGATGTGTCATCAAATCAAGTTTTTATTTTCCATTTCTTACAAAATATCTCCATTTTCTGGTATAAACAGTGACTTGAATGAGACTATGTACTACTAAATGTCTACAGTCATAAATCAAATTTTTAATTGTGATTGGTCCTTCTTTTCATCCTTACATCCAAATAACAATGGAATTATTTACATTCCGTTTGTAGCCTTTGACATTTAAAAAAATTACATATGACATTCACCTTCCATAACCTTAAAACAGTTCCTTTTCTATATATACCTTTTTTCCCCCCCATTCTCAAAATAGATGTCCTTTCTACCAAGGTAGTCATATCATCCCTTTCTATAGTTATTCATTGATGGGGGGATTAATAATTCAGTATCAACTAGAAAATTTTAAAAGGAGCATATTGACAGAGATGTAAAATATATACTCATTAAATTAAAGGTACAAATGACATTTTAATGAAAACTAGTCAGGTAAATAGAAATAAATTTTTCCATATGCTGCTAGAACACATCTTGATTCAGACTAACAACCTTTACGGAAACAGTAGACAAATAGATTTTTTTTTTTAATTGATACTTTTGTTTTTTCATTTTTATGGAAAGAACTGGGGTATAGGGGAGAGGTACTGGGGGGTGGGGAGGGGTGAGAGGATTCACCAGAGACAGACTGGGGAGTGGAATAGGCAGATTTACTGAAATGCACTGCTAAGGGGAGCAGTGGTGAGCCAGGAGGGGTCTGCTGTGCCTTATGATATTTAGCTCCCTGACTGAGGCATCTAACTCAGTCTGTAGCAGTGATAGCTCTGAGATTTAACCCCTAGACCACCAGGGAGGCCCAAACAAATAGTCTTAATGTAATGCAATGTGAGCTTATTAATGCAATGTGAACTTATTTGGAGGTAAGAAGAATTTAGTGCAAGGTCTAATCATGTCCTTGTCTCAAAACATGTTGTAAAGCTAGGAAAAAATAAAGGAGATATATATTTTATGTAATATGTGACTTCATATGCAACGTAATTTTAATTCATATCAGTTTTTTAAAACCTTCTTTCATTAACTTATTGTGTTGTTGTGTTCCTAAATGATTCCTGTATCCCTACACCTTGCTATAATTAAAACATGGTATTTTTCCTAAATCTTAAAATAATCTTTTTTAAAATCACTGTTTCTGATTATCTCAGACTTCCTAGAATATAACAACAGCTGTTTCACATTTTCCCCCTGTCAATTCTCTGCTTTTGTGTTGGTAACCTGACAACACATTCTTTTAACCATTCAAAATCCTAGTCCATATAGTCATTGAACGTCTATGAAGACTCTTTCTTTCTTGCCACATTAGGAATTAATATTACATATCAAATTTCAACAGGGGGTCTTTAATTCATGCATAACATCTGCTTTTCTCAAGTCATTATTCATTTTACCTTTGCTCAGATCCAATTTCTTCTCTAGAATCAGTTGTGATATTTTATGACACCAAATGTATGTTATTGAATAAATGAGTTCAAATCAGACATAAATTGAACCCTTGTTGTGTGATGTGCTCTTGATATTTATTGCAATTTAAATAAATATTTCTAACTCAGGGATATAAAGAAGTTAGCATAACATAAAAAAGTTAGGAGAATATAGATTTATTTTAATTAGGCCTAAGTTGAGTAAAGCTGGAACTGTGTTTATAAGAAGTTTATAATTATGGTCTCCTCTCAGGCCTTCATACCACAATGGAAGAAAAGCAAACTAGATAAAGACGTTCCTTTTTAAAAAATATTCTTTATGGGACTAAAAATGAAAAAATAAGAAATACTGTTTGGTTATCTATTGCAATAGCATTTGAATGTAGTATATAGAGCTATTTGGACAGCTATGGAAAACTAGTAATGATTTTTGAAGCAAAGTAAGGTCATGGTTTGAATTACATTTTGACAGGATAATTATGCCAGGATCTGCAGGTTTATTTAAAGGGGGAACTAGATGAGAAGAGAGACCATTAATGCAACATGTCAAAATGTGATTCTTCCTCAGAGGTACTTCAAACCCCAAGGTCAAGACTTAACTGTGTATCCAAATACTCCCAATTTAAATCAAATTGCTGAACCACCTGTGGAGAATATTCTGAGAGTATAAAAATGGTTTTACTGGGTTTAGTCTTTCAACTTCCACCAGGCAATATAAGAAAGGCAGAGAATTTATTGAAGTTTGATGAGACTCGTGAGTGAAGCATTTTCATAAAAGGGCTGAAGGTGTATTAGGTATATATGGATGGATTTCCAACAGCAATACAGCAAAAAGATGCTCAACTGCTATTTTCAATAAGGATATAAACGTAGTTGTAACTACATTTGCAATTCCTCCACTAATTCATTCTTTTCTTTCTCCTTCAAAGGTAAGTTTTGCTGCATCACATTTAAAAAAAATATTTTGTATACAATTTGCCATAATAATATGAGTTGGCAACTTTTTTGTATACATAATTGGCCTGAGGGGGTGATGACAGGTATGTTACATCTCATAACGACACTGTAAATAATCACCTCCACTGTAAAAAGCAGAGAGGATGTGATCTGGTCTTTCTTGCTAGTTTGGACTTCAATTGTTCTAGTTCAGGAACCAATGCCCCCTGTCACGTTAGTGCTATTGTTCTCCAGAGGTGCACCACCTTTTCCAGTATAAAGCCTGGCATTTCAAAGTCCACAATGAGGGCACGTAGTTTTGAGTTAACCTTAGAGAGTCTCAAAAGAGCACCTAATTTTCCTTTTATATGTTATAGCACACTAGTATCTGTCTAAATTCACTTGAATTATAGTCTGCCTATAATTTCCTGCTAAGTTGTTGTTTTTCTCGTATAATGGTTTACCATTCTTCATTCAAGAATCTTTAGTTTTGTTTAGCTGTTCTGTTTTGTTTTGTAAATAAATGGAGGAGGCAGACCACACCACTGCATTCTGCTTGTTCTAACCTGAATTCCATTATTTTTTAAGTCGAGTTCATAAATAAGCAGCTTTTTTCTGAATATTATAATAATGTAGGGCAAGGGAAAATGATACTAAATATATACCAGAAGATTTATATATAGAATGAAGACATGTCATTTTTTTTTTGATCCTGAACAAAGACCAGACATCTCTTTATGCATTCTCAGATTAGTCTGAGACAAAGTTTGCCTATGGCAAACAGCAGGTTAGGATGCAGCACTGTGAGCTAGCGCAGCCGCTTCAGTGTGAGTTCCATCCCGGTCCAGGAGGTGACCCACATGGCCCAGCAGACCTCTCCTGACTCCCCCCACTGCTCCCCTCAGCAGTCTACTCCGTCATTCGGTCTGTTCTGCTCCCCACTCTGTCTCGGGTTAATCCTCTCACACACACATACCTCCCTCCCTCACTCCCACCCGCACCTCTGGCTTATACCCCAGTTCTGTATGCATAAATAAATAAATCTTTTTAAAAAATGGGAAATTTGAGTGTGTATGAATGTGTGTTCAGACCCAGTTACACATGAGCTCATATGCTTTTGGAAATGTTGCCTGTTACATCATTTCTTATAGATTTACAATATTCATATTATAAAAGATCTGAGAACCCCTGACAATTAACAATTCAGTACAACATTTTGAATAGGAACTTTTTCAAAATCGTGAACTATGGATATTCCAGGGCTGCAGCATATCATGAATTTTGATAATTCTAATCATAATAGCAAAATGAGAGGGACAAATAACTATCAAACTCTAGGCACAATGCCCACACAGTCACCTCATTGAATATAGCAATTTAAACTAATCACTAGGTCAGGAATTCTCAGTACTTAAGATAGCCAAAGTTGAATTCTAGAAGACAAAGGTTGATCACCATGGTAAAACATGGTGTATTGGATATGATTATCACATTGAGAGAGAAGAGAGAGAAAGAAAATATGCATATGCATAGCTCAATAAGCTTAGAAATATTCATTGTGTTTAAGTCACGCTCAATGATATTTATTCTAAGCTCATTAAACTTAGAAATATTCAATGTGTATAAGTCTCGCTCAGTGATATTTATATATTGTTTGTTAGGAATCTAAGGGATTTTTTAATATGCATATAAACAGTCAAATTTTCCTGGATATTCCAGAATGTTTCTTTTGTTGTTGTTGTTTTATTTTATAATGGCTTATTTTTACATATTTTGTGCATTTTTCCAGATTTTTTTAAATTAGTTGAAATATTATATATTTATATAATACTCTTACAATAAAATTAATTAAACAAAAGTAGAAAAAGGTCATATAATTTTTAATTATCTTGAACTTTCATGTTTCAGCTTAAGCCAAAATGACATTATAGAATAGAAACTTGATTTACATTTCCTAAAAGATTTTTCTGAGTACTGTAAAAATGATAAGGGGAATAACCTAGATTTTCCATTATTTCATTTTTAAAGAAAGGCTTTTTATTTGCTAAAATATATCACTAGAGTTGCTTTTATGGATTTTTTTAAGTTTCAATTTTAGTTATGATAGCTACATAATAAAACCTTAGTTCTATAAAAATTGCAAAGAAGCAGCAAAAACAAGCAGGAAAAGAACAACACAAAAATAGAATGAAAGAAGTTTCATAATTTTACTGAGCAAATAAAATGTTTGTGAAGTAAAAGAATGATAAAAATCTACAAAATGATGCTCAAAGGACACATGTGATTTCTGCAGGTTAATCATCCAAATCAAAGATGGTACTGAACAAATAGAAATTGCATGACCTTCAGTGTTAGCAGACATGTATAGTAGTGAGCCTAAATTATTCTGACACTACTCAGGAAGGTAGGCACTAAATTTTAAGTGAGCATCTGAGTTTTGATATTCATCATCTATTTTATAGAATTTCTGTTTCCTTAAATTTATCATATACAATATTTGAATTGTCTAATGAATCTTAACTGTCATCACGAGGTATGTTATATTCTGCAATGATGAAATCATATTTAATCTACTTAGAACCACCCCTTAACATTTAATCATCAAGGAAAATAATTCCCCTACTCCCAGCCTTTGTGGGAAGATAGGATCTTGTTTAGGGAATCTCATTCCAAGTTGAAGTATTTATTTCTGTTTTGAAGACTAAATTAAGTTTGCTTTTCCTTGAGTCTAATTAGCAAGCACAAATGGCCTATGCCCACCCTACCAACCTCCATTTCCTCCTTAAAAATCTTGAATTCTTTGTTTCTATAGAGTTGAGTTCAGATTGTTTATGGGTCTCTCTCCCCTAATGGAATAGCCATACGTTTCCCTTCTCTATATAACTCTATTCAGCGAAGTTTTTGCTTTGATAATTCTTGGCCACATGGAAAATAAATTCTAGAATAGGGGACAAAGACAGAATATAATTTAAATTATTAAAACATACTGAATACTACTTACTACACATAATATAGCATTAATTGTACTTCAATTTTCCCGTTTGTAATGTAAGAATGATAATGAAGCATTTAATTATTTAAGCATTAAATAGAGTATAAATTGTGAAGCTCATTGGTACCTTATGTATTCAATATATACTTTGTGTTCAATATATGTCATTGGGAATGCTATGAAGATATTTCCCAGCATTTTATTCATTAATTTATTCAATTAATTTCATTTCCCTAACTTTCAGAGATGGTCAGACTTAAACTCAAGCTCTAACTTCACATATAGACTAATTATAGTGTTATCATTTAGTTGCGACTTCACATCACTTTCCTTTAAAGAACAGATTGGCAGATCAAGTAGGCATCATGACATTTACATTCTTGACATTCAGAATATTTGAATACTTATTATTTATAGCTTTCCTGTGTGGAAATATAGTTTTCCTATGGTAATCTTTCTTTTCCTGTTAAAACCTACATTTTAGGAATTATTCCCCAATCTTTGAAATTTTCTCTAATGCTCTTAACACAAAAAACAGAAACCAAATATAGACTTCTGTTTAAAAAATCCATGTTACTGAAACCATCAACTAAATCCAGATGTGGGGAAAAAAAACCAAGCCATATTAAAATCACTCTAGAGTTTTGTAGGTCACATTAATTTAGGTGTATGGGCATAGTATCATAAATTAAAAAAATTCCCAAGTGACTTTTTTCTTTACAAATAGTTTGAAAATCACCTATCAATTTTATTTTTGAAGCTTATTCTCCCAGTCACATATATGTTTCTTTTTAATAGCATTGTCTTTGGAAAATATTTTTTAAGCACTCAATATGTAAACATCTCATAATATGAAATGAGACAATAAAGAGTACAATATTTGCACACATTTCCCAATTATTCTTTCTTTTTTTTAAGCTTGTTATGTAAACTCCTACTGAAATAGAACCCACTAGGAATAATATACCATGTGATTATTATTACTGTTTATTAGTGGTTTACTTCAGCATAATGTAGGATATAGTAGTGTAATAGAACAATAAGTAGAATTCCCAAGTGAGTTTGAACATTTTTCAGAAAATCATTTCAAACTTTTCTCTTTTTCTCAGTCAGCTATATTTTCTTAGTTTATAATATCATGCTTATACAAATAAAATTAACATCTGGCTTACCAGAAGTAAGTAATAAAAGGAAGTAGACCTACTTTATTCTAAACTAACCTGCTTAATTCATGACAAAAAACGCAACAAGCCTTTATATGCTAATATCTAGAGGTATTACAATTGCATAGTTTGCATATCTGAACTGCGTCCTTTTATTTTCTCCTCTGTATACTTCCACTGTATTCTCTACATAGCTACTCAAGTGATATGTCAGAAACATATCTGCTATGTTGTGATTTCCAATTTCCACTGTATAAGTACTCCCTTCGTGGAGTTCAAGCTACTAATCTAACATTAATCAGCTCACTATAAAACTTACAGTCATCTCTAGGAATCATTAGTATTAGCACACCCCTAGAAGAAATCAGTTAAGATTCCTTATGCCACCCTCTGGCATCATGTTTCCTTGGGTATGTCTAGCAAGGATAACTTTTGACATTTCAGACTTCACAAGAAAAAAAAATAAGTACCATAATATTTCATAGGTATGAAATCCTAGTATTTCATGATATTATTATTATATACTGAATCTCTATCAGAAATAGGATAAAATGTCAAAATTCTAGTGTGCACAGATGACTTTAGTAGTTTCTGGGTCCTATATATTTTTTCCTTCCTAATGCAGGATAATGGCATGAAACAATATATGACAACACACGATAACAGATGCATATACCTAAATTACCTTTCAATGGAGGAGTCTGAAAGAGCAGTTGTGAAAACTGTAGAGACTCTGAGATCAGTCAAGCAAAAGTGTTTAAAGGAATCTACTCTTTTTGGTCCTCAGATTTTATCACTGCTATGCTATTTTACTTTTCCTCAGATTTTATCACTGCTATGCTATTTTACTTTTTCAATCTCTCCTCCAACCACATCCACTGGCTCCCATATTTTATTCTCCAGTTACATATATTTTGAACAATATTCAACATAGAATAAATATCTCAATCTCTTTCATTGAATTTGTTTTAATCAAAATATCCCTTCTCTTTCAGTTCCCAGTACATATTTCCCATTCATTCATTCTTCAAAAATTCTCAGTGAATACCTAGTTTTGGAAGCATTGTCTCACATCTTTCTGACTTCTGATTATCACTCTGACACTGTACATTGAACATTATTCAATCATTTTCCTTTTAGATCATACACCCCATATAATTATTGAATTATATTCTAGATCCATTCTACTAACCTGTGAACCACCTAAAGGTAAGCTGTGTTTCATTTATATTTTTAGCACTTAAACTAATACTTTGCAGATGTTAAGCCCAGAAAGTTGTTTGTTGAACTGACTTTGGGGCTATGTGGTGTTCCTTTGTATTTGTTCCTTAGGAATATATCAACCATGTGCATAGAAGTGGTTATAAGTAGGCAATTTGAATTTAAAACTGAGGGTTTTGGATAAGAAATAATGGTGAGATTTTATGACTTTCCAACATTTTAAGTAAATTAAATAAGGAGAAAAGACAAAGAATACTGAGTTAGTATAAACTAATGTCATCTCTTGTGAATTAAAAATTCAGATGATTTTTTTAATTCAGATCATTTTTCAATTACTTTGTCAAAATAGAAAGAAATAGTGATTGATTCTCTTTTCCCCAATATTTCAGTATACCAAGGCAAAATAAGAGAAGGAGAGAGAGATTTGTTGAGCAATGACCCATGCCATTGGCCTGGACCAAATTCCCTCTGCTGCATGACCTCAAGCAGTACGGATAGGCTAAGGACTCCAGGCACAAACATTTTCATTGAAGTGACAGAGTGGCAGTGTGGCTGTCATTTATCTCCCTGTTGCGAGAGCATTCACCCATTCCTGTCTGTCCCCCCACACCATCCACCACAATTCATGAAGAGGTCAAGGGAGGTAGGATTTCTGGACCCAGGGATGGTACAGAGCAGGAGAGGGAAGCACACAGTAGAAATCTGTCTACATGATGGGGGGGGCAGTTTGAGAAAGAAGAGCTATAGTTGAGGACTGTAGTACCTTGGTGGTAAGTGTAATGTGATGACATGTATCCTAGGAAGTGTGATCCTATAACTCTGAATCACATTCAGTGCTGTAAACCAGTGTCATAGTAATATAAAACACCAAACAGAATAAAGAAAATATATCAACACTTAGAAGCTTAGATAATGTAGACCATAAATTTTGGTGGCTCAGACAAAGTGCTTAATAATTATTAATTATAATAATTATCTTTACATACTGAGACGTTTTGGGATTTATTAACTCAAAGAGTGAATGAATGGTTAAATAACCAAGAGTAACAGAATCATATCCCAAAATCTTTTTAGAAGAATTCTGCCAAATGAAAACCAAGGAGAATGTTCTAAACTGTCATCTAACAAACACTTCCAATTTTCCAGTGTTCTTGTAATTGAGTCTAAGCCTAGCTTTAGCTTTATATTTAATACTTTCTTCCTTTGTTCAATGTTAACCGATTTCTGGCAATCAATTACTCTGTCTTACTGAATTCTCCCTTCAAATATGAAATGCATCCATCCATTCTTGTCACACTATTACCTATTTTATTTCTTCTCAGCATGTTCAACAGTATTTTTTCAATTTGCTCATTCAATTACTCCTTAAAAGAATTAGAAAAGCAGCGCATATACTCACACACTTTTAAATTGTTCATCTTGTTTCAACAATTACGACTGATGTTTTAAAATTAACTGTTACAATACCACTTTAATATAAGCAATAAATCCCAAGGATCTTAACAATTTAAATTCCACCACCATTCATTGTTTCATAGTTCATATTTCCATATAAATAACTTTTAATCCATCAAAATTTCTCATCCGAGGATTAAAATTACAGCGAATGTAGTGAATGTGAATTTCTAGTCTAACGAATATTTTATGCTTTAAAATAAAACTTACTGCAATAATTATAAGCTATTTCTTGAAAGCATGAATTTTTTAAGAGAATTTGTGTTTGTATGTATGTACCTATGTTTATATTCTTTGCCTAGTTATTTTCATAAGTTATTGTCAAAAAAAACCTTAATTATCTTATTTGGGATCCCTTTCCACAGTTGTCAACTTAATTTTAAAACAGGAAGGAAGCATTCTATTAAGTGATTGTCCCCTGTTATGTATGAATTGCTATCTTTTGGCAAAATTATCTGTTTCATATTATGCAGCGCACTGAAACATTATACATGCAAAAAGACACACAAGCTCACCCCTTAAATTAAAATTAATTTCTCAAAAACAAACAAACAAACAAACAAAAAAACACTTTTTCAGTCTCCAGAGAATACTACAAAGCCATATGTTCTTTATGCACTAGGATAAGAGGTGTGGAAATATTAAGAAAGCATGTTGAAATCTTGAAGGGTAATCAGTTCACTGATTTCATTTATGATTTTACTTTGAATAAAGTTAAGTTCAAAGCAGCATATTGGTAAAAAGACACATCATTACAATTAATACAATGTTCTTTGACATTAATAGTGCTATATGCAGGTGCATTATCACTTGCATATTCAGCTTAAAATAAATTTTTCATTCAATTAAAATTTACTTAGAGTACTAATAAGTGATGTCTTTGTATAGAAGAAACTAACAGGGAAGAACATATAATAAAATAATGCTCAAATGATATATAAAATTGGGTAAATACTTTTTAAATATGTGGAATCAGATCTGTATGGAATTTTTATTCTGTTTTGCCTGCATGGGTAATTGTTATTAATGATTTTTTTTTGTTATTAAAGATGCAGCACTTTTAGAAAATGTGCACATTATAATACTATATGCTTAAGAAAATAACTTATTTTCATGATTTCTATTAATTTAAAAATGAGAAAAATAGGTTGTTCTTGTAGATCAAAATTATTGCATAACTCATTACAAGATAACTATGTAAAATCACCTTAAACAACTATAATAACACTTAGATTAATGACCCATGATGACACAAAAAATGAAAAAAAAATAAAGATACATCAATACCACAATAACATGGAAAGCATCTCATGTTCATGGATTGAAATAATAATCTTTGTTAAAATTATCTTTATAGAGTAATGTACACATTCAATGCAGTACCTATCAAAATTCCAACAATGTTTTAAAGGAAATAGAATAATTCTAAAATTTCTGTGAAATTCAGAAGATTGAAAATAGCCAAAGCAATCCTGAAAAAAAAAAAAAAAGGTAGAAAAAGGGAGATATAATGCTCCCTGACTTCAAATTATACTACAAAATGATAGTAATCAAAACAGTATAGTTATGATGAAAATAGACACACATCTCAATAGAATAGAATTGAGGACTCAGAAGAAAAACCCAAAGATATATAGATATATATGTTAATTTATGACAAAGGAGCCAAGACCATACAATGAATAAACAAAATCTCCTCAGCAAGTAGTGTTGGGACACCAGGATTGCCACATGTAAAAAAGGAAACTAAGCCATCATATACCACCATAGAGAAAAACCAATTCAAACTGACTAGAGATGTGCCTATAAAACCTGGAACCATAAAATATATAGAAAATTACACAGAGGATACATTCCTGATAGTGACATCAGTAATGACTTTGGGGATTCAACTGCAATGGCAAGTAAAACAAAATCAATAGTAAACAATTGGACTATTTAAAACTAAAAAGTTTTTATACAGCAAGATAAACCACTAAAAAACCAAAAAGGTAACCCATTGGGAGCAAAATATTTACACATCGGACATCTAACAAGGGTTGGCAACCAAATGTGTAAATAATTCATACAATTCAACAATCAAGCAAACTACCCATTCAAAAAAAATGGAAAAATGGGCAGAAGATATGACTAGACACCTATCCAAGCAAGACATAAAGATGACTGATGACCAACAGGCACATGAAAATATGCTCACCTTCACTTATTATTTGGGAAGTGCAAATCCAAACCACAATAAGATATCACCACATACCTGTGAGAATGGTCTTTATCCAAAAGAGCAGAGATACATTTTGATTGGAGTGGGGGGAAAAGGAGCTCTTGGACACATTGGTGAAAATGTAATCTGGTGTAGACTCTATGGAAAACATTACGGAGATTTCTTAAAAACCAAAACCAAACAAACAAAAAAACCAGTGTGATCCACTTCTAAGTATTTACCTTTAAGAATATGAGAACATTAATTTGAAGAGATATAGGCATCACTATGGTCATAGCAGCATCATTCAAAATAGCCCAAGCATGAAAACAACCTAAATGTCCCTTTACAGATGACTGGATAAAGGAATTGTGGTATATATACTCAATGGACAACTATTCAGCTTAAAAAATTATATCTTGCCTCTTGCAACAACATGCATGGAACTTGAGTTTATTGTGATAAGTGAAATAAGTCAAAAAGTGAATGAAAGACAGTTACCGTATGGTTTCCTTATATGTGGTATATAAATAAATGAAGCAAATGAAGTAACAAAAATAACCCATATGGAATATACAGTTGTTACAGAAGGGAGGGGAAGAGGTAAAGAAATGGGTAGACAGGGTCAATGTCAATTTGACATGTTAATGGCACCAGAACTTTGATGATGGGCACTATGAGGCATGTGTATATATATGTTGTGAATCTATACTCTTGAAACTTATGTAGTGTTGTAAATGAATTATAAGTCAATAAAACTGTACTAAAAATTGTCAATCCTGTGTGAGTGTTCCTGCTGGAACATTTGAGAAAGACATTCATTGACATCATTTGAGGCAAGGGATCTCCAAATCTATTTCAGAGGAAAGACATCTTAGGCCTAGTAGATAAAGCTATTTCATAAAAATAAATTACAAGGACTTTATATAAGTAATATGACTTGAAAACAAGGTCATTATTCTTTAATATGACAATGTGATACTGATATTAATGACTACCAACTTAATGCTTTATTTTATTAATGTATAGTGAGGCTTGCCATATTTTAATATATTTTACTAGCATTAGACATTTATATATCTTCTTCTTACCTACATATTTTTCCATTGTGTTTTGCTTTATTTTTTTCTGTCTTTTTTTTTGTTTGTTTTGATTTGTGAGAATGCTTGCTATTGTCCCTACATCAATCCATTGTATATTATACAATATGAAAATGTGTTCTTTCAATCTAGCACATGCTTTAAACTGTAATATATATTCCATCTGAAATATATTTAATTTTGGAGAATTGATTCTTATTTGCCAAATAAATTTGTGATTATTTGCAATAAGAAAGAAGAATTTGACAGGTGATACCAAATTTTTTACTTCAACAGTAAATACATGGCAATTCTATTTTAAGAAAATGTACCTTAAAACTTGACTATAATGTACACTGTAGAAGCATGATAGTGAAGGAATTACTCTCCTTAGATAGAAAATATATATTTATAAGGCTAACACAAAAATTTAATCACTGGATCAAGGTGAATTTAAAGAGAATTTTATGAAATTTTGCTCATACTGTATATCATACTGTTTTTGTACACCTTCTATAATCATTAATATGTTCAATAGGATCTCAGTGAATATTTACTAAATAAATTATACTTGAATATGTTATAAAATTGAAATTCCAAGTGAGTAAATGTTTCTTCAAATAATGCAAAAAATGTTTGATGCTATCATTCATACATTCATACATTCATTCATTCATCCTTTGTAACTATGGTATCTGGTTTCAAATAAAACATGAACTTCATTATCAAAGAAGTCATAAGTGGTTAGATCTATACTGATAACGTAATTCAAAAATATAATCATATAGTAAATACGATGCATGACTAGATTAATAGGACCCTGTAAGTTTGATCCCTAAACTTTCTAGAAACCACAGCGAGACATAATAATTTATAGAGTTCATTATGTCCATTGTAGGCTTTCTTAGAATATTTTGAATATTACTTACAGCAAGAAAACTGATTTAAGTATCAGGAAACTAGGGCAAAATGTTAATTTTATTATTGCTAAGCTATACAAATTCAACTTACCTTCATTAAATTCAATTTATTCAATTTGAGGAATAAGAAGACAGACAAAGTTGTCATGGGGAGCAAATGAGCCAACAAACAGAAAGATACTTTGGGGCCATAAGCAATTCTATTATTTCTGTCATCTAAGTGCTACAATTTTTTTTAAGAATGTTTAGTTCTAGTGTTTTAGACCAGAAATCTATCTTCAAATTGAGTTCATTCACTTTTGTTTTATATTTTAGGAAACAACTACTGCAAACATTACTGAAAGCTTTATTGAGTATTTTTAAATCTCATTATAATAAATTATAATGGTGTCCTTAAATAAATGTATATTAAAAATATACATATGTGTGTGTATCTCAAGTTCATAGCTATAATCTACTTTCCATACCCAAAATATGTTTCACTCATTTACATAATTATAATTCAAACAAAATGAGACCAATATATACAACTAATTTTTTTCTAATTTCGAATGTGTAAAATTAAAAAAAGTGGCACATTACTTCCAAAACTGACAATGCAGAAAGTCGATCAAAATATCCATAAATCAGTGTTTGATGTTTGCTTGATATTTTAGAGGACACAATTCTGTTTCATTCTTATGAAATAGTTATATCATTTGATTTATTTCACATTTAATTTTATAATAACAGGAATAACTTGTTATCTTCATTCCTCAACTTAATATTTTGACTTCTCATCATGTTAGCAAGCTATTATTGGATGATTTACAATGATCCTGTAACTGATAAGTCAATTTGCATCTTCTCTGCATCTTTATTTCTTGACAGCATTTGTCAGTACAGTTATTGACTTTTCTTGACACTTTCCTCCACTGGCACCTGTAATATTACACTTTTACACTCTTTACACTCCAAAATAGGGAAAGTGAACTCAATTTTCATTTTAAACCTCTTCTTTATTCTTCCCTCATCCCCACACACAATTGAGTCACAATCCAGGTCAAACAGTCCAAAAACACTGGGGATGTCAGTCTATTCATTACACCTCATCTGTTCCATTTTCGTTAAATCTGAATAGATTGTACATATACCAATATCCACGATTTTCTACAATGTTTAAAAAATGACAAAAAAAATTCTTTGTGATGCCCTATATATCTCTATCGTGTTTCTCTTCTTACCATTCCATATCTTGCCACCTAAACTGCAAACAGAAATTCTTTCCTCCTTGAAAACACCAGGCTTTTGCATTTCCCCTCAAGGAACCTTTGTACTTTGCAAGCTCTCTCTGGAAGCTTCTGATACCAAAGCCACACAACTACTTTTACCTGTAGGCAACAATGGGCTTTTAAGGTCCAGCAATGCGGGCAGTCTGTGGACCAGTCCTGAGCTCTAGTGTTACCAGCCTGGGTCAGGGTGGCTTGGAAGAGCATCTGATAAGGTTGCATTTTCTCTGAGAGCACCACTGACTAGTTTGCTCTGTCATCACTCTAGGGGTAGGTAGGTTATCCTGGATGCACAGACCAGATTTCCCTTTCAAATGTGGCAAAGAAGCAGTACAATGTCCCAGATGGACCAGTCTCCTAGGAGCTTGACCAGCACCAATCAGAGAGCTAGGACACACACACACACACACACACACACACACACACACACACACACCACACACACTTTCTTTTAATGTGGGCTAATCTGGCTTGAAAGGCAGGAGATACAGCTCAGGCTCCAGAGGGCTGGGATCATTCAAATCTTTGTATTCAGACTCGTCAGAAACACTTACCCACACCACCTGGGAAGAACTTTGTAGCGTTTCAGGCTTCTGCATCTGATCTCAGCTTCAAACTGCAGCCTAACAGCTGCTCCTGCCTTAGGCCCTGTCTCTGATGTCCACTGCTGACAGGCGCCATTTACCGTTTCCATCAGCCTCGGTGCTGTCTGTGTCTTAAGAGCTGTAACACTAGCACCTGTCTTATGGTACCGTCAGCACCTGTTTTGCAGGCAGGGTAGGTTCACCGTGGGTTCAGGCAGCTTAAAAGAATAACTTGGAGCGTTTGGCTTCACCATCCCCACATATTTTTTATAGTACACAGGGAAAACAAACCAGCAGGGAGACAGCAACTTGGGCCCCTCTGCAATTCCTATATGCACTTTCCTCAGCTATGGCTGTCTCTGGCGTTCTCTCCTGGTCTCCTCCTCCCTAACCCCTTAGCCATAGCAGTTTCTCTGAGCGATGCTGCCGTAATAGCCTCAGCCTCAGGCGTATCACGCATGCCCACTCCATGCTCCCGCGACACCAGGCATGCGTGCCCCGCACCCAAGCTCCCAAGCGCCTCCTGCACTCAAGGGCGCAGGTGATAGTCATGGAGGCCTGTGGTGTGAAAAACCTGAGCAATTCACTTACCACAGCACCGCCGTGTCCTGCTACCTCTGAGAACCTTGTGCAGCTTCTGGGTTTTCGGCCCCACCTCCTAGCGAGCGCCTCTGTGGCCTCCGGAGCCTTCAAGGAAGGTGCCTGACTCTGGCCAGCCAGACCTGCAGCTAGGTGTCGCCTGCTGCCATGGTGCCACCTCAAGAGCGTGGACTGTGACCACCTTGGGCAGCGCCGAGAGTGAGTCTTGGTCACCAGTTATGGGCCTGCTGCCTGCTCCGGGCTTCGTGGCTGGGTCGGCGCCATCTTACGCTAGCAGCCTTTGTTTTAGACACCAGACGCCGAGGATGTGCTCAGGGGTAAGACAGCCAAAATGCATGTCCTTAGAAACGCTTTTCTTTCCCCCGAATCTGTTAAACCCTGTTGTTGTTGCATCCGGAGCCAGAGTGTTGCTTTGCCATTGGGAGTGCACGGTGAGACCCGTCCCCAGCGTAGGCACTGTTTAAGGTAACTCATGAAAGGATTGGTGGATCCACCCAAGGGTACTTCCCTTGCGTTGGTCACCTTAAAGCACAGTGCAAATTGCAAGATGCATGGCAGGATTTGATCTGAGTCATTTTGAAAAAGGCATGGGTTTAGCCATTAGTTTGGGTGGCCCTGCTTCCCCTCCTGCTGCTCCTTCTTCCATGCTAGGTTTTAGTTTGATGGGTCTGTTAAGGGCTGGCATAAATGAGTGGATTTTGGTGTTACTGGATATTCTATGGGCATGTAATTGGGGGTCACTTACAAACTCTAATTGAGGATTTTGGCTTCTGGGGTTGCTCATGGGTGCAAATGTACACACGTTTCAGAATGACTACTCTGGAACAGTCTAGCCGCCCTCCAGAAGTTAGTTATGGTAAAGACACAGGCTGTTCGATGGCACAGAGAAATGTGGAGCAGCTCACCTGATGGTGGTAATGGTGAAGCGCAGAAAAGGGGGACCGCCACTTAAGCAGCCCTGAGCCCACCAAAGAGAGTCCCTTAAGGAAGACCACAGTGCTGCTGCTGTGGAGACCGTGACCTTGGAAATTACACAAACCTCATTGTCCTTTTTCTCCCTGCCTGCCCCCGCACATCTCCCAGGAATAAAACCGGAGGGACTTCACCTTCTTGTACCACACAGGTACCCCACTGGGCTAAGGATGCCGCTCTGGGCAGGACTGTCCCCTCTTGGTCAATCCCTAATGGGAGGATCGAGTGAAATGTGTCACCCTGCTGAGTATTTACAAATGTTTTAAACAATGAGTATGTGTTAATTCAAATTAAAAAAAAAAAAGTCCTCTTTTTCGTTGTAGAATAGGTGAAAGTATTGTTGCCCTTTCCCTTAAGACATGGATTATCTTGACTAAGCTCTTTCAAATATTACCTCTCTGATCATGTTGCTTCCATTCTCAGCAATCTGCACTGATTCTCCTCTCCTAAAAATTGCTGAATAGAAATAATTATCTAAAATTATATCAAGTTTTTAATTTCAAAATTAAAACTGAAAAATCAAGATAATTCGTCCTATTTCATATATAGATTTTAAATTTTTTTCTTAACATTTTAACTGTTTATTTTGTTTCTTTGAAATTTTTATTTCATTTAGGTTGTTTGGTTTGATTTCATCACTCTCCTTAGGAAACAAAACTTTGAATTTGTAAAACCAAGTTCTTTATATTTCTGTTATAATTGATATTATCTTAAAAAGATTTCTATCATAAGTAACTGAATACCCTGCTGTTTCTGAGATACAAGCTGCTGAAAACCCCACTAATTCATCAATAATTTAATAGTCTTATTCTAGGAATTGTATTCTTATTCCTTAAAATTAAATTCTGAAAATAAGTGAAAGTGCACATTTATCTCAAATAATTAAAATATCACATTGCACATACATCTACTCATTGAGTTGATGTTGAACACTTTGAAAGCATTTATTGTAAATATGTGAATACAATTATTTTAATTAAATCTTTAAATGCAGAAATAAACATTATGCAGGCTTGAATAAATATATAGATTATGCTTGGCACTGTTTCTAGCAAAGGCTTTATGTAATGGTTCTGATACCAGTGAACAAAATACATTTTTCTTAACAAATAAAGTCAATTTATCTTGTTATATTTAATTCAAGAACTTAAAAGAAGCTTCGGTTCATTGCTCTTCCAGAATATGTCATTCCTTAAATGAAATTTAAAAAGTTACATATATTGAGATCTACACAGCATCCAGTATCTAATTTCCTTGTCTCATCACCTTGAAATATATTAACTGATGTCACAGCTCTAACCAGTCATAACGAAATCTGAAAAAGCAGGCACGGTTAAATGGTTCCATTTACAACACAAAAGGTTTCTATAACTTTTCCATTTTCCTGTAATTTCTTATGGCAGATGTCTCCTGTAGGGTGTTAGGCATTGGGCAGATGATCAGCTATTTTGATGTGTATACTTTAAACTTCTTTAAGAGTAGTGCTTCTTTAAACTTATAAAATAAAAATACTAATAGAAGAGGTAGTTTCTCAACTTATTCATGACAAAGTTTAATGGCAACATATTTGTATTTAATTCCCACTTAGTTTATTTATAAAGTCCTTATTGGAAAAATGCAGATTTTTGCAACTAAGTCTTCTCCATTTGTTATGCTTGTGTAGCATAAAATGGTAGAAAATGAGTCCATTTTTAGAGTACTAAGTAATTACTATTAACAAGACAAATTCAAAATACAAGGTACAATAAAAATTAAATTTTATTTTATTTTTTAAGATTTATTTATTTGTTCATACAGAACTGGGGTACAGGCCAGAGGCTCAGGGGCAGTGAGAGGCTTTGCCAGAGACAGAATGGGGGGCAGAACAGGCAGATCGACGAAGTACACTGCTGAGGGGAGCAGCGGGCGGGTCAGGAGAGGTCTGCCACGCCATGGGGTCACCTGCGGGGCAGGCGGGAATCGAACTCATGCGGAAGTGGCTTTAGATTCTCAGTGCTGTGCTTTAACCCGCTGTGCCACCAGGGAGGGCCTAAATTTTAATTTTTTAATGACACACCAATCAGCTACTTGTGCACTTACATTAACTCCACACTTTATTTAATACTTAAATAAGTAAAATCCTTATTTAAAATAAATTAATCCCTTGGATGGAATGCAGAAAATTTAAATATCTTACTGAAACTCTGAAAATAAGTTGCGCAAGACATAATTAATATAAAAAATAATATAAACTATTGTCGTCTATAAAATTTTAGTTCTTCAAAGCAATAAACATTATTTTTTTACACATTGAATCAGTTGTTACAGAAATACACATACATACACAACTGGTTAAATGCAGAGAAACACACATTTTAAAAACACAGTTAATCCTACATTATGTAGAAGAGCTTTATAAATGTTCAATTCCAT
The DNA here is from genome assembly GCF_000260355.1 of Condylura cristata. NCBI lineage: Eukaryota > Metazoa > Chordata > Mammalia > Eulipotyphla > Talpidae > Condylura > Condylura cristata. The sequence goes on from NW_004567105.1 coordinate 22,340,512, forward strand.
AGCTCTGAAAGAAATAGCAACCTTTTTCCTCATGCTATCCAATATAGGCTATCAGAAGAACTGCTAGAGATTTATGGTTAAATAAACTCATAATTCATCCGCAACTCATTTTAGAAAGCCATATAATAGTGAGTAATTAGGTGCTATAGCTGTTTTTCCATCCAAAATAATATGTATTTGCTATATTTTTGTTATTGAATATGCATCATGCCAAAATGGTATTTCAGGGAAATTAAATCGGGTGAAAAAGAAATTCATATTTTATTTGGGAGGCAGATTTTTTTTTTCTCAAAATGCATTATTTACCCAAAGTATGTTTTTTCTTTAGTTTTATTTCCTAGTTTAATATTTGGGATAATTTCAGTAGATAAAGGTATTTATGAGCTCTATTTATTTTTAAGACAGTAACTATTTTCTCAAGATATTTGACTTATCTGTTTCAAGATTGTTTCCTTTTTATTACAGTTTTCTCAGACATTAAATTGTAGTCACTATAATAACTGCTGAAGTGATACACAAACATACTTGTAGTGTTTTTTTTTCTTTGTTTTTATAGATTGAATGAAGCCCTTACACTTCAAACGGAACAGGTTAATTTTCATTCATATAATTCAAATTTATTTAGAAAAATTTTCTTTATAAATACTATTTAAAGTTAAGATTAATTTTAATGTAAAATTCTTAGCATCATATACAGATTTAGTTCCAGTTCTCTAAACATGTCCAAATCCCCAAAAGTATGACTTAAATGTTTACAATCCAAACATGTTAACATGTTAGTATGGGTAGGTAAGGAGATAAGATCTGTCTAGGTAAAGAATTTATAAATTTGAAAGTTCATTTGACAAGTAATTTTTTTATACTTTATGCTAGGAATTAAATTTGAAATGGAGAAGAAGATTAATGTATACTCTTATGAACATTTACAATGTAAATATAAAGCTAACAATTAAAACACTTTTTTTAAAAAAATGTAATGTAGTAACTGAAGTATGAACATAACTTAAACCAAATAGGAAACATTTGTGAGTAGAAAAACACATAAAGATCATGACTATTCAGGTGATATCTAAAAAGAAACGACTATGATTTATTCAGGAAAGCAGGGCAAATGGTGATTAAAAGGAGTGATAGTGTATTTAGGTTAAGGGATGAGAAAGAAGAGCAGAATGAAGTTAACTAGCGACTTGAATGCAATAGAGAAAATGAGCAATGAAGTCAGAAAAGAAGGCAGATCTTAGATTTTGGCTCTATAAACAATTAAAAAGAGTTGATTATTTTATGTGATAGAGGCTTACTCACTGCAGTGGTAATTATATTACAACATGTAAATATATTAAATCAGTAAGTTCTAGATCTCAACTATGCTTAATGTTATATATGAACATATTTAAATTTTAAAGTAAATTAATTAGATAATTTAACTAATGATCTGAGGAAAAAGTAAGTCATGTAAGATGGACATTGCATAAGCAGATTTTTATTTCAAAATGTCAGTCTGTTTACATTCAGGTAAAGGAATTGCAGTAAAGTGTGGGCAAGAATATGATGCAATATTTAAAAAATCTTGCAGATTAAAAAACAAATGCAGAAAAGATGTGAAAGGTTGAACAAATTTAGTAGAGACCCTAAAGAGTTGAAAGGCACTGTAGGGAAGAGTCATATCTGCTCCCCAGATTTGCCTCCATATGGTCAGTTGAACTGAGCCAAGGAAGTGAGCAGACACTATTGAGAGAGCAACAGAAACAGGAAAAACACAAGGATTGGCAAGTCATTACTCACTGACCTAGAACATTTGTGCCTATGAACAGAAAAGAGGAGAGAAAGGAAACATTTAAGTTTTTGTATCATTCAACATAAAATGACAGACTTATTTGCTGTTATCTGTTTCTCTTGCCTCATATTTTGCCTTAATGTATATATACAGCTGTTGTTTCTGACCCCAGAGACTTTATATTCAGTCAATTAGTCTATGACTTTAAGGAGATTTTTTTTTTCATAGTTGTCATGCGTCAAGCTCTTAAAGTAATAAGTTTAGTTAGAAACACATGTTTTTATTCCTTGTGGGATAATCTCAGATAAATTAATACTATATTGCAAAAAGTCTAAGATCTATAATATAACATTTAACATTCTGAATCTTTAGAGCATTTAAAAATCATTAGCTTCCTATTACTTAAATAATTTCTTTTTATATCATATATAAGGTTTTGCCTAGAATCTTAAAAATAAAATACAGAGGAGAATTTCATTTTAGCAAACTGCTACAAATTATGTAATACTGACCCTTAGACTATGTTTCATAAAAATGACTGCTTGCATTATTGTTTTTTTTTTTGTTTGTTTTAGTCATTAGCTATTTCCTGTAACGTTCAGAAATATTAGAAAATCATAGGGAGGATCTGTGTAAAGAAGTGTTTGGGATCTACATAAGTGTGCTATGTCAAA
>NW_004567105.1:22344494-22346113 GCF_000260355.1 Condylura cristata
AAATGTGAAGATCATTTATTTATTTATTTTTAAAGATTTATTTATTTATTCATACAGAACTAGGATACAAGCTAAAAGTGCAAGGGCTTCACCAGACAGACTGTGTTATTGTGGTTGGTGGTCCATTGTCACTCACTTCCTAACGCTAGAAAAATTTTGCCCAGAATCCCTTCCTGTAACTGATTATATTTTAGAATCCATCAGTGAGGGGCAAGTTGTGTAAGATAGGGAGACAGAAGCGATAGAGGCCCTTTCATTCTATAGTTATAATAACAAGATATGAGGACTTAGCTGTGCTCACAGCTCTCAAAGAACCACTTTAATGATGCCGGTGAAGAGAGGCAGCAACGATTGGCTCATGAGTTCTAACTACTATGTGGTGTCCCTGCTCTTCTGGTTGAGTTCTTAGTGATTGAGTATTGATTTACAGACCAGCGCTAACGCTACGTACTATCAAGTTCTGATTAACTCAAGAGTTCCTGTTACTTACCTTACTTTTTTTCTAATGGTGGCTTAATATTTACAATGAAGCTAAACAGATGCATTTTCCAAACATATGATGCATTTAATTGTGAATATCTTATGACAGTCTAATGCTGAAAATGTATGACAAAATTTTATTTTTTTCTGAATTATGTAATAACAATTTCCATAGTCCATATTAATACTAATTAGCATATCATGATCTAGTGCATGTACTCTAAAAGGATTACATTTATTTATCTCAGCATCAATTTATATAAAGTATGAACTAAAACTACGTTTAATATATAGAAATAGGAAATATTTTTGAAAAGTGCTTTGGTATTAACACAATCAATAATAATTAGTCATTCTTAGTATATCTCCTCTCATCTTCATTTAAAAACAGTAAGCATCATTAAAGAGGTCATGTGCTTTCAGCTCAGCTAGATACTGTCATCTCTATTGTAGCCATTGCAATATTTCCTTTATTACTTCTGAATTCATTCAAGTTTTTTTTTGGCCTAAGCCAAAAAAAAGGGGGGCAAAAATGGTTAATTTCCCAAAAAAACAACCAATAACAACAACAATTTTTTTGTGTGTGTTTTTGGCCTTAGTTTTATTTCCTCTGATTTTCATTATTTCCTATTTAGTACTGATACTGGATTTCATCTATTCATTTCAAAAATAATTTTAATATTGAATAATTGGGGCTTCCCTGGTGGCACAAGGGTTTAAGTCTTGGTGCTGTCAAGCTATTGCCAGCCACTGTGACATGAGTTCGATCCCCAGGCCCAGGAGCTGACTCACATGGCACAGCAGACCTCATCTGTCTTATCTGCTGCTCCTCTCAGCACTGTATTTCAGTCAGTCCACCTGTTCTGCTCTGCACTCTTTGTCCCAGTTCTTGTATGCATAAATAAAAATAAATCTTTAAAAATTATATTGAGGCCCTCCCTGGTGGCACAGCGGGTTAAAGCACAGCACTAAGAAGCTTAAGCCACTTTCTCATGAGTTCGATCCTCACCTGTCTCGGAGGAGATCCACATGGTGTGTCAGACCTCTCCTGACCCGCCCGCTACTCCCCTCAGCAGTGTACTTTGTTGATCTGCCTGTTCTGCTCCCCACTCTGTCTCTGGTGAAGCCTCTCACCCTCC
>NW_004567105.1:22346213-22349086 GCF_000260355.1 Condylura cristata
AAAAATTATATTGAATAATTGTCCAGAAAATGAGTTTATTCACAGAATTGTTACCATATTGATAACAAACATTCCCTTATATCCTCTAGTGTGACAGTTGCTGTTTTTCTACTCCTAGGTTTTTGCATAGTTTCTAGGCAGATAAGATTTTGTATTAATTTTGTTTTATAACTGACCTTTAATCAAGGTTATAAGAGCCCCAAATATTTACCTCAATTTTGAGATAAACCAACCTAGCAGATTTAAATAGCTTTATAAAATGTTATGGATGACTATATATATTTAGGAAGAAAATTTTTTAGAAGGAGTAGACAACTTGGCTTCTTTCCTTTAGTAGGAAATGCTTTACAGCTCCCTGAAAGAGTGCCTATATATTTGATATTCTTCTCTTAAATTCTTGAAAAATATGACTATCAAATGATAGTGATACATAAGCATGAAAAACTGCATTTCCATGGTTCATTATTTTTCCAAGTATGTTATTGGAAATATAAGTTGATCTTTGTGTAATTTTATTCTTAAAATAAAATTATTTATATATATATATATATAGAGAGAGAGAGAGAGAGAGAGAGAGAGAGGGAGAGAGAGAGAAAGAGAGAGAGAATGAGAGAGCAGCATTTATAAAGAAATGGCATATAATATCCTTTACTTCTCTAAATTGTTAATTAAAATAAGGTGAAATGAAGTAGAAATAAGCAAATAAACAAGCTACAAAGTGGGGAAAGTTAACCATTCTTAATTTTCTTTGTACAATTAATTTTATATGTTCCATAATACTTTCTTCTCTGCTATCTTTTCCTTTCTCTTTTGCTAACCCTCTTCTTCAAGACACACCCATTTCTTTACCTCCAGCCTCTAGTTTGCCTAATATATGAAATCCAAGTTTATCCACTGACCAAGAATCATCATAGTAATTTCTCTTTGGGTAGTTAGTAGTTAAAATAAGTTTTTTTCATACTGTTTTATTACTCAGGTCATTATATTAAGTTTATATAATTTGATGAATATTTTTTAAATAAATTTATATGTTTTTAGTTTAATCTTTTAGACTGTGGTATGATTGCAGTTCATTCATATAACCTGTGTCACCTGACAAGTAAAATTAGAATATCCTGTGGATATAGTCAAATCATAGTTAGAGATTCCACTTAAAATTTTCTATTATTTTGATATTTCAATATCTGTAGGGTTTCTTACATTTTATAAAGCTTCTGATGAAACAGAGATAAAGAAGTATAGTATGATAAACTGTCAGAATGCTTCAGAATTAGATACAGAATGAAAAAAATAAATATTTCCATTAAAAATTATTGCATGAACAGATCACAAATGAGCCATAACACTGAAAGCAAGATCTTTCTAGCTTCATTACCATTATTTTATAGAAAAGTCTTTGCAATGACCTAAGTATGCAAATGGGAGTTTTTTTTTTTTTTAAATGTATGAGATAAACATCTTTCATTAGTGCCCTCCCTGCTGGCAGTGGGTTCAAGTTAACCACAGCCCATTCAGTGCAAGTTCAAGCCCCAGCCCCATGCATGATCCACATGGTGCAGCAGACCTCTCCTGTCTCATCTGCTGCTCTCCTCAGCAGTATATTTCAGCAGATCTGCATGTTCTGCTCCTCACTTTGTCTCTGGTGAATCCTCTCACCACCCCTGCTCCTCTGGCATATACTCCAGTTCTGTAGGCATAAAAAAATAAAACTTAAAAAAAAATCTTTCATTAAACACTGCTTTATTGAATTCAAATTAAAGTTATGCAATTTATAAATAAATCAATATGTCTGCATACATTTACAATTTTAAAAATTTAAATTTGTTTTTCTTTGGCACCATTTCCATTACAAAGCTTTTCACATGATCTGTTTCAAGTGAGAAGCAAATATAGAAATTGTTATGTGTCATTAATTTTGTAAAAATGTTGAGTTACTTGATACGTTGAATTTCTGATCTTCATCTCCTTGTTATTCAAAGTGGTATTTTTTAACTTCTTTTCCAACATGGCAATGTAAAATGAAGTAGATGTGGTTGGAGAGATGAGAAGCCTTCATGAAACAAGTGTCAGATCACAGAAAATAAAATGGATGGCATTGAGGAGCTCTTCTGAAGTCAACATAGAGGAGGAACTTGCTATGCCACTGTAGTGTTGATCCATTGTCACTGATATTTCCACATAATTAGAAGTTTAGTCAGTACAGTTTTGGAGGTTAGAAGTAGGACATGTGTTACATACTTAGTCATAAGTTGTTAAGATCAAAGTGTTGGCAAATGTATTCCTTCTGGAGATTCTATGGGAAATTCTGTGTCCTCATCTTTTAGTTTCAGGTTTCCTTTGTCCATGGACATCTTCTACCTAAAGAAATCCAGCAACACTGGGCTGGGTATTCTTTCGCTGGCTTTTTTCTGACCCCTTTTCATACCTTTAAGTACTCTTGGGATTATATTGGGCCCACTCAGAAAATCCAGTGTAAACTTTCTAATAAAGATCAGTTGTTTATCAACCTTTATTCCATCTACAAAACGTATATATACCCTTTGCATGGACAGTAGTCACTGTTTTTGAAGATAAGGACATTGCCATCTTGGAGATATTAGTCTCTCCATCTTAATGTTCAGTGAAATTCCCTATGCCACCAGGGAGGGCCACAAAAAGGAAATCTTTTAACAAAATATTTATTTATACATACAAAAACTGGGGTACAGGACAGAGGTGTGAGTGGTGAAGAGGCTTCACCAGAGATTGAGTGGGGAATACAACTGATGGACTGAGGGGAGTGAGGCGAGCAGCGGGTGAGACAGGAGAGGTCTGCTGTGCCACTGAGTCACACCCTGGCTGGGATCGAACTTGTGCTGCTGTGGCTGTCTGTG
>NW_004567105.1:22349609-22351107 GCF_000260355.1 Condylura cristata
AAAAAAAAAAAAAAAACATGAGAAATTCAGCTAGGCTTGTATTCATTGAGTATAAAAAGTGCCTTATGTTTTTCAAAGCATGATTTCATGTTTTTTCCTAAAATCTGAAAGTTCACATAAGAGAAAAAAACATGAATAAAGCTGTTTACCTTTCTAAGAGGCATGAGTGACCTATGTCCAACTATTTCTTACATGTAAAGTGTTATATAAGTAAGTGCTTTGGGGAAGAAAACCACACAATCACAATTCAAACTGACGTCATCAATTTATAACATATATTAACACTATTAACTGTTGAAGAACTAAATATGAGGACTCATCTGAATTGACTGATTCAACGTCATGATGTTTTGAATTACCCCATTTTTTTTTTTTTTTTTTTGGTGCTATTTCCCTTCTCAGCTGCCTACAATATCAAGGGTGGATACAGGGGTAGGGGCTACATGATTCATTTTCATGATTAGAAGACAGAAATGTGTGCTGCTAAAAGCACAGAACTAATCTATATACTTGGCTTAGTTCTGAATGAGAAATTCATGACACTGATGTGCTTTTGGCATAAGTACGTCTTTGAACAAACTCTATGTCAGGGAAAAAGGGTCATCTGAATTGGCTCAGGTTATTGAAGGTCTATCTCTGGAGCTGGTATTGTGTCAGCCCTCTTTAGGGATATGAACCTTACAGAGAAATGGTAAATACCAAATCAGGATACCTTAACAAAAGGAAAGGGGCAAAAGCTGCTCAAAACTCAACTGGCAAATAAGACTTTGCCATATTTAATTATGCAAAATATAATTTTATCTGCTTCTGGAAAGTTAAAATGGTCTATTCTATATCTTTATAAATGGTAATCATGACAAAGTGAAACAGATCTAGGTCAATGTGAAATATATTAGGGAATGCTCATAAATAAAATGTGTTTGTGAAAATGAATAACTTTGAGGGAGTGAACTAAATAAATTATGGGATAAAAATTAAACTAGCAGTGATGAGGGCTTTTGGGGAATACAACTCACATATTAGTAAGTGCTAATATAGGACTCCTTTGAAAATATAACAATAATAATAAAAAACCCAGCTAATAATACAATAATGATACAACTAATAATAGAACTAAATACCAAAAAGTCTAGATCTTACAGTAAATATATTTTTAATATTTTGAGAACTCTCCATATTATTTTCTGCAGGATTTAGACAAGTTCTACATTTACATAAATAGTGTATAAAGGGCTCATGTTTCTCCACACCTTTGTCAAACATGTCTCTTTTCATATGGATAATCCTCATAGGTATGAGATTGTATCTCATTGTAGTTTTTATTTGCATCTCCTTAGTGATAAACAAAAATGAGCATTTTTTGATATATCATTAATCCTCTGTTGTCTTCTTTGGAAACATGTCTATTGAGTTCCCCTGCCCAATTTTTGATTGGATAATTTGTTTTATTATTGTGGAGATAGATGAGTTTGTGCATCTTGGGTCTTAGCCCTTTGTC
>NW_004567105.1:22351207-22358499 GCF_000260355.1 Condylura cristata
TCCACACCTTTGTCAAACATGTCTCTTTTCATATGGATAATCCTCATAGGTATGAGATTGTATCTCATTGTAGTTTTTATTTGCATCTCCTTAGTGATAAACAAAAATGAGCATTTTTTGATATATCATTAATCCTCTGTTGTCTTCTTTGGAAACATGTCTATTGAGTTCCCCTGCCCAATTTTTGATTGGATAATTTGTTTTATTATTGTGGAGATAGATGAGTTTGTGCATCTTGGGTCTTAGCCCTTTGTCAGATGTATCTGGTTCACTTTCACCAGTATTTTAAAATATGTTAAACATGGCTAAAGCAATCAGGAAAGAGGTTACAAAAGGAATTTAGATTGGGAAAAAAGCCGAATGGTCATTTTTTTTTCTTTGCAGAAGACATCATAATATATACAGAAAACCATATAGATTTAGCTAAAAGACTATTAGAAACAATAAATTAGTGAAGTCAAATTGCAGAGCACAAACTGAATATCAAAAATCTCTTACATTCCTATTTATATTATTTATTTATGAGATTTTCTGAATCAAACTGTTTTGAAGGTGAATAGCAGGTGATTTGTGATATTACCTAAAGCATATGAGACTCTGACAACTCATTTCCTAACCATGATCAGCCAACACGAAACAAATAGTTACTTTTTGCTGCACCTTACACAAATTTTATACTCTTAAATTGAGTTTGTGATACTGCAAGCTATATATTACAATCAATTCCTTGTTACATTCTTCGAAGAAGTAGGGGAAGAATGGAATATAAGAGGGATGATGACTACATGGTGTTACTTATTATCCTTAAAACACCACCCGTGGTGCATTACTGGTTCCTCTTCCCAGGATTTTCCCAATTTCTGCTTTGGGTTAAACCAGTAGCTTCTCTCCTTTGAGGTCTGACTTCCAGTTCTAGGAAATTCAGTCATTCTTTTATGCGTTTCTTGACACCATCATTCACAATCACCACCCTAGGATTCTTGGTATCAGAACCATAGCCCACTTCCAAGCTTCTAGACTGTGGACTACAAAGTCTTAACTTCATTTCCCTTGTCCTAAGTATGCTGGCTGTAATACAGTGATAATGAACGTATATTAGTTCAGAGTTTCTTTTCAATTGTTCCAGTCCTCATTAAAATTACTACACCCTAAGTATGAGTTTCAGTATTAAAACCATCAGTTGTGCCTAATTACTCATAAATAGGGAATCTACCTCAGAGCTATGAAATTCTGAATAGGCAAACTATAGAAACAGCAAAAAGGACAACAGTTGGCAAGGCCTCAAGAAATTTTAGGGCAATGAAATTATTCTGTGTAATACTGTAATTGTCATTTGTCAAAAGCCATAATATTATAATAAAATGCAAAAAGTAAACTCTAACTATGATTTTAATAGATTTAATAATAAATCCATATGTCTCAATATTCATTCAATTGTAATTCCACTAATGCAAGATTTAGTAATAGGAGATACTTTGTGTATAGATATGGAACCTCTCCTTACTAAGATAAAATTACTTTCTCGATCTGCCTTTTCTGCTCTCACGGCCCCTGCACCTCTAGGCTGCACCCCAGTTCCGTATGCACAAATAAATAAATCTTTAAAAAAAAGTAAAGTTGGTTAAAAATAAACTTATAAATGGATCTTAAATGATTTGAGTACTGAATTATATGATTTAAATCACTTTGCATTGACTTGTTTAATTTTCAAATTACTTAAGATTATTAAAGACAATAAAGTTTTATAAAACTTGGTGTTGCATTTGCTAGCCTATGTGACCTGGTTTTCAGCATATTTTTAGTAAATGGGAAATGGTTTACATTATATTTGTTTACTGGTTTTAGTTATTGTTACAGCAGGACTAATGAAATATGACTATGAACTATAGTAGCAGATTAATAATTTTTAATAAATGTTTGGTATACTATAAAATTAATTTGGAGGTGTTACAAATGCTATACAAGATGTATATATGCTTTAAAATATGTTGATAATAGACCCTCCCTGGTGGTGCAACAGGTTAGCACGTAGCACTGCAAGTGAGCCACAGCCACTTCAGTGCAATTTCGATCCCCAGCCTGGGAGGTGACCACATGGTGTGGCAGACCTCTCCTGACCCGCCTGCTGTGCTCCTCAACAGTGTACTTAGTTGATCTGCCTGCCCTGCTCCCCATTCTGTCTCTAGTGAATACTCTTACCACCCCTTCTCCTCTGGCCTGTACCCCAGTACTGTATGAATAAATAAATATTTAATATAGATAGATAGATAGATAGATAGATAATAAATATGGAATACAAATATATACTGTAACTGAACTTGAACACAAAAATCTTAGATTATTAATTAAATATTCTTGTTCTTATACTTTGAAAACATAACTTCTTGGCATCATTTCCTGTTTTGCAAAATGAGAACATTTGATGTTCAATTGTGTTTTTTAATTTAAGTTGTGGATGTGTGTGTGTTTATAATATAACATTATTAATTTGATAAAGACATCAATTATAATAACTTCATGAAATTATGTTTGTTTTCTGTTCATTAAGTTGCTCTGTTATCCAAAAGAAGATTGCTAGAATTACACATCATTCTTCTTATTTATTTTACAGATCTCTTTTTCATTTATTATGAGTTACTGTTTGACATTTTGGTGCAAGGGATTCTTACGAGTTTCATTTTCAGTATGTTTATGGTGATTTTGAATAGTAAAAGACAGTTGGTTTATATCTTACTAGCTATAGAAAAAACATTATAAGCACTCAGCACTAAGGTTTAAAACTTGTCCTTGACTCTAAAACTTGACCTAGTGAAGGGTCTAGTCCTTTAATGATAAAACACTTGGTAATGTCTTTACTCCGTTCTTAAGAACCTTAAATGATTCCCTTTTGTTTTCAGTGAAAATCAAAGCATCTTTATATTTTGGTGCAAAAATATACATGCTGTTGGCTTTATGACAGATCTTAAATTTCAACCTCTTGAAAAAATAAACATTGACTATACCATACAGATCTTGATACTATGCAGATTTTGGAATCTGTGACATCTGGGCTACTGGCTGGGTTATTAACCTTTCTCACCACTGTTATTACTTCTTTATCCTGAGCAGTGTATATAAGTTCCTCTCTTTGGTAGGACTTTAAATCATATCTTATACTTCCATATTTTAGTGTGGGTTTCTTGCTCTAATCCTTTCCTTCCTATGCTTTCTTTTCAATCCATTTGAGCCAAGGCAGCCAAAAGCTATAGAATTCTACCTTCTCCATATATAACTTTGAACACTCTCTTGATAACACCTCTAAAAACTTTACCTCAGTCTCTTGCCATAACCCTTGCTTCCTTTATTTCATCCTATTTATTGTTCTTCCTACCTAAGGAATCTGGGTTACTAAACTGACTGGAAAGGACACAAACTGATGAATTATTTTTTATTGGACTGATATTGATTTACATTATTGTTTATATTTTGGAAGTATAGAACCCTCCCATCTTCACTGTAGTTATTATAGTACACCACCACTAAGTAACCCACAGCCCACCATCACACAGTGCCCATTGTGATTCCTCACCACTTTGTACTTTCTCTCCATACTTCCGTAATTATATAATTCTGTAGTCAGCAGTCAATGGTTAGTTGTTAAACTTTCCTCTATATGACATTTTGTTTCATTTCTCTATATTCCTCATATAAGTGACACCATCTTATATTTGTCTTTCATATCCTGGCTTATTTAATTTAATATCTTCCTACTCCACCCACGCTAATGCAAATGGCATGAGTTTTAAATTTGATTGTTGTATAATATTCCATTATGTATGGAGTTCATTAATTCAGCAATTTATTCACTTGTTGTTAATCATTCCCTATTCACACTCTGTTCCTTTTTTCCTGTTATCTATAATTATCTAACTCCTTATACATAAATGTAAACATATACAATAGAGTTAAATGAAGCTATTATATTGTGTATGACCACATACTTAAGAAATCCCTTTATAATAATCCAGACTGAGAATCAATGTATATTTGCCTATTTTTTTTTTAATTTTAGGGATTTCTTATTTTTAGATAACTGTATCTTATTAGAATGTCTTCTTGATGAAGTAAAAACAAAATAATTATATCTACATTATTGCACTAAATAATTTGTTTTACCTATTTTTAAACTTTTATGATAGATGTATTTTCTGTAATTTTATTATGTTTTTAAAACTTTTTGAGCATTTCAGTTGGTTGGTTGACCGGATTTTGCTTTTTACTTTGTTCTTTGATAGGTTATTTGAAAAGATGTTTTTCCCAAGAGCAATTTTAAAAGCTTCTAGAAAGAAAGTCAACAAAAAACAAGCAAAAAGATAATCTTTCTTAAACTCAAAATGCATTCAAACTTAGGCTTTGTATTATTTTGTAGTTGTATTCTTGTTAAGAATATATTTAATCTAGTTCATGAGAGAGAGATGATTATCATTTGATTTACTAATAGGCAAAGTTGTTCTTCCCATAAAACCTGTGTAAAACCCTGGAGTTAAAGGCAAATGACTCAGTTCTGTGAGTAGACCCCAAGCAGTGGGGAAAGACTGCTCAGGGAGAGACTGCCTGGAGTGGGCACAAAAAGCCCTAGAGGTGCTGAGGGAGGACTGACAGCCTGCACAGCTGGGAGGTTTGCAGCCCTTCCAGCACACCCTGTTTCCCCCATCCCCATGCTTCCTGCATCTCCCACTGTGACCCAGCAAGACTCATAAATCCCAGGTGGTATAAGGGGGAAAAAATAATGAAACTTGTTAGACTGGTTCAGCGACAGTCCCAACCCTGGGAAACTACAATAATTTTAACACTCCCCCTGACCCTCCTCCATGGGCACATCCTAGCATAGAGAGACCCTAGGAAGTGCCTCAGATGGGGAAACTTCCTATAGGTCTATCCACTTACCACATCTACCCACAAAACCTCAGTGAAGCCCTGGAGTTAAAGAGAGACAACTCAGCTCTGTGAGTGGACCCCAAGTTGTGGGGAAAGATTGCTCAGGGAGAGACTGCTCAGAGTGGGCACAAATAGCCCTGGAGGCACTGAGGGAAGACTGGCGGCTTGCATATATGGGAGGCTTGCAGCCTTTCTGGTATCCCTCACCCCCACAGCAGTGGCCTGCGGATTTGTGAGCCAGTACTGGACTGCCTTGCAATGCTCACAGTGCTCAGAAAGTAAACAGAACAAGTGATTGACTCAACCACAGACCCAGCTGCAGGGAGACCTACAACACTTCTAATGCACCCCACCCCCGCAGGTACATCCAAGCATAGACAAGGACTCAATGTGTCCATAGACAAGGACTCGATGTGTTTCTGGAAGAAGCTGAATACCACAAGAGACCCCTGACTGTTACTGGCTGAGAGGACAAACACAATTACATATAGTGGAGGCTGGAAAAACAGGAAATGTTGAAACAAACCACGGCTCAGAATATCCTCCACAACTAAAGTGTCTGGAAGTCCCTCTGCAATCCCAGAAAGAACATCCAGAAAGAATGCTGGTCAGTAATAGCAACACCATGTCTCAACAAACAGAAACAATTAGAAAATACACAACAAGGAGAAGACAAACAAATACGCAAGCAAGTCCATAGGGGAAATTCACCAAAATACCAGTCACCAGAAATCACCAAAGAAATAGAAGAACTGTTCAGCTTTCCAGATAGAGAATTCAGAATCACCATGATAAACAAACAAAAAGATGAGAAGGAAAAAAAAAAAATGATATAAGGCATGCCATCAAGGAACTGAAGACTGCAAACAAGGAAATGAGTGAAAGAAATGAAAAAGAAAAAAAAATTATATGAGACAAGCAATCCACTAATAGAAGAAAGATAATGAGACATTAAAAAAGGAAACAGGAGCCCTCCCTGGTGGCGCAGCGGGTTAAAGCACAGCACTGAGAATCTAAAAGCCGCTTCCGCATGAGTTTGATTCCCGCCTGCCCCGGAGGTGACCACATGGCGCGGCAGACCTCTCCTGACCCGCCCGCTGCTCCCCTCAGCAGTGTACTTCCTTGATCTGCCTGTTCTGCTCCCCACTCTGTCTCCGGTGAAGCCTCTCACCGCCCCTGAGCCTCTGGCCTGTACCCCAGTTCTGTATGCACAAATAAATAAATCTTAAAAAAAAAAAGGAAACAGAAGGAATACAGGAGATGAAAAGGCCACTAGAGGAGATAAAGTTTAAAGATAAAGATAAAGATAAAGCTCATTACTTTGCAGGGCAAAGTAATGAAAACAGAATAGATGAAATAGAAGAACGCATCAGAGCCCTCAAAGATGCAGAAATAAAGAGAATTAAAACAGGAAAAGAAAGAGAGTAAAAAGGAAAAGGAATGAAGAAACACTTCAAGAGCTATCTGACACCACAAGGAAAGGAAAAATCAGAGTTATAAGTATCCCAGAAGGTAAAGAGAAAGGCCAAGGAATAGAGAAAATATTCACAGAGATAATAGAAGAGCACTTCCCTAATATGAAGAAGATGAAAGTAGACATCCAAGAAGAACACCAAACTACCATAATGATAGGAGAAATACAGCAAGACACTTCATAGTAAAACTACCAAGAATACAAGACAAGGAAAAGATGATGAGAATGACAAGAGGGAAGAAACAAATAACCTATAAAGGGAAACCGATCAGGCTGACTTCAGAATTCTCTGAAGAAACACTATGGGCAAGAGACTGGAGGGACATACTCAACAAACCCCAAAGCATCAAATGCCAATCAAGAATACTCTATCCTGTGAAGCTCTCCTTCCTCTATGAAGAAAGAATAAGGACATTCTCGGACAAACAGAAACTCTGCAATTTTGTTATGACTAAACCCCCACTCCAAACAATACTACAAAAAGCCCTCAAACCAAATCCAACAGAAGAATGAACAATAACAGTTCAAAACAAGGAATAGAAATACAAAAGGATGGAAAAAAAAAAAAAGGCAAATATAGGTGCCTGTATATCTCTAAATGTAAATGGCTTAAACTCGTCAATAAAAAAACATAGAGTTGCAGGATGGATTAAATTTAATACAACCTAATCATTCAGTGGATCTTTATTACTAACCAACTAATTTTAGCTCTATTTACCATATTATATTTTCATGTTTACTCATTATCATTATTCATACAAGGAAGATTTCTATATGTGATATTTTAGCTGCATTACTGGGCAATTCATTGTATAACCATTTTATTTTTTTAATTTTTTTTATTTTTTTTATTTTTTTTAAAGATTTATTTATTTGTGCATACAGAACTGGGGTACAGGCC
>NW_004567105.1:22358665-22435563 GCF_000260355.1 Condylura cristata
AAGTGGCTTCAGATTCTCAGTGCTGTGCTTTAACCCGCTGCGCCACCAGGGAGGGCCACATTGTATAACCATTTTATAACCATTTTTATAATCATTTATATAATACATAGTTTTATCCCTTATACAGTGTAGATAATTATTTTTTAAATCTTTATGGTTCTTCAAGAAAATTGAGAACATTAAAGTAACTTTAAATTATAAATCATAATATAAATTAAAAGTGCAATTGCAATTGTTATGATTATATCATCATGGGGGAACATTATGTAGTAATTTATAGCATGGAAAAATAGTACAAGGTTGCTGCCCTCATATTTGACCCTAAATATAGACAAACAAAAAAATTTTTACATCCCTAAAAGTAGCATAACTTTCCTATTTAGAATTTGTTATTTGACTCAGAAATCTGTTCTAACCTTTTTACTGCTTTTTGCTTTAAAATTTCAGAGTATGCTTTTCAAGTCAGTATGAATTATTCACATGGCATAAATACTTAAGCTAGTGGGAAGTAGAGAAAAGACAATATTGTGAAAAAAGACAATCACAATATTCCAGTAGTTTGGATATGTATTAAAGAATTAAAACAGAGAAAGCCATTAAAGGTGTCAGTTTTCATATCAGTCATACACAATTTCATAATATAAAATATGCTATTTAGAATCTACTGTTTTCATATGTTTAACCTTAAAATATTTTTGAATACTGCTAAGGTAGACATATTTTTATAATTCCAAACTGAAAATTTAGTTCGAAATTTAAGAGGGATTGCAGCTAACCTCGAAATGACCAGGTCTTGTGGTTTGACAAATTGCCCTAAAGCCAGCCAAAGAGGGAGTGAAGAGAGCCTAGCCAACATCACAATTTGCCTGTGAATTCTGTCATTAAAAAAAAAAAAAAAGAAAGAAAAAATTACTCTCTCACACATACACATCTGCCAAAAGTTATACTGGAAAAGTATATTTATAATAATTATGCCTACATTCTTATAGAGCAGAATGAGGGGCACTCTGGACCCCCAATCCTGCCCACTCTATATGTGTTCTGCCATCTGCAACATCTGGTCAAAAACTACTATAGTGCATATGACCTTTAATGGAAAGGAACTTTAATACAACTACAGTTCAATAGTGAAAAATAGTTTCCCCAGGAGCACCCAAATACCCATCCCCTTGTGGGTAAATGCCCAGCCAAATAGGGTTGGCCCATAGGCAAGTCTAGTACAAAAGGAGCAAAATCAAAATACAAGTCAAGGTAAAGGTTCATTTGTCAACTCCCCATGGCTCTCTCACCCACATCTCTGCCTCTTTCAAGTATCTTCTTCCACATTACCCAAGTCACTGGTAGAAGTCCAAGAAGCAAGCACAGCTTCTTTAGTGTCTCTCTGCCCCATATGCCTACTCCAGGTCACCTTGATCTCCTTTGCTTCTCCCTAGCTTCTCCCTACTCAGCTTCTCCCTTCCTTAAGTGAAGCAAAGAATCTGGAACCTCTCCTTTGTATGGATATCACACTGTTACAATATCACCATTTTAGTCTTAATGACTCACAGGTATAGGAACCTTATATTGATCTTAAAATTTCTTGACATCACGCTTGGAGAAAGGCTTCTCTTCAAAATATTTGAGGTAACATTGCTCAAAACAATAAAAATAAAATAATTTAAAATTCAATTATAGGCCAATACCAGTAAGAAATTCCTAAGTAAATCTTGATATTCATGAAGGGAAGATAATTTAAGAAATAGTGCAGTAGCAAATAATTATAATTAGATGTTGATTTTTAAAAATGGACACTTGATACTTATGTAATGCAAAGCTCCTTCAGTAAAATTAATAATAATAACAATATCTAAAATCACATCAAAAGTGTTGCATTAACAGCAATGCTTTGTGTATCTTAAATGACAACATGATTAATTTGTATTTAAGTGAAAATTTCTTTTAGAAATCTAATTTGAGTGTAGAAGGTGTATTTTCAATGACAGTTTCAAATGAATTTACTTTTAGTTTGTCCCAAATTGTCAACAGAGTTATGGAGGTAGTGGAAGTATAGTTGAGGAACATTGGATTATAATGGAAAAGATTTGTTTTTACATCTGATTGTGTAATCTCACTTGTTTGTCTTTTACATAGCAAAATAAATTTAATATCTAAAGCCAGTATCATGTTTATTTGGACAACTTTTATATATATTTCAGAGTATCTTTGGTTCCATTTTATATTCCAATACTGCTACAGCAGCCAGCTCTTTACACAATTTGACCAGCTTCAAATCTTGCCTCAGACTTCGTCACATTTTCCTGCTTTTGGTTCTGCTATTTCCCTAAAATTGTGACAGAGACACTTGAGATTGTGTTCAACATGTTTAAATTAGTAACATATAGTCATCAAAAATCATAGAGCCACCATTGCTACTTAGGGAGGAATTGAAGCATGTAAGGCAGAATACATTCTCATGTCCTCTGGTAAGCAGTTCCTAAATGTAGTGTAGAAGCAGTCTTCAGGGTTGTCACGAGGTAATTAGCCAGTTGCCTGTGTTGCTGGGCGAATCAATATCACATTCTTATATTGGCTTTTCACCTTTACTTCTGCTCTCTGTGTTCTGTATTTGTAATTCTTGAGACCATATTTCCCAATTTCTTTGAAATTAGGTGCAGACATATTCTATTCCTATTTTTTGATGTCCGCTTGGGGGACACAAAAGCTTTTCAGATTGTAATACATGTTGATTGGAAATATTTAATGAACTAATTCACCAACAAACATAAAAGAGAATCAAATTCCCAATTAAATAATTCTATTTTTGTAATACAGATCAAATAATACCATAAAGTGACAGCCTGGGATATAAGTTCAGAACTTGTTAGAGTGACACATTAATTGTATATGTTGAGATATAAATCTCTCTTGTAAAAAGAGATTCAACATTTAAAAAAAAAGTTAATGTACAAAAGACTAATTATTTTAATGAGATTTATATCACATTCTTGTTAAAAGAGATATCAGATTTTTTTTTAAATCTCAATTCCTCAGGCATTAAATGGCTCAGTTTTCAAAATGCCATTTTTTCTAAAGATTTATTTATTTATACATACAGAGCTGGGGGTACAGGCAAGAGGTGCAGGGGTGATGAGAGGCTTCACCAGAGACAGAGTGGGAAGCAGAACAGGTGGACTGATGAAGTTCACTGCTGAGGGGAGCAGCAGGTGGGTTAGGAGAGGTCTGCAGCTCCATTTCGGTCACCTCCGGGGTGGGGTTTGAACTCATGCTGAAGTGTGCTGTGGTTTAATCTGCTGCACCATTTGGGAGGGCCCCAAAATGCCAATTTTTAATGGATGTTTTCAAAAACATGTTTGTGAAGCACTGAATTTCTTGTCTGCTTTATGATGGCATCATTAGTCCACAAATTTTATATGCTGTCATATTAAGACCATCATATAAGATTTTCCCTATGTAAAATACATACAGTTTCAGTAAATATTATAAATTAAGAAGTCATATTCTAGGTCTTTAAATAATAAGATAGTCTTCATTGTTGCTGTAGAATTATTTTGGATTTAAGCCTCAGTTTGGCAATAAGTTTTTGAGAGTTTGTTAACATGGGAACATAGCTGCTACTTTCTATTGGTAATAGAAGGTTGTTAACCTACCAGTATAATAGCCAGTAAAATTTCTGTGATCCAGGTATATATATATATATATATATATGTATTTTTAATATTAGATTAACCTATTCAAAAGAAAAAGGCAAAAAAGACAAAAAAAATTACATACTGTTCTTTATCATTCTCTCTGTTTCTCTGCCTCTGTTTCTCTCTCCTCAGCATATGAAAACTAAAGACACTGGAGAAACCACAGGGGGGGTGGGGAATGTATTCACCAGGAGAGTATTTTTACTATATAAATAACATTTCAAGGTGGTCAAAGGAAAAGTTAGGAGAAAAAGAAAAAGATATAACCATATGTGAATATTGTTTGAAAAGAAATACACAAAGTAATAGAGACTGTCAAATCAATTTGCATTTCAAATCAAAATCCAAAGAAAGACTTCAATATGAATCTCAATCAGCACACAGAACTATTGCAAAAATATTCAGCATAACATGGTAGCCATAGTCTCAGAGGAAAGATAAATAATTTCCCCATGTGTTTAGGTTACCTACCTAAGAACTTCAGAATTATCTTTCTCAGCATCTCTTGTTGCCAAAAACAACACAATTACAGCAGATGTGCTTTGCAAGAAAATGACTACCCTTTTACTGGAACAGACAGTGCCATTTTAAGCACACAGGCCATATCTTGTTCAAATGGATATTGATTGTTAATACTTTATAGGTACCTGTAAAATTATTTTATAGTAAAATAATCCATTTTTATAGGTAGGGATGTGTTCTTTTCCTAATTCTTGGACATTGTGCTGGACTTTCCAAAGAAATCATCCTTTGTTTGTTTAAAATAAAGAAACTTAAGAAAAAAGAAATGATAGGTATGTAGATACATAGATAAGACAGACAGAAGGACAAAAGCATTAAAAGTAAGTAAAATACTCAAGTTCCTTACATTTAATCATTCATGTGATACTGTGATATGTCAAGTAGATCAGAAAGGCCAACAAAAGAAGACTTTGACAGTTTCCTCTATTTTCAATTGTACTCAAGTTTAATAAATAAGTAGTCCTCATGTAATAAGGAAAGGGAAATGCCAGCAGTTGCAAGAATGAAGATTGATTCAGATATCTCCTTGAGAAATTAAAATACATTTTTTTTTCTATGGAATTTTTTTTTTTAAGATCTATTTATTTGTACATACAGAACTGGGGTACAGGCCAGAGGTGCAGGGGCGGTGAGAGGCTTCACCAGAGACAGAGTGGGGAACAGAACAGGCAGATCGACGAGTTACACTGCTGAGGGGAGCAGCGGGAGGGTCAGGAGAGGTCTGCCATGCCGTGTGGTCACCTCCAGGGCAGGCAGGAATCGAACTCATGCGGGAGTGGCTTTAGATTCTCAGTGCAGTGCTTTAACCCGCTGCGCCACCAGGGAGGGCCAACTATGGAATGTTTTTTAACTGTTCTGTTAAAAATATTTTTATGCTACTTTCTTTCTTCTCACAATTTTCAGTACCCTGATAAGTATAATCATTGTTTTATTTATAGATGGTTTATCCTGTTTTGGTTACATTTATGAACCTTTTGCATTTATTTTGTTATAATTCTCTAAAACAATTTACTCTAATCATGTTTGCATAAACATGTAGTTATAAAATGTACATATAGCAGGGTAGATAAATACCCTGGACGATTATTTACATTAAACCACTACACATTTTATGTATGTTAATTTTATTTTAAATATATTGTCAAGGTACCATGAGTATCTGGGAATAGCAAAAGTCAAACTTCAATTGAAAAGGGGGATTTTTTTTTTAATATTTATTTATTCGTACAGAACTGGGGTACAGGCAAGAGATGTGGAGGGTGAGAGGATTCACTAGAGACAGATTGTGGTGCAAAACTGCAGATCTACGTAGTACACTGCTGAGGGGAGCAGCTGGCCGGCCAGGAGAGGTCTGCGTGCCATGTGGTCACCTCCGGGGCAGGCGGGGATCAAACTCTTGCGGAAGTGGTTTAAGCTTCTTTGTGCTGTGCTTTAACCCGCTGCGCCACCAGGGAGGGCCGAAAAGGGGGATATTTTAAAGTAGACAAATTTAGAATTCAGAACCTGACTTTTCTAGCCTCTGGTATGGCATATACTGATTACTTAAAATTTTTATTTCTTATGATGGGATGTGGAAGGAGAGAGAAATAAGATGATGAAATAAATACAGTCTTGAATTTTCCTATGGGAGTGATGATTAGAAGGTACTACTATAAAACGGGGTCGGAAAAGCTGGAAATAATTCAGTGTATAGATGGGGGGGAGAATAAATTTTAATAGTCTCAAAGTAAATCTTGACATTCTGAAAGGGAAAATAAGTATCTACTAAATAGTGTGATGACAAGATGCCCTCTTCTAATATTAATGGTTACCAATTTCAGCAAAATTGGGTTGTTACCCAAATCTCTAGCAAGTATATACTTTAAAGTGGTAACCCATATGCTATAGGATTGTCTCAAATATTCTCACAGGTAAATAAGTAAATAAAGCAAATCATAAGTCATACATAGAACAATGACAATAAATCTAATAGACATAATCAGCAAAATCTGACTTAAAAATATTAAAATTCTCAGGCAAATACTATGAAATTCATATATTCTGTTTAAAAATAAAAGTGACTTGGCCCTCCCTGGTGGCTCAGCAGGTTAAAGCACAACACACAGGTACTTCAGTGTGGGTTCGATCTTCAGCCCGGGAGGGGACCACATGGCACTGCAGAACTCTCCTATCTAGTCAGCTGCTCCCCTCGGGTAGTGTCCTTTGTCAGTCTGCCTGTTCTGCTCCCCACTCTGTCTCTGGTGGGTACTTTCATTCCCCTGTACAATTGGCCTGTACCCAGTTCTGTATGTCTAAATAAATCTTTAAATAAATAAATGTGACTTAAAAATTAAAAACATCAGGGGTTTATTAAAATTATCAAGTAGTTATGGAAAAAAGCCATAAAATTCCTAGAGATTAAAAATGTGAAGAGTGAGGGCCCTCCCTGGTGGAGCAGTGGGTTAAAGCACAGCCCTGAGAAGCTAAAAAAGCCGCTTCGGCATGAGTTCTATTCCTGCCTGCCCCGGAGGAGACCACATGGCATGGCAGACCTCTCCTGACCCTCCTGCTGCTCCCCTCAGCAGTGTACTTCCGTTGATTTGCCTGTTCTGCTCCCCACTCTGCTTCTGGTGAAGCCTCTCTCCACCCCTGCACCTCTGCCTGTACCCCAGTTCTGTATGCATAAATAAATAAATCTTAAAAAAAAAAAAGTTAAGAGTGAAATATAGAGGGGCCTCCTGGTGGCTCAGAAATCTCAGTATTATCAGAGCTAAGGACTGAGTTTGATCCCCAGCCAGGGAGCTGACCCACATATGGAAGACTTTTCCTGTCTAGCTCTCTACTCCTCTTAGAAGTATATTTCAGTAAACCTGCCTGTTCTGTTCCCCACTCTGTCTCTGGTGGATACTCTCATCCCCACAATTCTGGCCTACAACCAAGTTCTTCACAAAAATAAAAATAAAAAAAATAATGAAATATAGCAAGATTCAGCATTAGCTAAATACCATGAAATAGATAATTATGATTGGAGTCATAAGCATGAATTCAATGTAGGAGATAACGTAAAAGAAAATATAAATGATCAGAAGATGGGCTAAAGACTAGAAAAGAACATTTACTGTAGTTCCAGTAAAATGATTAAAAGTCATGAAATAGTCAAAGATAGATAGCCTGAAATTCTAAAACTAATTAATATATAATAATTGGAACAGAATAGAAGAGTAGACCAGGATAAAGAGCTTAGGAACAGTTTACTGTCTAATTGGAAACATACCAAATGACAGCTTACATGATAGATCAGTAATGAAATATTCTACTTAATAGTGACCCATGGTAAACTCAATACTAAATAGCTTAACTATCTAAATGTGAAAGAAGAATCTATGCAACCTTTAAAATATAAACCAGTCATTCTATATTTAAGCCAATAGAAATTATATTTAGAAATAGAAAGTTTCTATATTTACTGTAATATATATTTGCATAGGAAAATTGGGTGTAGGCCAGAAGTACAGGAGGTGAGAGGATTCATCAGAGGCTGAGTGAGGAGCTAAAAAGTTAGGTTTATTCAAATATACTGCTAAGTGGAGCTGCAGACAAGACAGCAAAAATTTGCTGTTCATTGTGGCGTTAGCTCCATGGCTGGATCAAACTCAGGACTTAGAGGTGATAGCACTGAGATGTAACCCTTAGGTCACCGGGGAGGCTCAGTTCTATACTTTGAAAAGATAGATTACAACAGACAACTAGGAAAACAAAGCTAATTTATCTTTAAAAAGTTGACAGTGTTCTCTTCTAACAAAGTTTACATATTCTTCATACAGAGTTGACAATCTTATTATTTCCTAAAATGCATTGTGCTCATAACATTCTGAGGGGAAAAAAAAAAAAGTAAGCTGAAAGTGTAAACTAAATAAATGAGTGAAGTAGAATAAGAAGGTGCCACCTTAGTGAAATAATTTCTACAAAACATTATTTTATAATGCATTTTATAATGTCTGTCATCATAAAAATATGACTCAGCCTAGTCACAGTCATCTTTTTTTTTTTTTTTTTTTCAGTAATCCTTTAAGTCAAACTTCCACTTACTTTTGGTGCATTTTCCATTGCTTCACAGTATATCTCATTTATTTGCTTTCTTCTTTGTCTTAATTTTTAAATTCTCAAGTTAGGTTTGAATGCACTTTTCTTTTTGGCATATTGTGAAACTCTTTGAAGATGTCTTCTGTATAATTTTATTCATTTCTACAAGATCACTAACAATTTTATACAAACCTAGTATCTTACTAGAATGAATTTTGAATTAAGGTGTAAGACCATTCCCTTTTCTGTTAAGTATAACATATCTGCTAAATGAAGAACAGTGGTAAGTGTACAAATAGTTCAATAATAAACTTACTGTAGGAATTAATGTCCCCAAATTTGTAAAGATTAGATTTCCAGTTTAAAATAGGGACCACCTTTCCTTTATACCTAGCAAGGGGGAATTCGCTATTATAAGGCTTATATATTCCTATGTGCTCTGGTTATTTTTTAAGTGTAAAATAAGATGCATACCAAATGACTGATATTGTTCAACATGATCATGCAATTAATGTCCCAAATTCATTGATTAAAGTGATTAAATAAAGAACATTACTAAAAATGGCATGAATTTTACTTCAAATTGTATAAACTAGTATAAATACAAGAATGTAGGATAATAGCAACTTACAGCATTAATTTAAGAAAGAATTTAGTTTCCTTTCCAGAATTAGATATATATTTTTATAATCTTCACATTTCCATACTGAAAAAAAAGAAAAGAAAAGAAAAGCCTTGCTAATGCTGCTAACTTGAAAGAACTGTTTCCATGTGGTAGTCGATCAAAATTTTCAATTTAAGAGAGTAGTAGCCTATGAGCCATTGCATCAAAGACTTTTGGGAAACAAAGCAAAACAAACCCCTTTTTACTTTAGTGTTTGAGATGCAAACAGCTTGTGCACAAACTGAATCAATATAGACATTCACATTGTTCTATAGAGAATTAGAAAATAACTTGCATGGAAAATAATATTTTAAAGCAGATTGAGTAAATGAAACTAAAGATCTAAGTCAATTAGTTGCAACAGTTTGCAAATTTTCTGGAAGGAAAGATATTTTTAAATGTGTAAACAAACTGCAGCAAAAGCTTTATCTCTTGTAACTTTCAACAGAAAATGCAAATTACTGCATTTTTTTCTCAATGACTTCAAAATTTGAATCATGCAGTCTTTTTAATCTATGTCCCCGAGGCATTAGGTTTCAGCTACACTTAAAATCTGTGATGTCAAGTGCAATTTCTATTAATTTTTAAGTCCATATGTATTTTGTTAGAAATTTAAACCCATCTGCACTTCAGATTAATTTGCAATTGGCTTATTAAAAAAGAGGTTTAGTAAAGCTTTTTTGACACAAAGGAGACTTGTCAGCCTTTTAAAATCGCCATTCATAAATCATATCTCCCTCTTATAAATAAGTTTTAATTGTATGTGTGCTGTGCGTTTAAGACAAAAAAAATCAACATGAATATGTACTTATACTTTGCTAATAATTTAAAAATAATATTTTAATTCAGGGAAAATTGCATTTACTCTTCAGGTTTTCCCCTGAAATATTTTTGTTGACATTTGTATTTTATATTGGATGCATCTGAAAATTTAGTCTAAGAAAAAAATTGAGAAATAATAGTTATTTTCTACATGTAGAAGCAGGTATTAAGATCAGAAGCATATACCAAGGAAAAAGAAAAAAGAGTCCTTAGATTTTGTAAGGGGCAATGTGGTAATTCCAATTCTTTTACACTAACCAAAACAAATTAATAAAGAAGCTAAATTCAAATATATATTCTAGAGACACATTTTTAGAAAACTATATTGTCACTGTTTCCACAGTATTTGTTTTTAATTCTATTTATATATTTAGAACACAATTTGATAAAATTGCATAAAATGTAAACATGCTACATTAAGAGAATTTTGTTGATGCATACATCTTTTTGCAGACCTTTTTAAAATCAATTTTCCTATTAATTACTTATGTTTCCCAGAAATGTTAACTTCTATATATGCGGGATCTGTTAAATGCATCTTTGCAGCAAAAGTTTTGCTAGAATTATAGAGATAGTAATATAACATGATTATAAAATGATAGATTCTCTATTTCCCCATAATTCCTAGTCCTTCATCACTCTCTTCTCTGTATGTACAAACTGATATGTACAAATGCACTCAAATTAAGTACACAGATAATTCTCCAAAAGCAAATGCAATACTGTGCACTTATTCTCTGAGGATACAATACATTCTAATGAATCCTGTGTTCTTTTGTTGGTATTTACAATAAGCAAGTGTACATTTCTGGCTAGATTATATTTGTTTATTAAATAACTTAGAAAACCAAAGATTATGGATTAAAAATTGATGCTATCATTTAATTCTAGGTGAACTTTGCTATGAAATTCTCCATAGAAATGATTCTTAGGTCTTTATAATGGAACCCTGTAATTCATTTTCATGGTTTACAAGAAGCCTTTCTGAAAAACTAACAGTGAAATTTCAGTGATCTAAAATGCAAATAACCCATATTTCTATCAACTAATATCAGTGCATTCTTTCACTTAATCTTCTTTTTCATTGGCATTTGAATAGCATATATTTGTGAAAATATATAGCAATAATTTAATACATACTTTCATTTAATATAAAATGAGGTATTTCCACAATTTATCTGGAGTTATTTTATCTCCAATTGCTTTCTTTCCAGAATTTTAATGAAAATAACCAATATAAAAATCTTTGGTTCTTGATGCCTTCACCTTACATAATAACATATTCATACATAAAGACATAAACTTCTTCACATATTATTTTATGGAATGGCATATTCATCCTGATAGTTCTATGTATCATAAAATTTTCATTTATTAACACATCCTGAATATACTTCCACAGTGATACCTACAAATTATTTTTATTGAAAACATAGCACTTTACTCTGTGTCATAACACGTTATATTCATCTTTTCCTTCTTGATAGTAATTCAAATTGTATTCAGAATTCTCCACATCAATCATGTAGCTATAGGTCATTTTGTCTACCCTTTTGTATGGCTGTTTTTGAAAAAATTCTTATTGTTAGAAAGTCAGAAGGGGCATTGAGTAAAATAATATTTTGAATTAATTTATTCAAAAGATAATAGTGAACCTCATTTCATAAGTATAAGCAATATGTGAGAATCCTCTTTATTATCTTTTGGTAATAATTGTACTCATTTCTAACAAAATAATAAAAAATGTTTCAAATAATTCTTATGTTGTGTCTCTAGTGAATAATCAATGCTTATAAAATTTGAAGTTTGTTATTTTTATAGTTCATTTAATCATGTCCTTTTATTGCAAGTAATTCTTTTATAATACATTAATAGATACATTAAATGATATTTTATCAGTTTTTACAGATGTTTATTTTTTTCCCATTTCTTTTGACCTTGCCTGTACTGTGTAAATCTCTCCATTTATCTTGTAATCATACATGTTAACATATGAATTGCTTAACTTTGAGTGATAAATCAATGTGAGAGAATATATAAGAAAAAAATAATAGATACAAACAATTGGATGACAGCCAAATTTATTAATAATCACAATTTATAACTTTGATTTTGCTCTAGTTGTCACCTCTGATTTTTCTAATTCTGCTTCTTGTTTCTTTACTCTTTCCTTGATCAAAAAGTTTTAACATCCCATTTTAATATTCCATTTACCATTCGATTTTACTTCTTTGCTGGCTTTACTTAGATTTTTTGATGGCAGTGATTATTTTTAAAGTAAAACATACCTACTTAACTGAGCATAGTTAATGTTTTACCAATACAAAATGCATAAGACAACAAAATACAATTAAATCACATTGTATTTGCTACTGGTGCTATATATCTTGTGTGTGTGTGTGTGTGTATGTATATATATATATATATATATATATAT
Organism: Condylura cristata; assembly: GCF_000260355.1. Classification (NCBI taxonomy): domain Eukaryota; kingdom Metazoa; phylum Chordata; class Mammalia; order Eulipotyphla; family Talpidae; genus Condylura; species Condylura cristata. Next base: position 22,370,862 of record NW_004567105.1, read on the forward strand.
AATTTAACTCACAATCAATATTGTAATTGTGCATGTAAAACAGTTGTCTTTTTAATAAATTAACAGAAAAATAATGCTTTTATATTTATGAACAAAAAATATCTGTTGTTATTCATTCTCTTCTGTAGATAAATGTCTCCAAGCAGTATTATTTCCCTTAGTGTGCTTTATTTCAGTGCAGCTCTGCTGTCAATAAATATTCTTATATTTAATTCAAAACAAATGTGTATTTTTTAACCTTGTTTTTGAAAAATATTTTCATTGAATGTAAAATATTAAGTTGACAGTTGTTTTCTTTTAGCATTTTAATATTGTCTTTCCTTTATACTCTGGCTTCCATATTTGGGCCTCATTTGTATTATTTTTACATGTCATTTTCCTACAGTGCTTATGACTTTCTCATTTTCTTTTGATTTACAGCAGTTGAGCTACCAGTTTTGATTTTCTTTGAGGTTTTCCTGTATGGAGTTTGTCAATTTCAAACTCCACATGTAAAGGATGATTTTGGTTCATTTGGAAAAAATCTTAGACATTTCCTTGATACTTTTTATGTCTTATTCTTTTCCTTCTGAAACTTATACATATATTAAAACACTTGTCATTTCTATCTCTGAGACTCTGCTTTTTTAAATCTCATTTTTTCCCCTCTGTTCTTCAAAATGGGTGTTTTCTACTTGTTCAGATCAAGAATTACTGATATTTTGTTTTGCAGTTTCCATCTGCTATTAAGACAATGCAGGGAATTCCTTACTTCATAATTAACCAGAATTACTATAATAAGACAAAAACAAAACAAACAGAAAATCAGTTATTTTTAATAGACTCATCAGAACTGAGGTAATCACAAGGCAAGCCACCATTCTAAGTTTAGCCATTTTAATGGAAGACTTGTATATTGTTGGTGGAAAGGTACACAGATTCAACCCCATAGCAGTCAGTTAGAAGTGACTCAAAAATATCAAAAATAGATCAATAATAAAATGTAGCCACTTGATTTCTACTGTCTACCCAGGAATGCCAAAACAGTAAGTGAGAATGATATATGCATTCCCTGTACATTGCAGCACTATTTAAAGTAGCCAAATTGTAGAACACCCTAACTGTTCAAGAACAGTTGATTGACTTAAGAAGTTGTCATGTATGTACACAATAGATTACTAGTCAGTTTTTAAAAACAGATGAGTTTTGATTATTTGTATCAGCATGGCTAGAACTGATGGTTATTATGCTAAGCAAAATAAATCAGAAGGAGGAAGTCAACTCCTGGATGGTTTTATGTATATATAGAATATAAGCAAAACAATGGTCAGACAAAGTCAACCAAAAATAAACCCTAGAAATATGATAGTAAATTTTGTAACAGCAAAGGTGGAGAGGGGGTGGGGAGAAAACTTGGGACTCTAGGGGAGTCTCTGGGTACCTTGATGCTGGTGTGATGACCAACATCTGAAGAGAAGCAAGTTTATACCACTGAATAAAACATAGTGTTATAAGGTAAATTATTTCCAAAAAGAAAAAAAAAAATCTAGTCAGCCAGGAAAGTAAATAGTGCATTTACTGTTCTAGAGAACAGTACATTTGCAGTAATTCCAAAGTAGTGAATTTGAGAAATTTCTGGAGACTGTTTAGAGATCACCATGAGGTTACTGGGTAGACTTCAGTTTACTACACTCTATGGGTTTTACCTATAAGAGCCACTGTTAAGTATAATGGTGAAGAAGAAGGCATTTGCATTGTAAACTGCACACAGACCTTTCTGATACAGAAAATCACTCTACTGAAGAAAAAAAAAAAAAAACTACCAGAGTTAAGGCTACTTTGAGACAGAACTTTACTAATTCCATGGGCCTCTCTAATCTTCTTGTTCCACTTAAAGTCGGGAAGAGGTGGCAAGAAACATGTTCTTATCCAGTGTAAGTTTTTTTTTTTGTTTTGTTTTGTTTTTTTTTTTTTTACTTTGGGAGTTGATACTATGTTCAATCAATCATCTTCCTCTGAGAATGGGAACTTGATCATGAATTTTTGAAATCTTATTCCTCATGTTACCAAATCACCAATGTTCCAGTACAATGAATTATAGGGAGAGAACCACAAGATGCAGATTTTATCATGAGAGTTTTTAGGAAAGTCAAAAACAATAGGGGAGATTAAAAATAAATAAATAAAAAAGCTATTGAAGACTTTGAAGTTTCTGACATTTACCATTATAGAAAACATTAAACAGATCTCAACCCCTGTCCAAGTTAATATAAAATATCACATTAAATTCCAGCTTAACTAGGCTTCCATTATCTTGTACATCATGTACAGTATATATCAAATTTTTTACAAGATGTGTTAAGTAAAATATATATATATAGTCTCAGCAGATAAGTGAAGCATTACAATCGGACTCAGATATTAAGTAGATGTTGGAATTACTCAATTCAATTGGGAATTTAAATAATTATGATTAATGTTTTAAGTTCATATGTACTCTTGTGGAATAAGTGCAAAACATGCGCGGAAAGGTGGCCAATGTAAGCAGAGCAATGGAAACTCCAAGAATCAAAATCAAATGGAAAAATCAAAAACACTGTAAGGGAAATAAAGAATGTCTTTGATGGGTTTGATAGTGGATTGGATACTGCTGAAGAAAGAATGTGCATGAAGATAGTGCCATACAAACTTCCCCAAAATAAATGGAAGATAAAATATTTTAATAGCCATTGACAAAACAAAAGAGACCAGGCTTGCAAGAAATATTTTTAGACTTCAGAAGAAGTAGCATTGCCAGAAGCCATCCAAGTTGGAAAGGAATAAATACTGTTTGCAGATTTTATTATATATTATACACACACACACACCATAAAGTTACCATATGGTCTACCAAAATTCTGTTTCTGGATATGTACCCAAGAGAATTGAAACTAGACTCTTGAAAAGATACATGATCATATTTATATCACCAATGTTTACAATAGATAAAACAAGGAATTCATCCAAGTGTTCATTGATGAATGAATGGATAAACAAAATGTTATTAAATGTAATAGAATATTATTTGACCTTAAAAGAAAAGAGAATTATGACATAGGTGACACATGATTGACGCTTGATACCATTAAGCAAAATGAAGTGAGTCAATAGAAAGACTAGTACTGTATTATCCCACTCTATGAAAAACTTAGAATAGTCAAAATCATAAAAACAGAAAGTACAATGCATATTTATAGGGATTCATGTGAGAGAAGATGGGGAGCTATTGTTTAATAGGTACAGACTTTCAATTTTATAAGATGCTAAAGAAACTCACTAAATTAAAAAGACACGTTGTGAAATGAGAGAAAATATTTGCACACCATACAACTGATATCCAAGAATTTTTCATTTTCTTAAGAATGGAAGTGCATATTGTTGCTACCATTCATGGTGAATGAATGGAAATGTTTTAGTGGTGATACCAGCAATATTTTATGTGGTCTATTTCAGTAAATACATTGTAGAAGAAATGTATCAAAGGAAAAATAATGTTTAAAATGTCTTATGTTGAAAATTTTTAATTTAATCCTGCTAAACTAACTCAAATTTTACCTCACTTTAAATAAATACTGTATAATTTTGATTGCTATTTAGAAAGTTTATATAAGTTTTATTACACAATTTGGCATAATATTTTTCCTATAAATACTAGATTTGGTAACTGAAGGAAAATTAACAGATTAATACCTAATGGTTTTTGTTTCAATGCTTGGATTACAGAGGAGTAACTGAGATTTTACTCTAAAAGGTTCATATTTTCAAAGTACAGAATAATTTTTACAGAGCTCAGTTTGACAGACATTCCCTTCTAACAAGCAGGTGTTTCAAGGTCACAACTAAGGATTGTTGGCAGAGATGTGAAGGGCAGTGCATGGAACAAGCCAACATGGATTTGGCTTCCTACCACCGTTTCACTGCACTAATTTCTTTCACTGATAATTTTTTAAATGTAAAATTATTACTACTACCTCTGAAAATGTTTTATAAATGATTTAAGTAAATTCATTTCTTCTTTTTTCATTCTCTGCTCTAGCACAGAAAATGTGGATTTCGCCTAAGTGAACAGTCTTTCAAAGCATATCAATCAATGACTGAAACTACTAATGCTTTAAAAATCCATTTGTGACATATGTTTGGCAGGCTCTCTAGTCTCTAGTTAAAAAGCAGTCCTCCTACTTAAAATGGCTTTTAAAACTGTAATTCTACCTAAAAATGTAACATTTATATCATTTTTTCATATTTTTTAGGCAGCAGCATTTGTTGAAATTAGATCAACTTGCTAAAATGCCCAGAGACTCAAGGGGGAAACTGGTGGCTCCTAATGACTATCAACATGTCTTTTCTATTTGGGGGATTAAAAAAATAACAAATCATCCTTGATTTTAAATCTAAAAGACACTTCATTTTTTCATGATATTGATTAGAAGGTTATCATGGTTTAGTGAGACAGAAAATCACGTCTAAGATTTTTGTCTTAATTGTAGATGTATTTTATGATTTATTTTATTTATGCATACAAGAACTGGGTGGAGTCTAGACCAGAAGTTGTGGGGGGAAGGGAAAAAAGATTCACAAACGAAATGCTCCAAAACAGATGAATGAATAAAGAAGATTTGGTGTAGATACACAGTGGAATAATATTCCGGGACAAATAAAATATAAACACGTGCCATTTTGGCAACCCAGGTGGTGCTGGAGGAGATATGCTAAACTAATATAACTCCAAACAGTAAAGATAAATATCTGATGCTTTCATTTAAATGTAGAAGATGGAGGAATCAAGCAAAGGGTCAGACAAGGGCAGACAAGGACAAGCTTTGAAAGCTGCTTAGAGAGATTTGAGGCTTCCACAAGGGAAGGAGAATGGTGATGAGTGAATACAGGTGATGGGGGAGATCTAATGATGGTGATGTGCTAGGCGAACTACGGTGACCACATCTGAGGTGTGAAATCATATATTGACCCAAAATTTACAACAATGTAAGAAAAAATACTTAAATATATGAGTTATATAATAAAAAATCAGTAATTTTGATTTACCTTTACTCTGTTTCTTTATTCTATGGATGGTTATTAACATCGCAGTTAATTTGCAATATTTGGATATTTTATTTGTAACTAAAAAGTTGACTTCTAATACATTTCCATTGTGATCAATTAAAATACTTTGTATGATTTCATTTTCAACTTCTTGCTGTGTCTCTGAATTCACTATACACTCATCTTAATGAGAATTCCATATTTAACGTAGTATGTATTAGTTGTCATGAGGGTCAAGCATTATAGATTTCAGTAATTATGTTGTTTGATAGTCCTCTGTGTATTAATGAAATTTTCTATCAGTTTGGTTTATTGATTAGTGGAAGACAGTGCTTAGATCTGCAAAGACAATGTATATTTATCTATATGTAAAATATACTTTTATATAAATCTATAAGTACATATATTTATACAAATAGAGAAAGAGTGGAAATACTGGGTAAAATTTAACATATACTAAGACATTTTTCCTTTTATTGTGAGTTAATGAAATCTATTGTAAAAAAAATATGTGACTTAATATCTAAAATCATCAATAGTTTGAAAGTCATTCTCCCTGAAAAATATAAAAATCTACCATGAAATCACAACCTGTTGATATGATTAACTATGATTGATTAATTAGCTTTCTAAATATTTGGTCAACTCAGCTCTTCTATTTGTTAAAATTAATGAATTTCGTTTTTTGTTTAGAATTACCACATTTTGATGTGTATGCACAATCGTATTCTATTGTATACTTCAGTCAACTTCTACTATTTGGTTTATACTGTAGCTGTCCCTCTTATTTGAAATTTTTCTTAAGTAGTTTTAACTAATTCTTTATTTAAAACAGACTGATTTCTACTTAAATTTTACTGAATTAACCATTTTTGCTTGTTTGTTTTATTGCCTGTCCTTTCTCTTCCCCCTCCCTTACTTATTTTCCTTAAATTTTCTGCCAGAACCTGAGATCAGGTCACTTATTCTGTTGGTTTTCTGATATAATGAAATTTAAGTAAAACTGTTCTCATTTTGCATACCAGCAATTATTTAGCAAAACATATATAATGGCATGCTTAGAGATGCATGACTTAGTCATAATTTTTGCTCCATTAGCAAACAAAATTAATATATAATGTTATATATTTATTTCTTTTCATGTATATGCAAGTATACATATATGTTTTTCAATCAATATTTTATCTGTAAAATATCATCCACATTAATAGACTTTTTTAAAGATTTATTTATTTATGTATATAAGAACTGAGGTACAGTTCATAGGTGTGGAGGGGAGGTTGTGTGAAAGGATTCACCAAAGACAAGGTGGGGAGCAGAATAGGTGGATTTACATAAATACATTGGTAAGGGGGAGCAGGTAGGGAGACAGGAGAGGTCTGCTGAGTCCATCTGTGGGTCAGCTCCCTGGCTGGAGATCAAACTCCTGTTGCAGAAGTGATACTGCTGTGACTTAACCCCTACAACACCAGAGAAGCTCAATAGATTTACTTCTAACTTGGCAAAAAATTTCATTCTTTGTGGTTATGAGTCTGTTCTCCATCATCCTTATCCTACTGTGTTTTCTCTGACAGCCAGTGCTACAAGGTAGTTTTAGCAGTCTGTTTTAAACCTCTGGAATGTATTTTTCAAAGAATATCTGTGTCTATCTCCCAAGTAAATTTTTACAAGCTCTTTGAGTAATCGCTTGACTCGGCTTGATTGGAGAAATGCTAGCCTTTGCTATAAGTATATCTAGGATTATTTTCATGATATACTAATAAGGTGAGCTTATATTATCTATCTATCTGTCTATCTATCTATATATTTAAAGTTTCTGTATATTTAATTTTTTCTCCTTTTTATATGGTAAGAACTTTTGCAGAGACTTTCAGTGTACTTTATGTGTCACCAAATCATCAATATTTTAGTATTTTTATTCTAGATTCATTTAATATAAAGCCTACATCTCTAAGAGGAGAGGTAAATGATAATTTTTCTTCATAGATATTTATATAGTATGTGTATATTCACATTTATTTTAATTTTCCCTATATAGACTTCCCCAAATGTTTTGTTAAATAGTCCAAATACATCCTATGGGATTTTTACAGTTTTTTTTTTTAAGATTTATTAATTTATTCATACAGATCTGAGGTACAGGCCAGAGATGCGGAGGGTGAGAGGCTTCACCAGAGACAGAGTGGGGAACAGAAAAGGCAGATGATCAAAGTACACTGCTGAGGGGAGCAGCGGGCGGGTCAGGAGAGGTCTGCCGCGCCATGTGGATCTCCTCCAGGGCAGGCGGGGATCGAACTCATGTGGAAGTGGCTTAAGCTTCTTAGTGCAGTGCTTTAACCCACTGTGCCACCAAGGAGGGCCCGGGATTTTTACAGTTTTAAATATGAAGATTTGAATATAATTATTTACTAAAGAATAGATAATTAAATTTATTTGTAACAGTGCTAAGATTATAGATGAGAGTAATGCTAGAACTATTGTATGGAGTTACATAGTCTAATTTAAAGTGGCATTTTATTATTGCATCTGAACAATCAGAATATTTAAAAATCTTCAAATTTCCATCATTTCATTTTCTTTTCCTTTAAGTGATTTAGGTGATTTTCTGTATTTTCTCATTATTTTCTAATAGGTCTTTCATATTTTTGTTATACATTTCTTTAAATTTTACATTACTTTCTCATGTGTTATATATTAAAGGAAAAATGACTAACATTTTTTTTTCACACAATGCAGCTCCATAGCATTTTCAGGAAATAACTTGAAATCTAACCCATATTTGAGTCATCATGGACTTCTAGAAAGTCCTGTCCAGGAGAAGTTTCTACGTGAATGATAATATTCTAAAATTGCCCCCTAGTATTATAGTCACTAACTATTTATGATTACATATGATTATTGAGCAACTGTAATTTGGCGACAGTTGAGTTGAGACCTATATTTTTAAATTATTTAATTTTCATTATTTTATATTTTAATGTAATTTGTATTTTAATGGATACATGTGACAAGTGATGACAATACTTGAAAATAGTGTCTAGAAAAACCTATCTGTGGTTTGATTCAACATTATTTCCATTTTTTTTTCTTAATGTTCTAGCCTTCCTATAACATATCCCAAATTCGATATTTGACAAATTAATGTTTAGTCATTAAAATGACCATTTGTAAGTATTATCGGTCATGTATGGTAATTAAGGAAAAGGGAGCTACATATATATTAGTATGTAAATAGTGATGATATAAAATTATGTCCACAATAGAACATAAAGATATATGAAGATAGAGCTCAAACTGTCCAAAGGAATATATAGTACAATTTCAGTTTAGTAAATAATAAACATATGTGCATATGTGCCTGTCTTTCCTTTTTCTACATTTGTCTACATATTGTAAAAGAAAAGTTTATAAAGGGTCTTTAACTGTTTTGTCATTAGAAACTTAAAAAAAAAAACAGTGAGGGTATAATTGGAGGTGTTCCCTGAACCCTGACTCCTGATTTCATATGCTTGTCTAATACCCTCATTTTAAGTGTGTGTAGGGCCTGGGACTTGTTTCTAATGTTTCATTGTGACAGAAGTATTAACATGTATGTGATTGTGTGCCTATCTTATTCTTTATATATGAGGAAACAGGACCTGCCTTATCTGTTCAGTAATAGTTCCTGAACACTGAGTCTACGCTATACAGAGGAACACACAGTATATTCTCAAATAATTTATAAATAGCAAATGATTTTTGACATATTTATGTGGGGGAGGTTGATTCAATCTTATTTCCATTTTATTTTCTTTAATATTCACACACACACATATACATTTATATATGTTAAAATTTTTAAGCTTTTAAATGTGTGGACCTTTCCCTTACTGACTTTGAAGAAACAAGGTGCTGTGTTATAAGTTTCATATATAGAGGTTCAGAGAACTAAGAGTGGCATATACACAATCATCAAGAAGAGGAGGCAGGCAGCCTTCATCACACCCAAAATCCTGTTACATTGAGAATTGATTATAAAATGGAAAATGCAGGCTCCATCTATTGATATGTTAATGTAGTTAAGTGTAGTAAATTATCAATACATCATAATAACAATAGATAAAAAAAGAAGACTCTTCTTGGTTGTGCCTTATTCCATAGGAAGATTTTGTGATGAAACAGTGAAAGTGCAGAAGAGCTGTGCCAAGCAAGGGAGAAAACCACCATTTCCTATAAACCTAAGAGTGAGGTGACTATGCATTTGAATCTGGAGAAAGGATAAACAAGAGTAATACAAAGTTTGTATATATTTTTATATAACAGCATCAGCATTCAAAGATAATTGTGGGAATTTTTTTATTTACATAATTGTAAATGTCCAATCTATTAAATAATGTTCAGATCTTGATTTATTTAATTTTTTTAAAGATTTATTTATTTATTCGTACAGAACTGGGGTGCAGGCCAGAGATGCGGAGGGTGAGAGGATTCACCAGAGACAGAGTGGGCAGGATATATCAATTGGCAGGATATATTCTATATTTACACTAGTTTCAATAAAGAATATTGACATAAGAATAGATAAATGAACCAGTGATACATAACAGAGTCCAGAAATAGATTCACATAAATGTGGCAAGTTGATGTATGACAGACAGAACTTAGAATTAAGCTGAAAATGATAGACTAAACACAAGTTTTGCTGGAATAACTAGTTTCTATATAAAAAAAATGTACTTCAAAGTCACTGAAACTAAATTACAGAGGTATTGTATATATAAATATAAAAATATATTTTTGCAAGTGTAGAAAGGGAAATAGCTTTTTGCTCTTTAAGAACCCTTGGAAAAAATGAAAATATATAAATTAGTTTGATATATTTAAATATCCTGATATAAATATATACCGTACCTTATAAGGCTATAGTCAACTAACGTTTTATCATGCTTAACCAAAATATGATTAGTGTCCATGTAATTTGTTAATAAATATAACTGCATTTTGAAATGTATATGACACATGAGAACAACATAAATGTTAGTTATCATTTTTTTAAAGATTAATTATTTATGCATACAGAACTAGGGTGCAGGCCAGAGGTGAAGGGGCAGTGAGAGGATTCACCAGAGACAGAGTAGAGAGCAGAACAGACAGATCAACGAAGTACACTCTTGAGGGGAGCAGTGGGCGAGACAGGAGAGGTCTGCCGCGCCATGTGGATCACCTCTGGGGCAGGGGTCAAACTCATGCTGAATTGGCTTTAGCTTAGTGCTGTGCTTTAACTGGCTGCACCACCAGGGAGGGCCCATAAGTGTTAGTTATCATTTTATGAAACTATAAAGAGCTTCTTATAGAGCTTCTTATAAAGATCATAAGAAATATAAATTACAAAGCATCAGTTTAATACAAAAGTAGTCCTACCAATAGCACTTTGAAGGAAGAAAAATCAACTAGAAAATACAAAAATACTAGTGATTAGGGAAATACAAATAAAATATCATTTAAATAAGAGTCTTCAACTTTTAAGGTTATAAATTTTTTAAGTAAATTAATTTGAATTATGTAGGGCAAAATATTAAGATCTGACATGCCAACTACATCCTTGTTAGTGTAAGTTGCAAGAGTTTATCTTTTTATAACTGAACAATGTTCCATTTTATATACATACCACATCTTCACAATTCACTCCTCTGTTTGGGGGCACTTAGGTTACCATAGCTTGACTATTGTAAAGAGTGCTCAGTGGGTGTAAGAGTGCATGTTTCCCTTTGAAATAGTGTTATTATATTCTTCAGGTAGATAACTGTGAATGTAATTGTTGGTCAGTCATATGTCAGATCCATTTTTAATCTTTTGAGAAATCTACATACAGTTTATCATACACACTGGACTAGTCTACATTCCCACCAACAATGTAAGAGGGCTCCTATCTTTCCAACTGCTGTTGAGAATGTAAGTGAAACTTAAGGTGAGAACACTCTTCCAGGCTCTACTGAGGAATCAGGAACATAACACCAGAGGGCACTGTCAGGCAACTGCCAAAGATGTCATAACAACCAAAAAAAAAAAAAAAAAAAAAAAAACTTCGAGGGTACCCATTAATTAAGAATATCAGTTCATTAAAAAAAGTATAAGTTTATATTTTTTTCTAAATTTATAAATTTATGGCAAATATCTCTGTAGTAATTGTGGTATTCAACAAATACAGTAATCAAAACCTGTTAAAGTAAATTCAGATGATAGTAAATGTGTATGATTAGCTAGACATTGTGGTGATCATTTGATCTTATATATAATAATTATATGCCACATGCCTAAAACCCTAAAACTAATATAATGTTACATTGTCAGTTATATTTCAATAAAAATGAAGAAAAGCAAGGTAAAGCAGTATTACTTATATCAAAACAAATACTCTTGAAAATTGTATTTATTAGGGGATTAACGAGACACATGATCCATCTAATTAACAAAAGAAAATGAAATAGAGCTGTGTTTCTAGTAAATACCAGTTTACTACACTGTATTTGATTCAGAAGTATAAGATCATACCAATTTTGATGTATATTACTACATCACGCCTACCACCAAGGTAGGCATTATGGGTACTACCTTGATACCACATGGTTACCCACTTGCCCCCTCCTTCTTTTGCTCCCCCACATTCCCCTCACCCTCTGGCATTCTCAATTTTATTGTCAGATTTTTATGACTTTTTTTTTCTAAACAATTTATTTTTCTACATTCCACATATCAGTGAAATCATACAGCATTTTCTATCTTCTTCTGGTTTATTTTACTTAGAATAATTCCATAGAACCTGCCCGTGTTGTCATAAAGTTTTACCTTTTTTTTCTAGCTGAATAGTATTCCATTGTGTATACATATGATATTAAGCAAATAGTCTGCTGATAAATGAATACTCCTGCACATTATCATATTTACAGTTTGTGTTTCATTATCTTATAGTTATGGTGTACTGTGCAACACATAATACATTTACTTGTTAACTGTTTTACATCAAATACTAATAATAATTTTATGAATAGAAAATATCCAATAAAACTATCTTATGATTTGCATAAAAATTAGCTCCATCCCCTTTCCATTTTTATGGTCTGGCAAAAGAAAATCTTTCTTGTTTGATACATTACTGAAAATGTCCATACCAAAATCAGCCTTCATTTGCAATGATTTTATAATCTGGATGTAAGTTGAGGAAGAAAAAAAGAAGAGATAACTTTTATTTTACAGAATCAAGAGTTTCAGATTAGTTGGAAATTTATTCAAATAAAGTCTTCCCCTCAATACAGCACAAACAACTGAATAGACAGGTAAGTCCAGTTCATCACTTTCACCCTTCTGTGCTCAGGCTTACAGTGCCATTTCATGAGTTTGAATAAAAAGGAATATTTTTTCAATTTGACCGGGATGTCATTAAACATATTCTAACCATTGTTTTCCTATGCATAATGGGTCATGAAAAATTAGAGACTTTTATCACTCTCCTTCCCTCCCTCCAACTTTAAGCCTTCATGTTGGTTCTGAATTCTAAAACCTAAAATAATTAACTTTTCCAGAATCATAGTGCAGAGATATTATTTCAAGTGTTTTTTTTTTTTAGATTGAACATGGCATCTTCACTCTATAAATCTATTTGATTTTTATCGTATTATTCTTTATTAGTATAACATTAATTTAAAACATGTGATTTAGAAGTACAGGTTTGGATTATTGCTTTAATTGTAACTCATGGAGAATGTAACATTAAAATTTGTCAACACCTGGGGAGGAGAGATGATGCTATACTTTGAGTACACGATAGTGTAAACTAATATTGAAGACAAACAAATTAATTAATTAAAATATGTCTGGCAGTGTCTGCACATGTCAGCAAATTAAGGACTAGCATAAATGGATTTTATAAGGAAAAAATAGTTTTGTGTACTAGGTGGAAACTCAATAGTTGAATGACTTTGACCATTTATTTAACTTCTCTAACCTTCAAATTCCTTAGTTTTAAAAGTGATATAACAATATATAAGACATTAGCATGACATTTATATTAATTATGTGAGAATGGTCCATATTGAAAAGGCCAGAAAACAAGTATTGGCAGGGTATGAAGTGAAAGGAATGACCCAAGACTGTTGGTGGGATGTAGACTGGTCTACCTTCTAAAGAAAGCAGTATGAAGGCCCCTAAAAATGGATCTCCAGTACCAGCAATTCCATTCCTAGGTATTAAGGCAATGAATACAAAGCAGTAATTTAAAGTAATAGGTGTCTTCTTATTACCACTGCAGCACTATTTATAATAGCCAAACTCTGGAAACAACCTAGGAGCCCAAAGACAGATGAATGGATTTGGAAGATGTGACATATATACATGCATAATGGAATAACACTCACCTATGAAATAAATAAAAAGAATTATTGCCATTTCTGACAATATGGATGGAACTGGGTGGGGGGAATGATGGTAAGTGAGATAACAGAGAAATAGCTAATAGTATCATTTATATGAGGAATACAGAGGAAAAAAAAAAGGTAAGATAAAATGAAAACAATAGCAAATCCTTGAAATAGCAAATCCAGACTGTAGAACTGTGGAGCTGAGGCTTCCAGGAGGAGACAGAACAAAGTGGAGAGGAAACACAATGGATTGTGGTGTAGACTTCGTTGTTTCGTTGGTGAAAGTGTTGTGGTAACTACACCAAAAAGATGAGTTATATAACTTTAAATCATATATAACTTTGTAAACCACTGTTACCTCAATAAAAAAAAAAAGTTTAATTAATTATGCATTCTACTTACCACAGTTTGACTATATTAAATAGTTGGTGGTTATATGGTACATTTTGAAGTACTCAAATACTTGTTATATACAATATAAATCAATAGCACTCCACTAGCCAACTCCTCAAATTCAATCCCAGTATTGGATATGTAAACTCAGTATGTCCTTGACTTTTTGAAAATTTCTGCTTCACAAATTGTGTGCCATACATTGTATTCAATACATAAATGAAAAATACTTCTCTTGAGATTTTACACTGATCTCCTCTATAGTATAGTTTATAGTTTATTATATTATAGTTTAGTTAAGAAATCATAAAACTGGGCCTCCCTGGTGACTCAAGGGTTAAAGACAGCACTATCAAGCTATAGACTGTCACCCCAACATGAGTTTGATCCTCAGTTAAGGAGATAATCCACATGGATCAGCAAAACTTTCCTGTCTCACCCACTGCTCCCCTCAACAGTACATTTCAGTTGATCCACCTTTGCTGCTCCCCACTCTGTCTCTGGGCAATCCTTGCACTGTCCCCCACACCTATTGTCTATACCCAATTTTTGTAGATACAAAGAAAGAAATCTTTAAAGGTAGAAATCATAAATAAAACCTAGTAGAATACTAGGTAGAACTCAGAATAACCATAAGACAAGAGCAGATATATTTTTGCTTGCCACACTCCCTTGTTTATTTTTTACTGAATTCAGAATGATCAATATTCTGTGTTCAAGCTTATCTCAAATAGATGTATCAGAAGTTATCATTTTTTATCATTGTCCCCATTTATCTCTTCCATTACAGATGGCTATGGATAGCCAATTCAGCTAATGTGTGTAAGTACAAAACAGCTACACTGAATTCAACTGTGTTTCTGTAAGCTCCATCCATCACAATATTTCCATCTGAGGTTTCCACCTGCTGAAATTTTTCTGTTACCACTGCTGTTTCCAGAAGCTTGGGAAGAATTCATCTGACAACTTAATTTCTTTCTTTCTTTCTTTTTTATTTTTTGTACTCTCATGACCTACTAGTTTTAAAGTCACAGACTCCAGGTGCAGTAAATTTTTTTATTCTTAGTTCTCATAGATTTTCATTTTTTAAAAAATGTCAACTAGAAATAATAGATAAAATACAGCCTTCCTGGGGGCAGTGGACCCAAACTTTTCTTGAATAAATTGCATTTCGCATCCTAGCATCCATCCATCTATCTGTCCATGCAGTCATATTAATCAATTCATCATAATGTTTTTTTGTCCATCAAAATTTCTAAATAATTCTTCATTCATTCTTAAATAAGAAACCTGGCTTTCTTGGTATTCACTATTGTTTTAGTTTCCAGGGAGTAGGAGGAAGAGGGACTATAAGAGATAAGATAATAAACACATCAGTTGATCATATGTAAATAAACCATATATAAGTTGTATAAAAAGTGCTACTGATATTTATTATTCCATTATGTCACTCAAAAAAAAAAACAAAACAAAACAAGTGGAAAGTAAATTTCATGAGATTAACAAATGAATTTGACCCTCATGAAAGTATTCTCTAAACTAAGCAAAAGGACTAATATGTAAAAATGAGTATTGTAAATTCCAAGGCTCAATGACCAATATAATGCCCACTGGTTAATTTCTAGTAATTATATTTGACTTATATTTGCTGTTCTTAACTTCTGTTTTAATAAGGAATTGGACAGTTTTCTGGCATGTATTTAGTCTGTGCTTCCTATCATTCAGCAAAGAACCAGCAAAATTAGGCTTAACCATTTCTAGAAAATTTAAGCCATCACTTACAGTAATTGTGAAATCCAAAGACTCTTCTTACTATTTGCAAGGTACATATTAGCACTTATATAAATTTATTTGGTCGACCATGACAAATTATTTGTGTGGAATGCTCTCATAAAATCCTGTTATTTAAATACTGTTACATCAAGTAAACATCATCTTTAAAATTTTCCCTTTAAGTCACATGATATTCCCATCACACGATTTTATGTCATAGCTTTTAGTGATAATTTTTCTAAACATGTTTCTTGTCTCCCTCACTGAATAGTACACAGTTTATTATTGTTAGGATTGACTTGAAGCTTGCCTTATTTAAGGTCATTTTTTTTTTAATTTCTTCCAGTTGCCTCTGAAGTTTCTTAACATATCATCTATATTAATGTAAATTCAAAATAAAATTAGATTCCAAATATTATCTGGAAAATGTTAAGATTTTATAAAGGTTTAAATTGATATTTATTTTCCCATTGATGGTGACTCAAATTGCTTTCACAATACACAATTTGTAGGTTATATGTATGTATGTATGAGTGTATGTATCTGTAAAAAAATGTCTAACATGTTTTTTATATGTGAGATGTCATAATCTTTACAGTTAAAGATTATTCAGATCCACCTCCTTTTGCAAATTTCAGTAGAAACCACCAATTCAGTTGGTATTTTTCTACCTCCCATAATTTTTATTTCCTTCCCAGGTCATAGTTGGACTTGGTGGTGTTCTAAATGATATCAAAGATTTGCATAGTGATAGTTTTGCAGTTTGGCATGCACTAACCCTATAAATCTCATCTTTTTCTACTCTTCCCCTGTACACTCTATTCTGTCCTCAGTGACCTCCCTAGTATTCCTTGTGTACTCCAAATAGATGCTTTGTTCAGGGTCTTTGTATTTGTGCTTTTCTGTTTCTTCCCCCCACTATACACATGACTTACTATCCCAGTGATCTTAGGCTTCTTCTCAATTGTCCTTTCATCAGTGGTTTTTCCCTGAACAAATCAGAAGATACAATAACAAATCTCCCTTCTGTCAGTGAGTCTCTTTCAGCTGTCTATTTGATTCCATAGCACTTATCAGCATTGGGTATTTTAAATGTCTATTTACTTGTCTTTCCTTAACGATGTAAGTTCCATGAAGGCAAAAAATACTCTTTTCCTTGTCATATCCTTTGACCTATCTCTGGCACAGAGTATATGTTCAATTAACATTTACTGCAAAAACAAAATTTCATCTGCTATTTATATTGCTACTTTATTTTCTCTCATGACACTTGCACTCAAGTAGATTTGTGTTTCTTGCCATTACTTCTAGGTTATTACATATGTGCTCTCATTATTTTCGAGGAAGCAAATGTTTGCACTGCCAATTTCCAAGTCCATGCTGGGCCAGGGCATCTGTAAGAGCTTTGCTGTCTTTGCAGGATAAATCTTGGAAAATAATGTAAAATTCCCTCTGCTTTGAGGTCTTCCCTGAAGTATCTGTTACTTATCTCATAAATCTCTTTTCACAGACACCATCCCTCCATACATCATCATCTACATCCTTTTATGTTTGCCATTCTTTCCAAAAACCTAGGACAGGAAAATTTATATATCATTTCTGTGTGGTGCTAAAGCATAATTTGTCAACAAATATTCTTTTCAATTTTCTACTCTGATTTATTTGTCTCTTTTTTGCTCTTCAGTGGTCTTCTCTTCAGGTCCTGTTTTAGTATATACCTGTGATATTGAGATTCATGAGACATTATCTGTGCTCTATAAAAAAATTGTTACTCGTTAATCAATTAAACAATTAGTACATCAACACTTTTTTTTTTAAGATTTATTTATTTGTACATACAGAACTGGGGTACAGGCCAGAGGCTTAGGGGCGGTGAGAGGCTTCACCAGAGACAGAGTGGGGAACAGAACAGGCAGATCGACGAGGTACACTGCTGAGGGGAGCAGCGGGCGGGTCAGGAGAGGTCTGCCACGCCATGTGGTCTCCTCCGGGGCAGGCAGGAATCGAACTCATGCGGAAGTGGCTTTAGCTTCTTAATGCAGTGCTTTAACCCGCTGCGCCACCAGGGAGGGCCTACATCAACACTTTTATTGATAAAACTGTATATACACAATAATTTCTTATGCTACTAGATATATTTGTCACTGGCCCTCTAGATTACTAGATAACACAGATGGATAGACTATTAACAATTAATGTATGCTGTTTATACTTAAAATGATTTAAGCAAACTATGAGGACCTTTGTTTAAACATGATTGCGTATTTAAAACATAACTACTGTTTTTAGGAAAATGACTATCAGGGTCTGTTGTCTGATGTCTGATTTCAATTTCTATGCATGTTTCATCAGTTAGATTTTTGTGTTTTCATGTACTCATCTGTATGTTGGTATTTTTATGGTCTCTATTTTCTGGAGTTCCTTTAAATATTGACATACATATGGAAAGCTCTTAGCATGGCGTCTACCAAGTAATTGTGTCAGTTACTACTAATTATGAAATGTATGTTAAATATATGCATATTTCTTATATAAAGATAGATATGAAAAAATTCAGAAATTTTAGAATTCTTATTTCTTTTTCATTTACCATTCATCACTGGTGTAATTTTCAAGGGAATACTGAGCCTGCCCCTCATTATTCTTGGTCTTCTTGCCACTCAATGTAAGTAGGCATGGAATAGACTATCCAAAGTCTACTAAAGGCAAGTTACTGACAAATGTATATAATTAAAGTATTTTTGAACGTTTCTGCCAAACTTTACATATCTTTTTTGTACTGTCCTGCACCATCTACATGCTTGTTTAAAGACTGAGACCTAAATTGATATCTGATTAGTAGGAGGGGCCGGGCAGGAATAGAGTCAAATCCTTATTTTTTTGAGTTTATAGTATATAGGAAAATGAGAAATCACTGGGTCTCCATTTCTCTTGGGTTAGAAATATAACTGTGTTAGCTAATCCAGAATGTATAACCCCAAAATGAAAAATTATGTTTATGTATCATGGACATCTTTGTCACTTTAAGTTATTAAAATAAAAGACCAAGTTGCAATTTCTTTTTAAACTTGATTTGTGTAAAACATCACAAAAGAATGGCAAGGCATCAGTAAAAAGTCTTGGCAAATGCACTCCAAGAATCCTCTTAAAAATTTCCCTGTAGGGTGAGCTTCACCGAAATCAAACAGTTAATGGCAGTGCCATCACAGCCTGCTCTCTGAGCCAAGCAAGCCTATTTCAGGATTGCAACAGATGTGTGTATACCAGGAGGAGAGAGATGGCATCTGCCCTGTGCAACAGTGTATATTTTCCTTTGAAATCCTGAGTGTGCTCTAATTCAGACTCTGTGTTATGTTTTCGTGTTGTGGCACTGTTTCGACACTAAAGTACAATATTTGGAAAGCTATTGTTTCCACAGCTTGTACTGATTTATGCTTCACTCCATTTGGAGATCTTTCCAACAGTTCAAAACCTGAATGTCATATGTAGCAATGTCCTGGAGGATTGTTTCTCACTACTTTAAGACACATGCTATTAGGTCATCGATTCTATTGCTTTGCTAACTGAACTTGGGATTACGGTTTACTAAAGATGTTTCAAGAGACTCAAATAAACAAAGGGAATTCCATTTAAAGCTACAGTATGAAAGAAGTAATCTTCCCAAGACTGTCAAGTAAAAATTGTGAGAAATAGTGTAAAACTTTTTTTTAATAACATGTTCTTTGGTAGGGTTTACTGAAATACATAATTTCCAGAACTATTTCATCCTAAAAATAAATTAATTTCAGTCATTTTTTTCTTCAAAATGGAAATTTCCTTTCTTTCCTAAAGATAGCTACAAAGAAATTGATGGGAAATTATATTTGGAAGTGAAAACAACATATTTTCTAAAAATTAAAAAAAAATTATCCTGATGCTAGGAGGGAGGCAAGGAATAATTGAATAATAATTAAAAGGGTAAAACCCTCAATAGCTAAAGGTCCTTATTTTATAGCATGTACTAGAGTGAAGTCATATCCTCTCAATAATCTCTAATGAATTCAGGAAGTGAAAACAATTAGTCATTTTACTGTTATGATTTACTTTGCTTAAAAATGATTTCCGTGAACCAATACAGTGAAACCACAATTAGCAGTCCCTTTCTTATAAAGGTGCAAAGATCAAGTCCTATACCCCTTCAGAGTGTTTGATCACTGAAGTTGTTTATATACACAAAATCAGAAAATTTCTACTCAGCAAAATTGTCAATTTTCAGTTTTATTTTTCCAAATACAGCCTATTTTGGCTACTTTACATAATATCAAAATCCTATTGTGACCACACAATCATCAATAATTAAAATGTGCTGAGCGGGCCCTCCCTGGTGGCCCAGCGGGTTAAAGCACAGCACTAAGAAGCTTAAACCACTTCCGCATGAGTTCGATTCTCACCTGCCCCGGAGGAGACCACATGGCGTGGCAGACCTCTCCTGACCCGCCTGCTGCTCCCCTCAGCAGTGTATTTCGTTGATCTGCCTGTTCTGCTCCCGGCTCTGTCTCTGGTGAATCTTCTCACCCTCCGCATCTCTGACCTATACCCCAGTTCTGTATGAATAAATAAATAAATCTTAAAAAAAAAAAAAATGTGCTGAGCTTTGTTCCTTCATCCTAAGCAAAGTCTGTAGGAGACAGTCATGACTTATGTATAAAGACGGTCAATCAAAAATCTGGGAGATCTGAACTTAGAGATTTATGTATGTAAAGCAGAGGGGAAACAGCAGTCAATACATGTCTACAACAGCAATAAAAACATAGTGTTTATAAATCCATACAGGTTTTGCAAATGAATCTGTGTTATAATATCCTAACCATGAAAGATACTTTTTTTTTTTTTTTTATGAAATGTAATCTTATTGAAGGGGGGATCAGAAACAAAATAAGTTTTAAGTTGCCTTTATAATACTTTAGTTGTAATGTTATCTTAATGCCTTCTACCTTCCCTTTAAGCTGGGTGATCTTTGTGCCTATATTTGAAAATAATTAAGCTTAATTTTTATGTTTTTTTAAGATTTATTCATTTACTTTTTATTGGGGTAACACTACTTTACAACACTGTATGATGCAGAGGTACAGAATCACGGCTCTTCACATGTATGTTAACACATGTACCACAGAGCACCCCGTGACTTTCACTGTAGTTCACTTGTCATCCCCTAAGCATTCTTAATTTCATAGTCAGATATCTAGAGTTTGTTTTTGGTTTGGTTTTCCCTAACCCATTGTTTTGTTTCTGTGTATTCCACATGAGTGTTCTATAAGCTTTATTTGTCCTTCTCCTTATTTCATGTAGCATAATCCACTCCAGTTCCATCCATCCATGCTGTCACACATGACAGGATTTCTTTTTTTTTTTTTTTTTTGTAAGCTGAGCAGTATTCAATTGTGTATGTACACTGTTTTAAGCCTGTGAGCCTCTAATAAATGAATCTTCATGTGCTTGCTTTCTTTGATTAATTAACCAAATTAACTTGCATGAAATGTTTGGTGCCTTTAAAAAGAAACAAGGTGGTTTAATTTTGTGTTTTTAATTACCTTCTCAATGTGTTCAAGAATTTTCAGATTTTCTGCAATAAATATGTATTGTTTTCATAATTGTAAGTTAATCTATCTGATCTAAAATCTGGTGCTAAGAAAAAGAACGAACCCAATATTGAATTGAGTCTTGAAATTTTAAATTGATATAAAAATTCTAACAGACTGTTGAATTCTGGCCACAATAAATGAATTTGTATGACTCAGAAAAGAGGAGACTTTGGCTTCTGTTCTAAGTCTGTTCTATCAGTCTCTGACCTTTGATTTGTTTCCAGCAAAAAAAAGGGTGTATTGTACTATGTGATTGTATACTACTTCTATCTATAATGTTCTCTGTCAAGTCATATCTTTAACAAAATGTTTAAAATAGAGCACTTACTTTCTGGATAAAGAATAGTATGAAGGTATTCTATTTCATTTTTTTCTTATTACTGGTCAAATATTAATGCTAATACATAATCCCAGTCTCAAAATGTCCATAATAGATGACTAAAATGTCACAGTAATGAGAAATTTGAAAAAAGAAAATCATTAATGCCTTGAAGAGCAGTCCTTACATTAGTAATTATTCTTAATGTATATATTACCCCCACCATCCATTCTTTTACTTTCTTATGCCCATTATATTTAAGACATATAAAAGCACATTTATATATAAAACTTGAACTGCAGTCAAGTAAAGATATCTAAATTAAGTGTGAGTTGCTGATACTAACTGCAAGTTTCTTTCACATGCTTCTGTCAAGAACACAACTAAATTAATCACTGATTCTGGGAAGATGAGAGTAATGTAGAACTGAGATGCATTAGATGAACTGCCTCAATGGAACCTTTTCTCTAGCAGATGTACACTAAAGGTGTCTGTTTATAAAAAATATTTTGTTTAAACAAGTTATATAATATGTAATTTATATAATAAACTCAAAATTTCACTCCTTGATTTTTAAAAGTAATAAACCTAAAGGAATTATGTTATAAATGCATTTTCATTTAATTATTTTCTATAAAATATTTTATAACATTTATCAATTCACTTATTTTCCTACTTATGTTTGTTAACACTTGTGATAACTCCTTGAGAGATTCAAAAGATTTATTAGCTTTTGTATATAAATAAGACCTATAAATAATATAAATAAATAAATTTGTCACCATACTACAAGATAAAATGTGATCAGTCTATAACAGAGATATGAGCAAAGAGTGATTCCTTCTTGTAGACCTTCACACACACACACACACACACACACACACACTGTGTTCAACAACTGCAAATCTTAGAATAAAATTAAATTGAACTATGCTTTAGGACTTTCATATTAAATAGTGTGATTAAACATGTATAACCATCTCTACTCCTCCAAAAATTAAATATCATTACAATAAATATTTAAGGATAAATCTAAAAGATAAGCACTGAAGATACAGATAAAAGAGTGACTGAACTATTTTAGCAAATGCTACAGGATGGAAGGCAAATGTATGAGTGATAATTTAGTTGGTTTATGAAGAGGTTCAATATAAGAAATAAAAAAAGAAAACCAGAATAGCAAGCTGGATTATCTAAAATCACTACGAAAGAGGAGCTTTAGACACCAGTGACAAAAGAGAAAGATGAGTTTAGAAAAAAAAGAATTTATCAGTTCAGTGTTAAAAACAGGTCTATACTCATATCTCACCCCTCATCAAAAAAACAAATGAGAATGCTTGTCCCACTTTTGTAAGTACAATGTTATTTTCTGAAGAAGCCAAAGTAGAAATATTCTTAATACCAGGATAGCAGATAGAGCTAAGGAAAGATACAATTGTTAATACAAAAGTAGAGAAAATGTGAAAATCTACACATAGCTTGTACTGGAAAGGGAACTCTTCTCTGGAGAAATGATCCAGGAGAAAAGCTCCCTGGCTTTAAACTTCAGTTTTGTCTCTATCAATTCAGAGAAAAGTCAACCAGAGACAGGAAATGCCCACAGCTACTTAAATACATTTCAGTTCCTTTCATAAAAATGTAAATAAACTAGAAAGAAACTGCAAAGATCCTGATATCAAAGGAAGCTATTCACAAAACAAACAAACAAAAAGACAAGGCAACTAATCAAACACAAAAGGAAAAATACTGTTAGAGAAAAGCATAGTAAAAAATTAAAACACAGAGATACACATAATATGTCATTAGTATTGTATAAAATTATATGTATTTCATTAAATAATTAAAATTCACAAAGATTGGTTGGAAAATGGGAAATTATCACACAATAATATTTTAAAAATTTGACAGATGAACGACATTTCAATACTGAAATTGCTGAAATTCTTGCAAAATAAATGAATGCACAGTCCAGTTATATGACTGAAATTCCAGAACGAGTGATGGACAAATATGTCAAATCTCCATTTTTTTTTTTTTTAAAGATTTATTTATTTGTGCATATAGAACTGGGGTACAGGCCAGAGGCTCAGGGGCAGTGAGAGGCTTCACCAGAGACAGAATGGGGAACAGAACAGGCAGATCGACGAAGTACACTGCTGAGGGGAGCAGCGGGCGGGTCAGGAGAGGTCTGCCACACCATGTGGTCACCTCCAGGGCAGGCAGGAATCGAACTCATGCTGAAGCGGCTTTAGATTCTCAGTGCTGTGCCTCAACCCGCTGCGCCACCTGGGAGGGCCGTCAAATCTCCATTTTATAGCAAGAAAATAGGTAATAATAAACCTAATATGCAGACAAATAAATGCACACCAATAATTTGAAACAGAGTTAACAACTAAAAAAATGAAATCATGAAACATGGAACACGGAATGAGCTATAGATTACAAAGAGGTGTAGGAGACTACTTAACTGTTACGCATTTTATGTTATTTGACTTTAAAATTACATATATATATATATAATTATATATAAAATACATATATTTTCACTTAAAATAAGTAATTAAAACAAAATAATTATGCACAAACACACAATTTAGAGTGAGCTATGATGAGTGAATATAGAACAAAGCAAAAGATTATATACTATGTGACTATTTCTATAGCATTCTAGAAATGACAATATTACAGAAATATTAGAGAAAATATTAATGGTCACCAAGGGCTGGTAAATGGGGAAAAAGAGGAGGTGGCTGTGTCTAAATAATGTTGACAGGGAGGATCATTGTGATGGGACTTTTAGTGTCTTAAATGTGATGGTGGATAAAAGGAACAATATATGGAATGAAATGAAAATAAGTTATATGTTCATACACAGATGAGTACATATAAAAAACAGTGAAATATAAATAAGTTTTGTAGATGTTATCATTATTTTGGTTTTGATATTATTGTGCAAGATATTACCATAGGGAAATCTGGATACAGGGCATATGAGATCTCTATTATTTATTATGACTGAGTGTGAATCTAAAATTATCTCAAAATAACTTTTTAAAGAAAGGTTATAAAAACTCTGTATCATCAAAATTCATACACAGTAAGGAAGGGATATATACTGAGTTAATTACATGTTTTATTATCTTTTATTGCTACCCTCTCATACCCTAGTATATTCATCAGATAACGTGCTCACTCATAACTCTGGGTTCCTAACAATCATTTTATAAAATGTAGAGTAGCAAAACCAGATATATTCATTAAAATTTTCATTATATACTAAGCTAAAATATCGAGTAAATACTTCTGAAAGATAATACATATTTTGATTTTAGCAATTAAAGTCCTATCTAGTAGATTTCAATAAAAAAATCAGTCTTTCTTTTACACAAAGCTGAAAGTTAGAGAGCTCTTCCTATCCTTTTTAATATTTTCTGAAAACAACCTAAAGTTTCTAATGAAATGCTTCATAAAATTTAACTAACTGTATCTAATCTCCTTTTTCTATTATTTGTTATCGGTTAAGATATTTTTTATGCCATAAATCTACTTCACTGCTACTAACTAAATGCTAATATTCTATAAATGAGCATTGCAGCAGTATATTGTCCTGAACAAAATTAAATTATAAGCTTTAAATAAATCAAACAAATTGAAATAGTGCCATCAACCATGCTGGAATGGTTTTAATATACCTGAAATAGTCTTTATGATTTTCTCATTATGCTATGTCATAAAATCTAACACAAAAATTTCTAGAGCTGTGGATACAGTTATGCTCCCCAAAACTCAAGGTTCTTTTAAGGAAGAGCCAATTTAAGATCTGACTTAGAAATGACATTTGTTTCTTTATTAATTATATATTTTAGCATAAAAGTGAATTCTTTATTATAATTATAGTCTATGTTCATACAGAGATGAATACATATAAAAACAGTGGGATGTGAATAAGTTTGCTAGATGTTATCAATATCCTGGCTTTGATATTTTGCAATATATTACCATAGGGAAATCTGGATACAAGGCATGATGTATAGGGATAATTATTGTCATATGTGTTTTAAAGGTGATCATAAAAGTAAAATTAGGTCTGTATTTTTTGAAGAAATGTGAGTCAGTTTTCTCTTTATGCAGAGATAAGATGTTTAATGCTTATTTTTAAATTCATGGTCTCAGTTTTAGAAAATTTCACAAAGAACCATTCACATACAATTCAATCTGTAAGCTGTTTTCTAGGGTCAAGTTTAAGTTCCTGGTTTGAATGAAGGAATATGAGCGGTGTTAAGTAAAAGAGACGATAAAGTTAAATGACAGTAAAAATATACTGTGTAAATAATATATATAGTCTACATATATACATATTATGTGAAATGAGAGTGGTAGCATGATTGGGCAAATGTAATCAAATTCAGGTACACCACATATTTCAGAAAGTTCCAGAACTACACTAATATGTTGTACTTCCTAACGTCATGACAATGAAAGCAGTCTTAAATATTAGAATGTCCAGAGTTCTCTGAACCCTCGATACAAAGAGAAACATTTTTCCGGTTAGTGTTCCCTAAAATGTGGGTTTTGTAGCAAGTAGTTGTACTGGAGAACAAACAGCCCAACAATGACTTCGAAGTTCAGTGTAAACCTCAGGTTTCAGGTGTTATAGTGTTTTGATGTTACAGAACTGAAAGGGAGTTAAAAAAAAAATCTTTAAAATTTTCTCTTATTATTATTATTTTTTTTAATTCAGTTAACCTAGTACACTGAGGAATAGAATAGTGCTATCCATCTTCCCTACGGACTATTGGATCTGTACTGTCTTTTCAGACAGATATTGGGGCTAACACAATTTCTGTTGCAGTCAATACATAAACACAGGCAAGAAGTTTTTGTATTGGGTTCTATTGTCATCTACACTGATACTCTAATTACTAATTCTGTCAGGTACTGAGAGGAAAATATTAACATCTTTTATTTTTATAGATAGGCTATTTCTTTTTATTTTTTTATGCCATGTATTTAAAGTGCTGTAATTTATGCTCCTAACTATTGGATCTCCATGTCTTTTTGAAATTGATCTTTTTTCAAGTATTAAATGTCTTTTATTAATACCTCTTGTTATGAAATCTACTTACAGTTTTTATATAGAACACTTCAGCTACATTGGGGTTAGTGTTTGCATCACACATTTATTCCCATGTTTTAACTTGCTGGTGCGTTTATAAGCTATCTGAGTTTCTTATGGTCAACCATAATTACACCTTCTTTGTGCAGTAAAACAAATTGTCTTTTTTTTTTTTTTTAAGATTTATTTATTTATTCATACAGAATGGGAGTACAGGCCAAAGATGCGGAGGGTGAGAGGATTCACCAGGGACAGAATGGGGAGCAGAACAGGCAGATCGACAAAGTACACTGCTGAGGGGAGCAGTGGGAGGATCAGGAAAGGTCTGCCGTGCCATGTGGTCACCTCTGGGGCAGGTGGGGATCGAACTCATGAGGAAGTGGCTTAAGCGTCTTAGTGCAGTGCTTTAACCCGCTGCGCCACCAGGGAGGGCCAACAAATTGTCTTTTAATTGGAGTCTCTAAGCCATTTGCAGTTAATGAAATTATTGATATGGTTGCTTTAGTAGTTTCCATTTGTGACAACATAGATGGACTTGGGGGAGGACTATGCTAAGCAAAGAAAATCACAAGCAGAAAAACAGGTACCATATGATTGCACTCATATACAGAATATAATTAAAAGCAAGAAAAGGATCAAACCAAATAGACCCTAGAAATTTGAATAGAGCTCTGAGGCTACCAGAAAGGTAGGATAAGGAAATGCAAACAAAGTGGGGGAGGAGTCCAGTGGACTATGGTGGAAGGTTATTGGTGTTTGGACAGTAGGTGTGGTATAGTACCATCCATTTGTAGGTGTGTATGCCTATATTCTTAAAGCATATATGGTGTGCTAAGCCAATGTATTCCAATAGCATAAACCAATATTATTGCTTTGAGAGGAAACAAAAAGTGAGATATCAGAATGAATAAATGATATCACTGAAAGCATATGTATCACTAGACCGTACACTCAGTAACTAGATTTTTGTTTGAAATAGCTCTAGTTTGAGTTTACTATAAAGACACAATATATTCACAACAAGTGAGTAGATGATTTTTTAAATTCATTTTCCCACAGAATATTCATTGATGTAACCATAGTTAAGCTATATTTTTCTTTAATTCAGAAAGTATAAATATAAAAGTACTCCATCTGCCCTTTAAAAGGTGATCTTTTGTCAGGATTGGGAAAAAATAACTATACATTTTAATACATGTATTTATATGCAAAGCTCTTAAATCATTTGTACTTCATCCTTCCTTTTTATATTTAATATAAAACTACAGACTTTAGATTGTCGGGAAATAATAGAACATATAAAAGTGCAAGTATTAATATTCAAATAGTCTTGCAAAGTAAATGTTACATAGAGTCAATGATATGTCATAAAATGTAAATTTAATCTTGGTCAGACATTCGGAATTGAGTTATTATAGAAAAGAAAATTCTAACTCAGTGTGAACTGCTGGATTGTTTTAAATAAATACTTAAAAAAAAGCAATTTTAAAATATTTTATAATATAAAATTAAAGCTATGTGTGTTTACTCTATGCACAATTTTTGAATCTGAAACCTGCTACCATGAGAAATGAAATCTTAAAAATCTTTTAAAACAAAAAGATGGAGAGAATAGTAACAAGATAAATCACAAACTGGCAGAAAAACTGAATTCTTCTTACTCATCCACAGTATATTTTCACAAAAATATTAGAATAGCCTCTCAATTTATGGTTAATTAGACATGTTATCTTTAAAAATAATGTTGAATATAATAAATCAGTCTGCTACTTTTAACACTTAATTTCCAGATAGAAAATATTAACAAAATTGCAGTGTATGAAAAATACTGTCAAGATTACTTTAAATGTCAGTGTTTTCATCAAATTAGACCCTGAAAAACTAGTATCCTTTTTCTCCGATCGCAGTTTCTCTTATTAAGTCCAGAGAGATTATTTGAAATGCAAGCTTACAAATTTTAACAGAAACAAAAGGAGAAAGATGCTGTGATTACAATTGGTGTAAAATTATCTATTTTACAAAACTATCTAAACAAAAACTATTTATTTATTTATTTTTCCCTTGAGGTGCCTAGAAATATGTAGCTTACTTCTACTATTAGATTGAAGTATGACATAAGATTAAAACAAGGGTCTTGATAAGTATAATCTGCTTTCAATCCTGTTCCTTACATTGGTTAGGTTTGTGAATTTATGCAAGTGAACTAATTTAAATCCCCCCCAGTTTTTTCACCTAAAAATATGGGTTTGAGCATGGTATTGACTTCATTGCTTATGTTTTTATGATAAAATTATATGTTTAACAACCTTAGCAAGCTTCATAAAACAATTTAAAGGCACAGTAACTAAGTAATATCGCAGTTAAAAAATAATGTAAGTTAAAAAAAAATAATAAAGGTACCAAGAATGGTTTTTGTTTGTTTTTGTCTTTAGCAAAAAAAAAAAAAAAAATCTTTGAACTTATTTGGAGAAAATTTAGATGGAATAGAAATAGTGGCAATGGCAGATAAAAAGATAAAATGAAATCCTATAAACTGGAAAACTGGATCTATTTTGCATGTTGTTTATGTATCATATTAGACGTGAGGAACAAAGTACATGACTCACTACAAAAGTAAACTTTCTTAGGTAGTCAATATAAAAATGATTAGTGAATTTTATAAAGAATTGATAGTATATTATGGTTCTGTAGAGTATCTAAGTACACGTGTCTGAATATTCATTGTCCAAGCTAGGCTAGAAAATTGATTATATTTTCCTTTTCCTTTTAACTCGATATGTCCTTCCTGCTTCTTTCTTTCCTTGATTCACACATACTATGCAAGAAACCAGAAATCCTGACTAGGAACTATCACACAATTATACTAGGAAAATATTTTCATCACACAAACTTAAGTTTACTAGTCTTCTTTGGACCCTCTCTGGTGGCGCAAGGGGTTAAAACACAGCACTATGAAGCTACCCACAGCCAATGAAGCATGAGTTGGATCCCCTGCCAGGGAGGTGACCCACATGGAGCTACAGAACTCTCTTGTCTCACCTGCTGCTCCCCTCAGCAGTGTATTTCAGCCAATCTGGCTGTTTTGTTCCCCAGTTTCTGGTGAATCTTCTCACCCCCTGCACCTCTGGCCAGCACCCCAGGACTTGTATACATAGATAAATAATCTAAAGAAATAAATTTACTAGATTTAGTTATACCACACTGAAACAGTCTCAAGTGTCTTAAAAGAGGCAGTTTAGGGAAAAGCAACTCGGATCTGAAGTCTAGATGCAGATGGTGTTATGTTACTTCTTCAGCATATAACATTGAAATTGGAGGAAACTCATGATTTTTAGGATTAGTGAACTCTGTATGGCAATAATTTTAAGGAATCTTTGAAAGCAACTGGTATTTGAGCGGCAGGATGTTTGTCCAGGTGAAAAGATGTTATCTTAATGGAAGATCTGTTTACTCAGATGAGCAAACTGCTTAGATAAATTTGTTTGCAAGAACTTCCTGATAGCAAACAGGCAAACAATGAAGGTAATTACTAATCTACAGCATTACCTCTGGGAAAAAATTTCCTGGAATAAATGGTTAAGCCATGTTGACACAAGTGGTCTAGATTCTCAGTTCAGTTGTATCTTCTTTGCAATCTCTTTCTTCTGGGCCCTCTAGTCATAAACTGCATTATTTCTTTTTTTCTCCAGAATGCAATGCTTAAAAATGGTATTGTAACCTCCCATTCTAACTTGCTTTAATGATATTTTCTCAGATTTGCTAGGAAAAAAACCTAAAATGCCAATTTTACTCAGCTATTCTCATAGTAAAATCCTTCAATGCCTTTAGTTTCAAAGTTGCTAAAATTGGATAAAAAGGCAAGCTCCTGATGCTTACTGTTACATATGGATTTGTACCCCACCGTCCTCTCTAGCCACACAAGACTTAATAATTTCCTCAATTCCAGCTTAATTTAAGGCATGTTTGTGTTCTGGATCCTGCTGGTTTACCCTAAGATAATCTTTCCCCTATCTAAATAGCTACTAATAGTTCAAAACAGTGTTGTAAGCATCTCTTCCTCTATGGATAATTATTAATTAACCTTCCCATAGTTGACCAATCTACTGGTGATTTTGTTGGCATCTGTTTATTAGGGGTTTTGATGCAAATATCTCTTGCATGTAATTATTTATGTTCCTATTTAATTTTCCCTACTAGATTGGCATTATCTAGAAAGCAGAGTCTCTGCTTTTCTGCTCAGTTTAACATGGTGCTTGCAAGAGTAGTCAAAAAATATTTTTTGGATGAAATGTCTAGGGAATCTGTACAAAAAGAAAATTTAATAGAATGGATTGTTTTTATTGTCAGGAGATCACTAAAAAGTACTTGTCAGTAACAAGGCAGTATAGACCATCTATAGTTACAGTTTAGATTCTGCGGGAAAAGTGATCTATCCATTTCATTCACTTCTGTGGCCTTTATTTTTATAACATCACATTCACGTTCCACTTCTATATTGGAAAATAAGCTAGAAAATACTTGTCTGTTTCAAATTGTCACATAAAAGTTTATTTTGACCAAAAGAAAACAATATGTTTAAATGTAGAGAAGTTATAAACTATCTTTTCAATAAATAAAATCTAGGTTTTAAATCATATTAATATAATCTGATATGAAATTCAGATATTTTAATAATAAATAGTATTATTCTAATTACATGTAATAGCCTAATTAAAATGGTAAATGGTAAACAATTCATCAATTATATACTTTGTGACAAGGTGGTTTCTCTGTGTTTTACAAAATGTGTATATCAACAAAAAAAACTAATTAAATTTTTAAAAACTTGGATATATTTAGTCAGAGGTGTGAGTGTGTGTGTGTTTGTCTTTGTGTATGTTGCTGTTAGATATAAGCTAGTTAAGAATATACTGTGAAAACATGAGAAACATGCAATAAAGAAACTGTGACCTGAAGTGTCGAAAATAATCCTTGTTATAATCCTTTCTAAGTGTTAAGGATTTGTGTGTGTGTATGTAAGAACACTTTGAAATTTCCTCACTGTCATATCACATTTTAAGAGATTTTATTAACAAACACAATGCTTTCCTGTTATTTATCAGGTATCAGATAAGTAAATATATTTAAGTGAAAGCAAAGTGTAGAGTCTGAAAAGATTGGTTGTAACTTTTTCCAGCAGTTCAAGTGCATTCTCATCTGGATCTTCATAAGAGAACAGAAAGTGAGACCAGAATACAAGTATACTGTATTTTATACATAGCATAAATGATAATATTAACAGTTTTTTGAGGATTGAAATACTAGAGGTAAAATATGAATTTCAGGTTAATCCATAGCAATTACCAAGTGTAAGAAAGGAGGAGGAGAATATACTTATGAGGAAAAATAATGACTTCATTTTTGGCATTATGTCTCTGAGGTGATTAGGACTCTGCATTGGAGATTTCCTAATATCAGAAAGGAGACTAAAACTGAAAGCTAAATAGTAGTATTGGCACATTCAGAAACTAATTCTATAAATGCAGAATTTGAAAACATGAAAGGGTATTATTTCTCAAAGGATGCAGAATGAGAGTTTGACAGACAGTGGCTTTGATAGTAGGAGGTACCATATTTAGGATCAAGATACCTGAGAAGTTCAAGTCAAGAGACAGACATTCAGATGAGAAAAGAAACATGTTACTGCAAAGTCAGGGAACTGTCAAATATATTAATATGTAGACATTAAAGTAGGATTTAAACTTTTGTCCAGATTTTTCCAATTAAAGGCATACATTTTTTTATGGCTCAGTGTTCTATTAAGTGTTCAATACTCATATAATGGTAGGAATATAGGCAAGTTAGATAGAGGCCCTGCAATACAGCCAGCATTAGAAAACACACATTAAAGAAGTGATCAGATACTTAACTTTAATAAACCAGGCTCATTTCCCAATCTTGACAAATACAGAAACTGAAATGAAAGTCAGTAAGATGCAAGAAGCTACAAAAAGATAAGTGGACTGATATGTAATCAGTAGAAATAGTAAACTTTAAAATAAAATTATTTCAGGAGCATGAGATATTTTTGTTGAATTATTTGACTAAAATTCTCATATTTACTTTTGGATAAAAACTGTACTTAATCATAATGCATTTAACTGAGGTTGAATAGGGGAAGTTCATCAAAGAAAACCTTTTTTTTAGAAGCATGATCAAATTATCGATGAGCTATTAGAAACTGTTGACCTAAAGACCATATCTTAGCAAAAGAGAAGATGATTTGAAAAAGGCAGAATGAAAAATGACACAGTTACTTTTAATATAGTTCTGCTATAACAATATAAAACTATAAAGTTCTACTCTTAACAATTATGTGACAGTATCAGCTGTTATTTATTGGACATTTACGTGAGTAGGACATTTTGCTTGATATTTTGTGACTCACCATCACATTACTTCACAGAAAATTAATGATTATATGTAAAAAATAAGTCAAGGCACATATAAATATTTTAAACCTAAAGGAAGTTTTGTAAATATTTTTAATATTTTTGTGTGTTTCAAAAAATTTAAATAAACCCTTAATTGCTAAAAGACTTGGGTTGAATTTTTACATACTCTAACTTTCCATTAAGATAATAAAAAATAATTATGAATTAACAATACTACTAGTAAAAATAATACTATATTGTATATTCCATGGTGACCAATGACTATTTCTACAGAAGCAAATACAAAAATATCAATGATGTTACTTTAATTAAAAATCATCTTCAGTATACTGACAAAAATATACACTTGGGTCATTTTTTATTTCTATGATATATTCTACTCTACCTTTCAAATTCATTATTATTTCCTGTTAAATTATGAATGAAGCTTAAATGGAAAATTAAAAAGTCACAAAATGAAATGAATATAAATGCTATCTTGTTACATCAAATTTTGTCCAGTTTTGCACCATGAATACAAAGGTGTTTTGGGAAATAGAGATTTCATGCAGCAGGTTTTGAAACAGTATTTTACTTACAGAGGCAAATAATCTCATTCACATATGTTGGCTTTCATCACAAAGATTAAACAATAAGCCTGGTTAGTCCTCATACCTGTTGTATTTCCATATTTGCTAGATTCCAATTACTGGTATTTAAGGAACAATTTTTTGGATAAATGCAATGTGTTCATTAATACTAATTCACATTTGATCAATAGGATCCATTTCTGGAAGCTTTTCCAAAGCTCGTAATCTTTTCAGGCACATGATAAGAATGACAAGGAAAAATGGAAGAATATGTAGAGTGACTACCAAGCCTGCTGTCTCAAAGGGGCTGGAACTTTTTCTAATCTACACAGTACATATTAAACAGATGGAGTGTGAAAACAAATCCTTGCTGTGGGTGGCCTTATCTTTTCAGCCAAAATAATCCACGTATACTCACAAAAATATGTGTCCAATAAATCCTCTGAACAAAATATTTTATGGATTTTTTCTCAAAATATTTGTTTAGCTTTTTGTCCAGTATTTAATCCCTTTTCAAAATAATCAAATTTTTGAAATTAATTACCATTTTAAAAAGAATGGTCTGTGTTAAAAACTGTCTTATTTACATTATTAAAAATATGCTATCATCCAAGAATCCCAAATAGGAGAAAAGGAGGAATTTGTTTCAACAGAGAGGCATTACTCAACCAACTCTCAGAATAGAGTATGTAAAAAGTGGGAGAGTGTTTAACATGTAACATTTGGTGGAGAGGTGTAAATGTCATTTTATGTATATTTTGATTAAAGCTGAAAAATATGCATGGGATTGTAAGGCTGGATTGAATATAAAAATGTGTTTATGAGTATGTTATTTTAAAAAACATAATTTCTGTTGACATAGTGTGATATTAAAACTATAGTGAAGTTTCATTTTTACTTAGGAAAATACTTGACTTTTGTCTCAATTCTTTTATTCTTTTTTTCTGGCCACAGCTATTGTACCACAATGAGCTGTTTTAAATAAAGTGAATAACATGTAAGTGGATTATAAATGTGTTAACACTTGTCTTCCATCTGAACTTTTTATTTACTGAGTTATCTTAGCCAGGGGCTCTAGTTCATCAGAGTTCCGCACAGACTAATTATTTCAAATATTTAACAATATTTAGTGCCTCAAGAAATGACATTGTAATTTATAAAACGCCGTTACTGAAAACAACAGATCTCATATGAATTTATAAATACAATATGTGATAGGAGAATCAAAACAAATACCACCTACTATGTTGTTGACCTTTTCATGGGCCTCCCTGGTAGTGCAAGGGGTTAAGTGTCAGCACCACCATGCTAGTGCTAGTCACTGCAACATTAATTCTATCACTAGTCATGGCACCAAAACCACATAAATAAATAAAATCTTTTTTTTTTAAAGATTATTTATTTATGCCACAGAACTGAGGTACAGGCCAGAGGTACAGGGGTGGTGAGAGGCTTCACCTGAGACAAAGTGGGGAGCAGAACAAGCAAATCGATAAAGTACATTGCTGAGGGGAGCATTGTGCGGGTCAGGAGAGGTCAGCTGTGCCATGTGGGTCACCTCCGGGGTGGGGATCAAACTCATGCTTTAGCTTCTTAGTGCTGTGCTTTAACCAGCTGCACCACCAGGGCAAAAATATAGAATAGGCATTAGGCAAGATGTGTAATAATACTAAGATATTATAGATATTTGAACTTTACAGCAATAATTAATCACCCAAGTCTTTGTTTCTCATTTTTGTTTTAAAAGTCTCCTTTAAGTAAATTAGCATGCAATTAAACCAAATTAGAATATAAGTCAGTGCTTTTGATTCTAAAATACATATATCACTAGAATTGTTCATTGTTCAATGTTACCTTTACAAACTTCTGTTACTCACATGAAACCTATGAATATATATTACATAGCAAAACTGTTTTAGATATAAAATTAAAATTACAAAGTATGTGCTCTTAAATAATAGCAAGCATGGATTGTTCAATGGGCCTATTATAATCATAGAGATAATAACAAAGAGTTGTTTCTCAGATTTACTAAAGATATTTCCATTTTAAACTTGGATACATGAAGTACTAGCCAAAATTAATAAATATGAAATAATAAAATGTCTATCATTCTGATAGAGAAGTCATAAAGGATGGATAGAAGGTTCTAGGAATATGGTAAATTACTTGAATTGCTGCCTATGGATATGCAACATAAGCATCATCTAGAAACCTGTTAGAAACACAGAATTCCAATCTCCACCTTCAGACTACAAAACCAGTCTTCATTTTAACAAGATCACCAGGTCATACATATAAAATAAAGTTAGAGTATTGCTGTCTTTGATTGAACTCTGTATATGAAATATCCCTTCACAATCTAGAAGACTGTGCTTGCTAAAAACATCATCATACTGAATAAAGAACATCCATAGATTTAGGAGTGCCCTGTGGTTCAACTGAGAATCATTGTTTCCATTTAATGAGTGTTATTTTGTGCTAAGAGATTGTTCTAAGTGTTTATGTTGCTGTGTCATTTAAGTTTCATAACTAGCCTATTAGTATTTATATTTAACCCATGAATGACCCAAACATATGAAACAAAGGTTAATTGCTCTATCTGTGATCACTTAACACAGACTGGGTCAGGGCAGGCAAATATCATAGTGCTTAGATAAACACAGTGACTACATCAATGTGCCTTTTATTAATTTGGATTTTGAACTGACAAGTATGAAAAACTGAATTTCATCTCCTAATTACTTACACCATCTGAAAAAAACAAAAATAAAAAATAAAATCTTAAAATAGTTCTAGACGCTTTACATATAGTTTATCTCAATCATTAAAAGCAAAAACATTTTATGGTTTCATAAATAATCCATAGCCTTTGTCTGAATTAGGTTTTGATATTTCCATATTTCATCTGCATAAGAAGAAATATATGCCATGCATTTATCTAAATATATTAATCTAATCACATATTACAGTAAAATTATTTGTTAAATATGATGACTAATATTTTATTCAGCCCTTACTATATGTGAGATATTTTTAATAACTCTATGTGAATTAAGTGTTTGACTTATTATGATCTCTTGAAGAGTTATTAACTAGAATTGACCCCATTTTACAGACAAGCAATGTGATGTTTAGAAAATATAAACAGTTTTCCAAAAATCACATAATATATTTATAATTACAAGTTAAATTTGTCTGACAACAAAAAACACATATCTGACAATTTTTTTTATTTGAATACAGAATTCTTCATGTGTAATATAGGTTCTAGCTCATAAAGTCTGTGATAATGAATGTCTGCATATAATCATATGGCATATTAAGGTACAGAGATTAATTGTATCAGATCAAAAAGCAATGTTTATTTTTTTCTAAATAAGGAAAATGTGGAAATATTAATCAACTTTGTCTAGAGGCTGATTATGAATAAAAAGTATATATTTATTTATTTATTTTAAGGTTAATGTGTATATAGTATATATACTACATATAGTGTATACATATTATGTAGTATATAGTATAGAGAATGCAAAACATTTAAAATATCACCCGAAAAATTTTAACTCATACACATTTTTGCTATAGCTGCTCTTACTATTATTACCACTGTACAGATCTCACTGAAATTAAGTAAGTGACATCTTTCCTTGTTATAGAATAGATGTCTTAAATTTAAGAATTTCTACCTCTTCTCCTTAAAGAAATTTTAATGTTTTGAAAAGAAACAACTAATAACATCAGAAAGTGCTTAAGTAACATAAATCATCATACTTGAATGCATTCATTGCTATTTATATTACTTTAATTATTTATTTGCTTTTTTATAGATTTATGATTTTAAGGCAATCAACAGTTATAAATCATAATGTAAATATAGCAATATTACTGATTATCTCTTGTATTTAAAGATATAAATATAGTAGAAGCATTATGACTAATATCCAGAAATAATATTTAACAGGAATAAATACAAATATGCATCTTCACACTAATATATATGTAACTTTTTTTGAGCATTCACCTCTTTTTATGAGAAGGAAAATCAAAAATATTCTTTATCTAAATGAAATTAAAATTTAAGGTTAATGTGAATTTCTAAATTATTAAGTTTTATATATTAGGGTACAAAAGAAAGAATAAGTTATGGAGTATTTTAATTTATCAGCTTTGTGGAACAAGTTTTATATTAACTAAGTATAATCTGTTTCATCTAGATCCTAATCAGGTAAAAATATCTTCCTGAGAGACCTTTACTACTAGCATTAGCTTATACAGAAATACTGGTCATTACTGAGGGAACTTTTAGTCACTGCCATTTTGAGTTACTAAAAGGTAACTTAATGAGTTTTTATTGTCTTTGCCAACTTGGACAGGATCATAATTTATTTATGTAGGAAAAACTTTAAGTATCTCAAATTTAAAATATAATTCCAATTGTTAAAACTAATTGTGAGGGGAGAAGGAGATAAGAAAGTGGTGTTGAAATAACTGTAAGATAGAACCCTCCTGCCTAAGATGCCACATAGACAAAATGATACTTAAATAGCTTTCCTAGAAATTAAAACTTTATCCTGTAAATGTGCTGGTTGATCATAAATGCGATATATCCAGTCAGCCAACCACGAAGCACCAAGCCAAATCTGCATCTCCTTTCCCTAAACTATATGATCAGTCAATCAGACGTTTTCTATTTTCTTTCCCTTCTTTATCCTATATTATATTCTCTATCCTATAAAAGTTTCCTGCCTTGAAGTCCTTGCAGGCCCTCCAAAAGGGACTTTATGCTTCTTGAAGTGTTAAATATCTAATGGGAGTATCCAGAATATCACTGTAATTAAAACCATATAAGTTAGATTTTTTTTTTTTACTATTTATATGTCTATAAGGTTTGTTTACATTACCTCATTTTTTTCCTTAAATCATTTTAACAGTTTGACTGCAATAAAAAGATGACTGATAAGGGCCTACAGTGAACAGAATGCACAAATGACCCTATCATTGCACCTTCAAACTGCAGTTTTTCTCATCATTTCCAAAGGTCTCTGGTAAGTTTCCCTGATTTGAACGCTACTCCCTAGTATGCAGCTCTTTTATATAAACATAATCTAGTCCTGTTCTGAGAAAGATTCTGGGCCTGGAAAGATTCTGTAGTTTGTTAAATTTCCAGAAATTGTGGGTTCTGAAAGGTTCCAAGACAGCTGCATTGAGGCCTATAGAAGCAGATAGTACGTACAGGGCTCAGAGCCTCAAAAGGAGTTCTCGATATAAACCCTGGGAGACTTAGATAATGAACCAAAGTAAAGATTCAGACTGTTTTGACCATGAAGATCAAAGCCTAAGTATGCAAGAGTCAGACTATTAAAAGCCATTAGGGCATGAGCTGCTATAAAGAAATCTTGTCAAATGAATAATAGATCTGCAGTTAATGGAAAGCTGGGAACCCACAGTGGCAAAATTGGTAGGCACAGGCCCAGCACTTAAAAATTATTGAAACATCTGCCACTTAACACCAAGATTCCCAAATTTATTCACAAAATTAGTCAGGTTGACACTGGGTTCCCTGCCAACCTTAAGAAATTGTGCAATGAGATATAATACAAAATGCCACAAAATCTCCAAATCAGAAGAACATCCCTCCAAGTATTATTTTCATCTCTAAGTGATCCAACAATTAACAAAATAAATTGGAATCTTTGTATTTCTAAGAATGGACTGCTCAATGTTACATACACGCTTATCTTAAGTCTGCAACTTGATCTCAGAAACTGTATGCATCTGAAAATAGGTATGTCTTACTACAATAAATAGACTTAAAATGGACATATGAAGAATATTCCAATTAAATAAGATCATTCATTTACAAAGTATACTTGGAAGTAAAGCTCCCCAAACAACAACACTAATGGGATATTACTTTTCATTTAAGCTAGGCCATAATGTTAGATTAGTTATGTTAAATGCATTTGGGCCTTATTTTCATCATATGGTAGGTTATTGGTGTGTAAGCTCTTCTTTTTGAAAGAGGACCTATATACACTCAGCAGTATAGAAACTAAGTTAAATGTTTGTCTGATTCATGTGATTAAGAATAATCCTCAATAGAAAGCGGGTTTTAATTTGTTGATTTTATGAAAACAGACATATTGTTAGTCAAGTTAGCATTAAATATAGAATTTTCGGGGCTCTCCCTGGTGGCGCAATGGGTAAAGCACCACATTGTGAAGCTCTCTGAAGCGACTGCAGCCTGAGCTCAGTCCCCCGCCAGGAAGCTGACCCACATGTCACGGCAGACCTCTTCTAACTGCCTGCTGCTCCCCTCAGCAGTGTAGTTCACTAGATCTGCCTGCTCTGCTCCCCACTCTGTCTCTGGTAAATCTTCTCACCCACCACACCTCTGGCCTGTACCCTAGTTCTGTAAGATTAAATAAATAAATCTAAAAAATATATAACATTTTCTTCCACTTATGTTTACTGAAAGTTAAATAAGCTAGTGTTTATTACAGAATTTGCTGACAAATTCATATGTAAGGTGATGGTTAGTTGTTGAATGGTGAAATTTTTAGGAGTAATCTAAATGTAAAGTTTATAAATATTTTGATCAAAGTGTATATAAATGAACTTTTGAATACTAATTGTTCTAATAGTATGTCTTCCAGTTTCCAAAATCTGTCTGGTAACATGAAATCGTAAAGTTATACTGATATCAGTGAAGTAATGGAAACTCATTGAACAAAAGGGCAAGTCCAATTTTAAATTAAGAGGACAAAGTAAACTCATATCATGGTAGATAACTATAAGAGCATTAAAAAAAAAGTGTTTACCAAGTTGAAATAATAAAGGAGAACAAGTGAACCTACTGCAGGGATGGGTAACAGAATTATTATGATTACTCTGCTTCGTTTGTTAGCATTTTTTATAAGCTTTATAAGGATTTGAGTTCTTTCTTGCGGTTATAGATTTACAAAATCCATTGCCAATGACACTCATTATTATGCACAATGAACCCCGTGTGTTTGCAATGAAGTGAAACTTGTTTAAATGTAAAGAGTAATACTGAAAGAATCTTCTGTAGCCTCTTTTATTTGCATTGTAAGTAGATTCTGAGGGGTAATAAGTGTTTTACTAGAAGATAGATTAGTCTGCATTTTTTCTCATCTTCCCCCAAATCTACTAGAAGTTTTGCATTTTAATTTATAACATTATTTAGCTGAGCCCATTCGTATGACACTGCTATTATTGTTAGCATGCACAACTGAGGGATATACCAAGACCCCAAAATTTGCATGCTCTGAAAAGGTTCTGCCATCTGCCACATAAAGACAAAGTGTACTATTAATGTGAAAGAAATATAATAGGGTTAGTTTGTGTAGAGAGAGAAGATAAGAGAATGGTTTTCCAGGAAAACACCAAAAGTTACCCATCACCTCCTGGGCAGCTTCCTGGTCAAACAGGGTTGGTCCAAAGCTGTCCCACAGAGGCCAAATGGTGCCACTTTCTATCAAGGAAACATAGGAAATAAGCGAAGGGAGATAGGGAAACCTGGGATCAAAGGAGCAAAAGCAAAATACAAATTAAGGGAAAGGCTGCCATTGACAACCACTCGCATGTCTCAC
Source organism: Condylura cristata (assembly GCF_000260355.1). Classification (NCBI taxonomy): domain Eukaryota; kingdom Metazoa; phylum Chordata; class Mammalia; order Eulipotyphla; family Talpidae; genus Condylura; species Condylura cristata. Next base: position 22,412,157 of record NW_004567105.1, read on the forward strand.
CCATATCGCTTCCAAGTGTCTCTACATGTCTCTAGGTCCTGAGTGCAAGTCCAAAGTCAAGCAGCAAATGCACTCTTCATCTACCCCTGTGCTCATGTGTCTTCCAAAAGTCTTCTGTAAGTCTTCTCCAAGTGTTCTCACTGCTCAGTTCCCCTCTTCATTAAGAGGTACAGAGAGCATGGGAACCCCCTCCACCTTCTTGTGGAGATTCCTCACTGGAACAGTATCACTCTGATTTATTCTGAAACAGTGAACAATGAGAACAAAATAATGGAACAATCTTAAGATTTGGAGGAGCTTTTATTTCTAACAGAAGAATATATCTCAGTCAAGTGTCTATTAAAAAAATCTTGAGTGCTTAATGATAAATTTGTTCTGTTGCCAGGAACGCTCAGCTGTTCCTCAGTGGTAAGCCAATCACAAGAGACAAAGTCTAGGGTTAGGAAGGCAGCATTTTAATTAGAAAACTGGTAAGTTGAAGAGATAAAGGCTCAGGTTCTCAAAAAAACCATCTCAAATATTTAGGCAACAGTATAGGCTTTTTAGCGCAGAGTGCAGGTGGGTAGAGATGAGTTTGGTGATAAGGTTAATTTGCTCTTATTGCCAGGACTTTTTTTTTTTTTCCATTCCTGTGAAACTTCTGGCCATTGTGTTGTTGTTCATGTGGAGCCAGTGGCCACAGTGATCACTGTTTTATGAAACACATGAATGGAAACAACTCTAAGGGGTGTGTTTAGTACTGGAGGATTTGGTTAAGGCACATTTCAGGGAGGTAATAGGTTAAAAATTAAAGAGATATACCTCTGTTTCTAAAACATAAGCAGCTAGCTCAGGTATATCTCATTTATTTTGTTTTTGTGCTTTCACTCTAGGTTATTTATTTTCAAAACAAAACCTAGTAGAGTAATGGTTCTGTTTATTGAAAGGTTTATTGTGATGTTGTGAACCTTGAATGAACAAGTGTGATTGGAGCTATATAAGTCATAAAATCAATGTAAGATATAAAATAAACAATTACTACCATAAGAAATTTAATAGACACAGATGTTTATTAAATATTTTCCTCATAATATACCTGCTGCATAATTAAATATTTTAAACACCATTCATAGCATGCTTTCAGTGGCTTTTTATAGACTGTTACATCACTTTTGTTCAAGTCTGTGACCTTAGGGGTCATCCAGTGGAAATAACCAGTCAATAGCTAAACCGACTAACATTAAAGATACAATTGGAATCCATGTGCCAGTAAATTTTCAATTTTAATAATTTTCTGATTTAGGGAATTAAAGACACACATGTCTGTTTCTATTTTTTTCCCCTAATTTAGGTTACATTTATTAACAAAAAAAATTACATTTTAGGATAACTCACTTAGAATAACTCACTAAAAGTGCATTGTCACTTTAAATTAAGGGAAATGAAACCAAACAGTATTAGACCACCAAACAGAAGGCATTATTCTCATTTCTGAACATTTCTAGCATGACTACATAATTTGGAATTTGATGTTAGTTATCATGTTAAATTATATACTGAGAGATGGTATTTATTTTTACAATTTAATTGTTCTTTAGTACCATGGAATTCATCTTAAGCATGTTTTCTTTTTGTGGCATCTATAGCAATACAAATTAATAATATATGATAAATATACAATATTTATTTTTATTTATTAATCATATTTAGTATTATGTACTGGATTCCATGATATTAGAAACTCCCATTTCCCTTTTTCATGGTGCTTTAAAAACTACCTTTATTATAGTTCTACATCTATATAATGTCTACTTTTTTTAATAAAAGATTTATTTCTTTATGTTGTTTATGAACTGGGTATACGTATAGGCCAGAGATGTGGTGGGTGAGAGGATTCACCAGAGACAGAGTGGGAAGCAGAACAGGCAAACCTACTGAAGTACACTGCTGAGGGGAGCAGCAGACAAGACAGCAGAGGTCTGTCACAACATATGGGTCAGCTCCCAGGGTGGGGATAGAACTTGTGCTTTAGTGCTTCTGAGAGCTTCATGGTGCAGTTGTGCCACTAAGGAGAGCCCATAATGTCTACTTTTAAAGATATATAGAATGATTTAAAAAAAAAAGAGAGAGAGAATCTCTTCTTGAATGAAAGAGCCATGTAAAATTTTTTTCCTGAATCATGAATAAAGAATGACAGGTAGCATTCTTTTTAGTTCCAGTATTTGAATAGACACTAGCCAGAACACATAAATTAGAGAAAACTAAGTTGAATTTATAGTAATCACATTTTATGGATTTTGAGAAATGCATCAGTGTAGAAATGGAAAAATCAGCAGAATTTTCAGACATTTCATCATAGAATAGGCTTATAATTCACAAGTAATTGTTGAATATTTATTTTCTTTAAAATTCATTTGAAATTAAAAGGGATCATTGGAATTCTTGACAATAAGAGAAGAAATGTGATGTGCTAGTCAGGATAAAATGTTGTTTATGTAAATAAATCAATTCTACAAATATTAATAAATATATGCCTTTATATACATGTTAATTCCATGTATGTGCCATCTTTAGTTCTAATTTAAAACATAAAAAATCAATGTATATTTAAATGATTATGTGATTATTTAGAAATTTCTTGAATTCTTATTGGTATCTTTGTATCTAGATCTCATATAATTTTATAAAGCGATAGCAAATCCTTACTTACCATCTTTGAGAAGTCCTTAGAAATTGTTACTTTAAGCCAAATAATGGAGGAAATAATAGGTCTTTTCATTTAAAATTTTTGGTTCTGTATTGACTAAGATTCTTTCTTTTCTCTCATTGTTATAACAAAATGTTGTTGAACAAAATTACATCATTCCAAGATCTGCTATAACTAATGGATGAATTCAAATCCCGAGAGTGCTCTAGAGTAAGAGTTAAGAGGCTTAGTCCCAATGTGTATCTGGTGGCTCTCAGGCAACATAGTGTTAGTAATTACTAGGTATTGCTATCATGTTTTGAAGTGCATTGTCATTTCATACGTTGACATTTTCTTTATTTCTATAATACATATCAAAATTCAAATTAAAGGACAGAAAGTAAATTTTAGATTTCAACATCTCAGGAGTAGATACAGAATATTAGAAACATATTTTTCTTAACTGAAACTAATATTCATTGAAATCAAATGAATCAAATCTTTATTTGAAGTCCAAATATAATAAGAATTAGAAATCTTTATCCATGTCTTCATGGCTCTAATGGCTTTCATCAATCATAAATGCTATAATTTCTAGTTTGAAATATCGAATCATACACTATAGTCGTTGAATTAATAAAATAAACCTGGTTTCCTGTGAGACCCCATTGTTTTCATGTAGAATTGAATCTGGTCATTATCTTCCAGTTTCACAGATATACCTGCTTAAATTTTTTGTGTAATTTTCTAAAGATGATTATCCTTGAATATATAATTTGAAAATAAAAAGAAAGTAAAATTTGATATTTCTGCTAAGTATTATGTTATTGTTACATTAGGTAAATATAACTATACATCTGTATATAACACATAGACACACAAGCACATATGTATATGCAGGTGTCTGTAATATATTAGGAAGTATATGAGATTCTGAATTTTGCCTAATGATAATTCAAAACAACAAGGTACCATTAAAAACACTCATACACCTGGGTCCCCAAATTTATCTGTTTCTCAAAAAGATCAAATCAAGAACTTGTTTACAGAAACCCATAACTTGAATCATATATTTATAAAAATGCAGCATAAAAACTAACATCTGAGTATCGAGACTCAAGCTGCCTTTAAACATTAAAATCAAGCTTTAAATTGCTTCTAGAAGTGAGTAGGAAATGAATCCTGGCTGTGAGTTTTATGTGTCCAGAAACATTCTGCAGGTGGGCTATTGAATTATCCAGCCACTTAGTGTGAAGCTGGATGTTTTCAAAATAAATCGCAAATAGGCATTATTAAGATGATATGACCTGGGTGTTTTGTTTGATGTGTTTATTGTCAGTTTCCTAAAAAGTGGGGAGTTAAATTAGCCTGTGCATTATTCATAGGTTGGTTATTTTAAATATATGTGTTTATCTGTGTTCTGTGCATCTAAATAATGGCAAACTCAAATTTGAAGAAAAGCTTAAATTCAAAGGAATGTATTTATTTTTTCTCTGTATAATGTGATATTTCAAACGACTGAAATTTTAAAAGTTTTATTCATATCAATAAATAGAGGTACATAAGAGATAATGCAAAAGAATATATCTTGTACTTTTTAATCAGTTCTCTCTACATTTACCTGTACATTAATCAGGGAGTATTAAGATTTTTATAATTTCTGTTGTGGTTATTGTATATATTATACAGATATAAACATATATCTGTATAATATATATATATTGCTATTTTAAGAGCAGTATACAATTTCAAGAAACAGAACACTAGCCTAATTGAAAAACATGTAGAAAAGTGAAATTGTTTTCCTAACTAATCCTTGTTTTTAATATATCTAAAAGAAGAAGCTATATCTCATTATTTACAAGATTGAGATTCCTTTCATTTCTTTCAAAGTGTAAGAAAAAAATAAGGCCTAGGTCATGTATTAAGTATCACCGTTCAAACATGCAACTCCTTCCTCTTAGGAGAATAGAGACAGTAAATGGTGATATTCCATGTTAATGGGCAAGACTTGAGAACAATAGTTAGCACAGCCTCCAGAAGCCAGGAAGAATACTTTAGTTTTGGTAGTCAATAGTTAATATTCATTAGGAAATTTATTACTACCAAAATTAAAATATTTAGTTTATAAAGCATTTAACTCTTCTGTCCATTTTTTTTATTACTTTTCTTTCAATGTGCAAAAGTTTTTTTTGTGTGTGTGTGTGTGGAGCTGTAGAGGCTAGCCATACATGCAGCCAGCTTCAGCTTCAGCCTTTTTAAATTTTTTTTTAAAGATTTATTTATTTATGCATACAGAACTGGGGTACAGGCTAGAGGTGCAGGGGCGGCAAGAGACTTCACCAGAGACAGAGCGGGGAGCAGAACAGGCAGATGGACAAAGTACACTGCTGAGGGGAGCAGTGGGCAGGTCAGGAGAGGTCGGCCACGTCATGTGGTCTTCTCCGGGGCAGGCGGGAATCGAACTCATGCAGAAGTGGCTTTAGCTTCTCAGTGCTGTGCTTTAACCCACTGCGCCACCAGGAAGAGCCGAAAAAGTGTTTTGTTTTTTGTTTTTTAATGTAATCTCATTTGTTTATTTTGTTTCCCCTGCCATTATATAGTTAAGCCCTCAAAAATACCCTGAGGTGCCTTTTCTTGAGGTCACCATTGAAGTCAATGTGATTGAGTGTTTGCCTGTTTTCTTCTACATATTATATTGTTTCCAGTCTTACATTTAAGTCTTAAATTCATTATAAGTTATTTTTTTTTTAAGATTTTTTTATGTACACACAACTGCCAGATGTGCAGGGTCAATGAGAGGCTTCACCAGAGACAGACTGGGGAGCAGAATAGGCTGACTGATTAAGTACACTGCTGAGGGGAGCTGAGGGTGGGGGTGGTTCAGGAGAGATCTGCAGCACCATGTGAGTCACCTCCAAGGGCAGGGCAGGGGTTGAACTCACACTGAAGTGGCTTTAGCATCTTAGTGCTGTGCTTTGACTCCCGCTGCGCCACCAGGGAGGGCCTCGTTTTAAGTTAATTTTTATGTATGGCATGAGATAGTCAAGTTCTATTCCTTTACATGTGACTGTTGTGGCAGTAATTTAAAGCTTGCACATTTCATACTATGAACTTGATCATATTAAGAACGACTCAGCATAGTTGCAAAAGAATTAGAAAATTAAAATTCAAGAACAGCAAGTTATGGTTACAATGTCATATAATTTGATTTTTTTTTTTTTTGATCATCCAGTCAGCAAATATTTATTGAGTCTTCATCATATTGAATGCTATATTCCCACTGCCGGTGAGAATGAGATAAATATTGCCTCTAAAGCTTGTAAGTGGTACAAGCAGAAAAGCATTAAACAATCATATAAGTAAATATGTAATTGTGAATTCAATCCAAAAAATTAAAATAAAGTGATATAGGTAGGAATGCTTGGCTGGTTATTTAGATCCAGAGGCTAGAGAAGATTTCTCTGGCTACCAAGCAGGAAAAACAGATGTTATAAAGGGAAGAGTTAAGAGTGATACCAAGGGCCCTCTCTGGTGGTGCAGCAGGTTAAAGCACAGCACTGTGAAACTAGCCACAGCCACTGCAGCATGAGTTTGATCCCCTGCAAAGAGAGGTGACCCCCATGGCCCAGCAGATCTCTCCTGACCTGTCCCCTCGGCTGCTCCCTTCAACAAAGTACTTGGTTGATCTGCCTGTTCTGCTCCCCACTCTGTCTCTGGTAAATCCTGTCAACCTCCACACCTCTGACTTGTACCTCAGTTCTTTATACATAGAAAAAAAAAATACTTTTTTTTTTTTTTTTAAAGAACAGTGATACCTAATAAGTGGCTATTGATGCATTAGGTTATGGAAAGGTGGTAATATGAATTAGATTCAGGTTAGTGAAAATGGGGAAAATTAAAACATTGGTGTCTTGGAATAATACTGACATATATTTTCAGTGGGAAAAGAAGGAAACCAAAATCACCCTTACATATTTGACACAGGATTCTGGTCTATGATTTTAATTACAAAAATGGAAAAATAAAGGAGGGGGATTTGAAGACAACAAGTAAGAGTTTTCTTGAGGAAGATATATTGTAATCCTCATATAATCAATAGAGTTTATGGAAATAGTTAAACTTCAAGAGGGAGTTCATAAATAGAACTAAGTTGTGATTTTATTAAGTTATTGTCCTGGATGGAAGTATCTCCTCTGAATTATGCTAAGTCTGAATTGGTTTTAGACTGTTGTCAATTCCAAAATCTGCAGGTAGCAGCTACACATGTGGTAGCACCTGGATAGACAGAAGTTGAGATGAAGACAGGATCTGACAGTCAGAAATGTTCTGTGTAGTGCAGAACAGTTGTTTTATGATTCAAAACAAATGCTGCATAATCCACAGACCCCACAGGCTGGAAAAACTACACACCGATAATTGAGATTTCACAGTGTGACATTGTGCATCTTTTTTTTTTTCTTTAGACTCTCAGGCAGAAGTGCGACATTACTATTTTCTAAATAACTGAGAAATTAACCATTTATACCATTGCCCCTTCAACCTGTTTTCAATTATTCAAAATGAATACTAATAAATAAGTACATTATCTTCTCCAAACTTTTAAAGAGTCCATATGGAATATATTTTAACAGTATTTCCTTTAAGAATCTCAAGTCATCACTATGAGAAGTAATGTTTATGTTGTGCTATAGATATAGAAAAAAATTGCTGTAGATGTTAATGAGGTTTCAGAGGACCGATTAATTTAGCGTATCATTGTTTTACTAACACTGGTTTAAATTGTTTGTCTCCACTCTGGTTAACAGATGCCCTTAGGAGTTATTCAGCTGTATGTAACTATTTTTCAACCCTGTCTTCAATACTTATTACCCTGAAGTGAAAACATAATAATAGCAAAAAATATTTCAAAAGCAGTTGTAATCTAAGTGGTGACTGTCCTCTTCTTACAGTATGTTGTATAAAATATATCAAGTACTGAACTATATCAAGAATTGTTCTAGGAACTTAGAACATATCAACAAACAAATGAAAGGTCTTTGTCTTATATTCCATCAGTGAATAGAGCCAAGAAAACAGATAAAAACACCCAAAGTAGGCAAAATATTAATGGTATTAACATTTGTGATGTGCTATTTCTTTGAAAAAGGGGAGGAAATAGAGTAGAATAGCTATTAGGAGTAAAGTGTGTAGGATGAAGGAGAGAGAGTGCAGTTTTCAATATAAGATGGACCCTATTAAGAAGGTAACTGGGAGCAAATATTTCAAATGAGGGATTAGTCATGCAGACATCTGGGGGAAGAGCCTTCCAGGCAGCAGGGAAGTTAGCAAATGCCCTGTTTGAGGAGCATTCCTGAAACAGGGCAGAGGCCAGTATGATTGGAATGTGAAGTGTTGGAGGAATAGTGCAAAATAAGGTTAGAGAGAGAACAGAAGAGAAGCCATGCAAAACTTTGTATGCCATTGTAAGAAACTTAGTTTTTTATTGGGGCTAGCCATGAACTCCAAACAGAACCTTTCACCAGAGAAATGTCTAATGTCAGAAGCCCTGCCAAGTCATAGGATCCAAATGGCAGGATTGCGATTACCATGGATGGCAGCTGTGACCCTTCTCACAGATAACAACATTTCTAGCTGTTCTGCGAATGGTCGATAAGTATTGTCAAGTATGAGTAAGCTTCCTTCTAGTGCTCACATGTGTGCAATTAATTGACATAGACTTTAAGGTGGAGGTGAGTCTGCCTAAAATTACTAAATTACTGAAAATTGCTACATTCCCTAATACTTCAGTGATACAGTATGTCCCTAAATCTTTATTTTTTTTTAAGATTGATTTATTTATGCATACCAACTGGGGCACAGGCCAGAGGCACAGGTGCAATGAGAGGATTCCCCAGAGACAGAGTGGGGAGCAGAACAGGCTGACTGATTAATAAGAATGTTTTGTCCCGATTTCTGTGACCTGCCGCAAGGAAGAAATAAAGAGACAGAAAGGTTGAAAAGGTAGAGTTTATTGCTTCCGGGCAGCAGCTGAGACAGAGCTCCCAAGGTTGGGGTCTGCAGCTATTGCAGGTGTTGTAGGGGGAAGGGTCTCTTATATAGGCTTTTGGTTCCTTTTTTTTTTTTTTTTTTTTTTAATTTTAATGGAGTTTTACACCTGAATGCAAGGTTGGTTCTGGTCATTGTGGTATTGATAATGGTGCTTTACACCTGAATGCAAAGCCAGGTTCAGGTTCCATATTGCCATCTGTTAATACTCACCAAAGAACACTGCAGAGTGTAGCAGCCATCCAGACAGGAGAGATCTGCCGCACCATGTGGATCTCCTCCCAGAGTGGGGTAGGGATCGAACTCATGCTAAAGTGGCTTTAGCTTCTTAATGCCGTGCTTTAACACTCTGTGCCACCAGAGAGGGCCTGTCCCTAAATCTTAATGGGGTTTATCTTCCTCATTTTGAAATGTGTGCATTATTTTGAAGTTTTCATATTATTTGTCACTCCTTATTCATTACATCTGATGAACATCCTATCGTTGATAAAATGGAGGTCCAGACAATACTATAAGTATGTCCAACTAGTTCAGGTCTCCATGAACTGTGTTATGACAGACAGCAGAAAGTTGACATATCTTCAGGCAAGAATATAAACGTCTGTTTTATCTATATCTGATTCCTTTTTATGAGAGGAGAAATAGAAAGCAAATTGGTGAATTTGTTGTGGAAATAGTATGAAGATACCTTTAAAATAGAAATACTATATGCGTCAGCAATACCACTTACGGGCATTTACCCCCAAATATGTAAGTACTGGTACAAAAAGTCTTATATTCATAGCAACAATATTTCCAATTATCAAAACATGGAGTCAAACCAAAGGCCCACTGACGAATGACAGGATAAAGAAATTACGATGCTCTGAAAAGATGAAATAGTTCCTTTGTGTGTACTATGAGTGAATTTTGATATGATTTTGTTATGTGAAATAATCAGAAGGTAAAAGACAGTTACCTGAATTTTTTTTACTCATCTTGGAATATATAATACCCAAAGCAAAAGAGCACTATTTGTTCCTGTCTGGCAAGACACAACAAAATAACTCTTAAACCCTGGAAAAGATAAAGTGATTACCAGAGAAGGTATGTGGGGGAGGAGATGGAGATGGTGATTGTGTATTGGAACTTTGGTAGAAGGCAAGCACAGCATGTGTGCATTTTGAGGTGTGAATTAGCACTACCTAACTTGTAGTTTTGTAAATGAATGTCAAATCAGTACAATATGATTTTAAAAATGTATTTGCCAGAACAATGATCCAATTCTATGTACTTGAGCCTTGTTTCTTTTATTCTATCACAGGTTATATATCCACCCCACAACCTCTATAGAAGTTATTAAAATATTAATCTTTCAGTTCATTGGTATCTTCCATGATTCACTTATTTTTATAGGAGGAAGACTAGCAAATTAAAAGAGGATATGATAATCCCATTGAATTTTATTGTTTGGCTTCCTTCAAAGTCCTAGTTATCCATCCTTGATTTCTTTTTGTATGAGTCTGGTGATCCACTGTTAGCTATTTATCTCTTGTTAGTTCTATTACCTGTCTTTCTTGTTCTTGGAGTCAGGTCTGTCTGCTGCTTTCAAACTTCTCTACCATTTTATTGTGCCTATCTTGGTTTGCAGGCTAAGTATTTTCACTTTGCCTCTATCAGGTCAAGATCTTCTGATGTTCCTTGTTATCAGCACAGGTCAGTAAAACATCTCTTCCAGTGGTACTATTGTCTACAGGGAAAAAACCTTATTGCTTTGAAGAACAGTTAATCTAGCACGTCCCACAGAAAATAATTGGCTAATGTTTTCAGATTTTATGTCACACTTTTCTGAGGCTTTTGATCCTTTTCTTCACCATCCTTCACAACCATTCTGACATTTGTTAAGGTGACATATTACTTTCAATAAGTCATTTATCTTCCAAGTCCCAAACTGGAAGCAAAATTAACTTCTTATTTTCCAGTGCCTTGCCATAGAGTAAAGCACTATATTGTGAATGTCTCCATGGTGGTGAACTCTCCTTTGTTCAACTTCTTCTTTTCCCCATAATCCATTATTTTCAGAATGCATTCACATAAATACTCAGTAGGCTTCTACTTTCTTTAAATGCTTGGTTTGATCCTCTATTCCTTCTAAGTATAATCTTTGAAGTATGTTGTAACTCACAAGCCATAGTTATTGGTCTGGTGACAGAGAGAAAGGAGGGGCTATCCTCAAAGTTGTTTGTGTTAGCTTGCAAGGAAAAGACATCTGCATCATTTTTAAACAAAATCCGGGAATTTGGTCACATCTAGAAATTTTCGAATGTACTGAACCATATGTACACGTTCAAAGTAAAATGCTCTTATTTGTAATTCAGGATTGTATTGAAATTAAAGTCTTTCCTGGAACCCTGTTATTATTATAAATACATTCTGTTTGTTTATTTATTTATTTATTTATTTATTTATTTATTTATTTATTTATTTATTTATTTATTTATTTATGTATTTATTTATTTGGTACTTCTGTCCTTTAAATCTTAGAGAAGCATTTCTTTATATACTGCTAATGAAGTCCTTTAACTTGCATTCTTCATGTTAGGTTATTGATTGATTACATTTTGTCTTTCATGTTTCTTTCTCCATTACATTCATTATCCTGCATAATTAGTATTTTCTCTAACCTCTGAAATGCTTGATGTACATTAGATCACATAGCCTCTGCTACTAAGACTCTTCTAGATTTGTGAAATGTTTCACAGTAATACTGTTGGCGCTTGCTACTGAATTTCAGGCAAGAATGTTGGACCTTTGTACTCTTGCACTGAATATTCATTAGGTATAAACCACCTCTCGAGATGGGTCATATTCTGGCATATCAGCTCTGATCCATTCAGATCAGGAAATACTAGGAGAAGGACTCAGCTGTGCCCTCCAAGCAGCCAATACTGCTGGTGTCTGGGGAAATGCTTGCCTCGATGCTAATGAGGAATGTTGGCAGCATGTACACCATCCAGTTCATTAACAGGAATATGGAAAGTTGTGGATAAATCAATTTTGGGAGAAGACAGAATAGTTTTATATGTATCAAATGAGAAAAGTTCTCTTGATATTCAAATGGACATTTGATTAGACAGCTTTACATGAGTCTAAGGTGTGAGAGAGACGTCTTAAACACACACACACACACACACACAAATTGAGGCTTTTTTTAAAGAGCTGTGGGACTGATACTAATGGTTAAACTGTAAACTCTTGTGTACACATTTAGGTTATTCTATTATTCTATTCTTATCCAAGACCACAGTCTAACACTCATTAGTTCATTCTGCAGTTTATGACATTCAATTTTTCTGCCTCCTTACCCGCCCGCTGCTCCCCTCAACAGTGTACTTCACTCCATCTGCCTGTTCTGTTCCCCACTCTGTCTCTGGTGAATTCTCTCATCTCCACCCCACACCTCTGGCCTGTACCCAGTTGTTTTATACATAAATAAATCTTAAAAATGAAAAGGAAGGAAGAATTCCAGCCTCTGAGGTGTCAATAGTCTTCCGCTAAAATCTGTTGTGCTCATTCCCTTCACCACACTCACTCCTTCCTCTCAGTTTCTTATATGCCAGTAAGTGTTAAGTGCCATGGATTTATTCTTTATTTATTTAGACCCAGTCTTTGAATTCTATTTGTCATTAATACTGACACAATGATCTTCTATAGTTGAGGCTTAGAATTCTGGATAAGATAATGTACTTTAGAAAAAAGAAAAGGAAAGAAAAATGCTTAATAGAAAACAAATGTCATATTTATGTTCTCTCCCACACCCCATAAATTAGATCTCTGCTTATGGAGATCTAAGAGGTTCCTATCACACTTCTTACATTTTTTATAACACTGGTGTTATTATGATTATTTCTGTGGTCATTTTGTTGTCTCTCATTTTATAATGTAAATGCTACAATTTTTAGCTTATTAACCTACACCTAGTATTCATCACATAATAGAAGCTCAATATTATTTTGCTGAGTAACTGCTCAGTCAGGTATATCTTTATTTCTACTAAGAAATGAAATTAATAGATAAGTATGCAGTGTGTTAGTGGTGTTCTTCACTTTATTGTTGCAAAAAGAGGGGTTATTCTTCAACCCTTCTGTCTATGATTGATTTATTTATCTTAATTTTCTTTAGAATTCTTTAAAATTATTTAAATTTGAAGTTCTTACATAATTGTGGAGATATTCTCTTACACTAAACCATTAATTTAGCTTAATATGTTCTTAAACCATTCTTTAGATATAATTTATATTTTTATTTATATATTGTTTTAAAAAATATAGAACATGTAAGTATGCATTGTAACCATAATGAAAGATGCAATAATTTTTACCAGGAAGTCTATTGATGTACATTAGTGATTTTAGTAAAGATGAAATATTCATATTCTTTCATTACTTCAAGCAATCATTTGTTACCATATATAAACAGGCTTTTATCCTCTGTGATTTAGCTGGTTTTGGAGTCAATGTTCCGTGATTTGACATATTTAAGTCTATTATAATCAGAGCTAGGTTATCTTAATGTTCTTTTCAGAAATTATATATATTTTGGTTATGTTAGCTTTATAGCTATTGCTTCATGTATCTACAAGAAATATAGTAAAAGAAAGTGGTAGATTAGTCTCTTTAGACATTTTTTTTCTTTTTATGAAGAGTACTTATTAATTGTAATTCAATATAAACAGGCTGTCTATTAAGATCAATAATATGAAATGCATATGTGTATAAAGCACAAATTACTACTGTAAAAAATTGGAAATTTGAGAGTTTGATGGGAAGTCAGTCTTTACTAGGTTGTAATTATATTGCAGAAATGATGATAGTTACAGAAAAATATCAATGCTGAATCATTTAAAATGTTACTCTAGCAGGACAATGCACATGTAATGCATTTTTAAATACAGAGAATAGTTACCCATCATGTAAAATAGACTAGTTGAAGTTGTATGAAAGGTAAAAAGTTTCTATGAGAAGACCAGTCTAACCACTGGATCTGGCAGAATCTACAAATCATTTGACAGAAAGTATTATTCATCCTGATTGGTGGGAACTATTTTACTTGTAAGAATTGAAATTTGAATGATTGATACATGTAAACATAGGTGGGTGTATATATTTAATGAGTTAAAGATGACCAAATATTTTTTACGTAGAATTGTTTTAACATAAACAGATTAATTTATGAGATGATGTTTAAGGATATTGTTATAATAATGATGCACCTATCTTTGTTTTATAAACAAAAATGGATAAAAGGAATCCAAATTCTAAGGAATCCAAATCGGTTAAGAAGTGAAATTATCATTATATGCAGATGATATGATATTGGGGAATACATAAAAAAGGAGGGGAGTTAGATGACAACAGATTTGATTCTTCAGTACATGTTGAATTGTTTTCCTTTTACTACCAAAAGAATTAATGATGACTCCAAAAACAGTTGTAGTGAGGAAAAAGAAATCTAGAAATTCCGTCGTGGTGTATATCCAATATATGAAAGTGTGCTCAGAATTTTAATGAATTGTTTTTTTTTCTTTGTCACAAGGAATAAAGATTCACTTGAATTATTTTTTTAAGCTATAATTTGAAGTTTAATTTCAGAGAGATGTTTATATCAGCTTCAGTAAAAATGTATTGATAGTTGCCTGTTTTAATAAGAAAGTAGTAATGCAAACATTTTAAAATATGCCAAAATCCTATTAAACATTAGAATTAAATCAGAGTATCTTTCCTAAAACAATTCTACAGGTTAAAATGAACTTTTTAAGTTACCTGAAATAAACTTACAAATTATTATTTTCTGTTATAAGAAAATACAGAGAAGAACATTATTAAGTATTGAATTTTTGCAGAAAAAAAAATATTGGTTTGGTGGTGTTTTTTTTTTTTTAAGATTTATTTATTTGTGCATACAGAACTGGGGTACAGGCCAGAGACTCAGGGGTGGCGAAAGACTTCACCAGAGACAGAGTGGGGAGCAGAACAGGCAGATCGACGAAGTACACTGCTGAGGGGAGCAGCGGGCGGGTCAGGAGAGGTCTGCACCAAGTGGTCACCTCCAGGGCAGGCGGGAATCGAACTCATGCGGAAGTGGCTTTAGCTTCTCAGTGCTGTGCTTTAATCCGCTGCGCCACCAGGGAGGGCCTCACTTGAATTATTTTAACTAACATGGGAATGTTTTGTAGCTACGCAGAATATAAGGTCATGACTCATAAAACATAAAATGACAGTCAGACATTGGGAATACCAAAAGGATAGTAGATGCAGAACTTTCAGGAATGCAAACAAAAGGTTACTCAGAAGTCAGGGCTGCAGGCTGTGGATATGAATTTCAGTGCTGTGCAATCAACATAAATCACCACTTAATTTGCATTTAGCTTTATTCCCTCACTATAAACTAGATGTTTGCTTAATACTACTCTGCTGAAAAATATTCTGACAAGCTTTGCTAGAAATTATTGTTTAGAATTGGCAAATGCTTCGTATTAAGCTGCTAAAAATACAGTCTGCTCTTTGATCAAGTGCTCATCTGTGATTTAATTAGTTGTATAGAGGGTCTGGAGTCATGGAACATTGCTGCTTATGGCTACTTTTCAACTGGATATGAGGATATAGCTAATTCCATAGAAGTGAGAGGTAGGCATCTACATTGATATATCTAGCATGAAGTATGAGACAATAATATTCCAGATAAGCCAGATGGCAATGTGAACCATGGATGATCAAAAGTGCAATTCATAGGAATAGAACCCAAGATAAACCAGACTTGTTCTTAGCAGACATGACTTTAAAACAGATGCACAAATACATTTTATAACTTTTAAAAGATCATAATGAGGGACCAGATGAGTAATACTCGCAATTAAATGGAAACTATTAAAAAGGACAAAATGTAAATTTTAAAATTGCAAGTTGCAATCTAAAGTAAAAAAATATTGAATGAGTTAGAAGTAATTGGATACTATGGGAAAAATATCAGAGAATTTAAGTGTATATTGTAAAAATTATCCAGCTTGAATAAAAGAAAAATAGCAAGCATTGTAGCAAAAATCTAATTAGTATTCCAGAAGAAATGAGAGAAAGGACAATAAAAAAACTCAGGCACATATGTCTAGACTAGAAACTTTCCAAATTTGGCAAAAATGTTACATTTCAGATCCAAAATTTCAGCAAACCCCATTCTAGCTATTTAGCCAAGAAACAAGATCAATGTCTATACATAAATGTGAGTAACATCTATATCCATGATAGTCGCACAATAAAAAAAGAGCGTATTTGTGGAAAAGATTAATAAACTAGTTATTAATTGCACATTGCAGAACAGTAGTAAGCAATATTGAGAAAATGCAGAAACTACTGTAAGAGAAACAGTCCACACAGGATTGCCCTCACTTCTTTCAGTATCACATTGAGGATAACCAAAACCATCAAATGACTGCTATTTCACTAAAACTCACAGAATCCATCACAGTCTATTATAACCACTGCTATGCTTTATTAAAAGAAAGGTCTCAGACTGAAATTAGCCAAGAAAATGGCAAAACCCAGGACTGAGTTGTATACTTCAGTGGCAAGCTGGTCATCCATGGTTGTGGCAACAAACCAAGAACGGTCCATTCCAGTGGGAACTTGATTTGACCAAGGTCTTGCCATCAGCTTTATCTGCCAAAGGACCTAGGAGAGGTCACGACAGTCCATGTCTGTAGAAGCACACCCACTGATCTCAGTCTCTGACATGGACCCTGCAGTATCTTTGTTCTTTGACTGTACCACCTCTTTTTGGCTATCTAGCTATACTTTCTGTCAGCCTAGGGACATAGTGGAGGGCATGCTCATCTGTGTCCTCAAAAAGAGGTCTTCTGATCTTAAATTCACCTGCAATGTTGGTGTAGTCCTATAACTTATGGTAAGTAAACTTAACATAGTTTTCTGTTCAGAGAACCAGTAGACTACGTAGTCATCTTTGCCACAAAATAAGGTTGCTTTTCTCAGGCCTAACTGCCCACCTTACAGAACCCCTATACTTGTTCCAACTATAGTCTGCAAATATCTAGGGGCAGTCTGCTTGCTCATAAACTCAGAGGAAGATATATGACCCTATCTATGATCCCAGGAAGGAAAAAGGGAGAGAGGGAGAGAAGAAGGGAGGGAGGAAATAAAAAAGTAAGACAAGGAAGGAAGGAAAAGATAAAAGATTATTTACAGATATAATGGCTGAAAATATCCCAAACTAAGGAAGGATATAAAAATCTTTTTTTTTTAAGCATAAATTTCCTGTATCAATTGAATCTAAAGATATTTTGTATACACATTGATTAACTTGTCAAAAATCAAAAATAAGAGAATTTTTAAAGCAACAAGAGAATAGTAAGTTGTCAAGATACAAGGGAGATCCCATACGACTATAAGCAGATTTTTCAGGAAAAAAAAAAAAAAAACCTTTTTACTTCTTCCAATACAGCCAGGGAAGAATGGGTGATGTATTTGATATATTCCAAATACTGAAAGAAAATCAAGGAATATAACAATTCTTTACCTGGCAAAATAAATTTGAGACTGACAACAATATAAAGATGTACTCAGATGAACTACTCAGACATTAAAGAATAACACAAAAACATATGAAGCCAAACTTCACTGCTAAAGTTAAACAGAAAGAAACACACAGGATATTGTAATGCTGTAATGGTGACAGCATGAATCATTTCTAACATTTGTATGTACTTTAAAAACCAAAATTGAATCATTTCTAACATTTGTATGTACTTTAAAAACCAAAATTATTAAGGGTAACTATAAGGGCATGAGTTATATCACCCAATGTAGGAAAAACTGAAAATTACACAATTACTTAAAATGAGTGTTGAGGGAGTAAAGTATATAGAATCTTCATACATTTGAAGTTACTAGTCTGAAATAGACTAAAAATCTGTAAAATGCACACATATTAAAAAAACAATAATAATCCTAGTCCACATTGATGAAACAGTTACTCAATGTCCTGTTTTGCTTATGTTTCATTTTACTTAAAGTCACAATTTCCAAGAACTTGTAGAACATGTCAAGTGCGAATTTACTGTATAGGTCAAGGTGTTCAATATCATTAATCATTAGTGACATTTAAATCAAGGCCACAATGAGACATCACCTCACACACTTGTCATGATGCCTTTTATCAAAAAATAGAAACCATAACAAGTAAAGATATGAAAAAAGAAAACTCTGTATGCTGTTGATGGGAGTGTAATGTTATGTCACTGTGGAAAATAGCATAGAAGTTACTCAAAAAACTGAAAAGCATAAGTGCCATAGCATCCCTTTTGTAGGTGTCTACCCAAAGGAAATCAGTATCTTAAAGATATTTGCACACAAAGTTGACCACATCATAATTTACAAAAACCAAGTACAGAAACATTCTAAATGTATTTGGCAGATGACTTGATAATTAATATGTGGTATACATATGAAATGGAATAATACTCAGTTTATAAAAGAAGAAAATCCTGCCATTTGCAACAAAAGGGATGAACTTGAAGGGCTTTAGGCTAAGTAAAATAAACTGGACACAGATAACCTTATTTATATGTTAAATAGAGAAGTCATAGGAATAGTATATAAAAAGGTAATTGCCAGATACTAGGGGTAGGGAGACTGAGGCTGTATTGGAAGGTGTAAAAATTTATGTTCTATAATATGAATAAGGTTTGGAGATCTAAAGTACAGAAAAGTAACATTTAACAATCGTATTTTATAGTTGAAACTTCCCAAGGGAGACCTTATATGTTTTCATATATATCACACACAGGAAATTGTGAAGTTAGAGCTTTAACTAAGTCATTGTGATAATTTATATAGATAGATGGACAGGTAGGTAAGTAGATGATTCATATATATCTAATTGTACAGTGTCAACATCGAAAATAGTACTGTTAATAAAACTTAAAAAATAGCCATGATTAGAAATAGCCAGAGTTCAAAAATGTACTAGAAATAAAATTTCCATTGTCTCATTGTCTTTGCCTTATTTTCTTGCTACTGATGTATATAATAAATCGTGTTTTTTAATCAGGGAAATTCACTTGAGACATGGTTTTCTTTTTTCTTTTTTTTTTTTTAAGGAAGAGTTTTACTAGGGCTTGAAATTCTGTTGGTTTTTAGTCCTTCCAGAAGGTGGGTGATATCTTTACTCTATAGTCCCTCTAGAGGAAGAACTGATACCACATGGTTCAAAGTTCCCATTAAAATCATGTTGTTAACTGCCTAGTAGTCAAAGCCACCATGCAAACAGAAATATTCCTAACAGACATGGCATTGTATGGATTGGTACAACATCCCAGTAGTGCAGGGCAAAGACCATAGTTGAATTATTCACAATACAAACACAAATTAAGTAAACTGCTAGACTATATTGTAACTTGACTGGATCTGAAAATAATTATTTTTGAGTGAGTGTTAGCAATGAAATGAATGAATACTGCATGAGTTAACTTATGTGAAGTTCAAAGATAGCCAAATCTAGTCTGTAGTGATAGAACAAAGGAGAGCAGTGTTAAGGACAGAGCTGGAGTTTGAAGGAGACACAAAAGGACACTATAAGGTCATGCAAATGTCTATATTTTGGTGAGGGAATTTGCTACATTACTATATACTATATTGTTAAATATATGATGATAACATGTAATATGTATAGTCATACATGCCACACACACACCCATATGCATTGCAGTGCATGCTTGCAATCTGTATGGAAAATTTTCCTCAGTTGAAAAATAAACTGTATATATAGTGTATAAATAATATTCTTGCTAAATCTATATGGTTTAACTCTTATTTAAAATGGAAAATTTAAATGGTTAATTTTCATTTAAATGGTTAATTTTCCCTAAATAATCTTAAGGAAATTTGTAAAATTGATCTGGTGCCTTTGGACCATATTAAAATGTACAGCAATGAAAAATAGCCAAAGACTTGATCTGATTTATTTCAACTGCTTAATATAGACATGGTCTTTTTCTTTTTCTGGAAGTTTAGTGAGGCAAAAGTAATAATCTCATTTTTCAACCATTCCACTCCAAAGCATTACTAAATTGGTTTATTAACATGACATATGCATGCTAATTTAAAAAATTTTCTACAGGGAAAATTATTTCTTGTGTAAGAAAATCCCAGCACTTTTACTAATGTAAGTTATAAGAATATTTCTGAGACAATGATAATTTTAAAGTAAGACTACTCAAAATAGTATTACCTTGGGTATAGTTTTAATTAAATATAAAACATTTACATAGAACATATATTTTTATTTTATATACCTGAAATGCCATAATATATGGTACTTGTCATGTTTCACTTAAATTAGTTCTACTCCCTAGGCAATAGTTTATTTCTCCTTTTTAGATTGCTCAGTTAATTGGAGGAATTGGCAACATCAATTTGTGTCATTTACATCATTTCCTTTTGAGTTAACATGCATGAATACAGAGATCTTACAGTGTTCCCAACATAATAATTATGGCAATATTTTGCAATGCTTTTCACAAAAATTATCATCCAGTCTAATACCTGATGTGTATATCTTTATAATAACATAAAGGGATTAATATATGTGTAATTTATTTTTTCTATATTAAATAGATATGTTGATAAAACAGCAAATAGATGATTTTTATAAATTCTTAATAAAATTATAAATCAGATATTTTGTTGAGAGTAGAAAACTGACAGTCATCACATAAACTAATAAGATTGATAAATAAAAATGTGGACGTAATACTAAGTATTATCAAGGCATATAAAATATTTTTCTATTTATAATAATACTATAAGCAAAAGAAAATCATATAGTAGAGTACCTAGTGAAAGAAATAGTCTCTATTAAATGAAATAATTTTGCATTAGTAATATATAACACATTAAAAATAACAAAATAAAATGAATGGTTTAAAACAGAATAAAAGCATTGGTCATGCATGAGTCCCTAAGGAAAGTTTGAAACTCAATTTTAAAATAAGTCAAATTTTTCTGTGAGTTTTTATTTTCATACCTCAAATATATTTCAGCTATGAGTATTTGTCAGTCTATGAATATTTATAAGACATTTCATAGTTGCTCATGCAAGATAAACTCTGAAGAATTTCATGGACATAGAGTTTGATTTTGCATGAATCTCAACTTCATATTTCCTAAAAATGCAGGGATGTTAAAATAAAATCACACCATTTAGATTAAAAAGGGAATCTGGATTATATGCCATCCAAAAATGGATTATTAAGGTGTGGTAGTGTACTTTTATCTCATTTCTATTTAACGTTTTTCTTTGTAAATAAAAAAAATACTATTTGATGACATTTTTATTAGTAAAAATTGGGAGGATGAAGTGAAGGATCATAATCACGTGCCAGTCACGTGTAGCTGGTGCAGTTTACCCATACTTTATACTTCCTGAAACAAAATGGGGTTCCAGAAGCATATAGACATGATTAGAGTTTCATTATTACTATTTTACTAAAGTGTTTTCAGAAATTTCTTCTGTGCCATGTATACACAAACTGTTTCTATTTAAAATATTATGTCTTTAATGATTTGTTCTTAATTTGAAATTAAGCGTAGTTTTTAAAAATCATTTTTCCTTATAAGTGAAAAATGTATACAACAAAACATAATTTCTAAAATACCTAAATATTAGGTATTGTAGTAATCCCTTAAAATAGAATAAGTAAATATGCTTAGAAGATTTCCTAACAAAACCATGATGGTCAGTTCTCCATTACATAGCTGCAGAATTGTGCAGTGAATACATAGAAAGCTGGGCATAAGGGAAAAGGTTTTTTTTTTCATTTGTAAAATCACTTAAGCAAGTATTTGGATAGATAAGAGAATAGGAGTCTTTTGAAGTTTAGTTTTATTTTTCTTTCTCGGTAAAGTAGAAGGTACTTTGATAATTTATGTTAAGAAAAAGAAGTGGCTGGACATTTCAGTGAATAGAAGAGATCAGTCGCATTCAATAAGGGAAAGTGAGAAAGTATGATTTAATATCCTTACGGATCCACTTGAACTTTACTGGTTGCCATGACTGTACAAAGAGGCTAGTGGTAACTCTACTGCCTGCCTACGACTATGCTGGTGCCATTCTTTTTCTTTCTCTTTTCCTAATAAATCAGACTGTTCTTTTATAATGAAAAATAAATAAATAAAATGAAAGACTAGTCAAAGTTATACCAAGGTGGGCATATGTTTTGCTCAGTGCCTATACCAAAAGGTAGAGATTAATAGGGCGTAATATCAGGGAGAAGAGGTGTAGGTAATTCCTTTATGGAAATAGAAGAGAAAGAACACATGTTGAGGCAAACTAAGACTATACAGGTCATCCACATACATGCTATGTTAAGAAACCAGTATAGGGCCCTCCCTGGTGGCGCAGCGGGTTAAAGCACTGCACTAAGAAGCTAAAGCCACTTGCGCATGAGTTTGATCCCCGCCTGCCCCGGAGGTGATCCACATGGCTTGGCTGACCTCTCCTGGCCCGCCCGCTGCTCCCCTCAGCAGTGTACTTCATCTATCTGCCTGTTCTGCTCCCCGCTCTCTGTGTGGTGAATTCTCTGACTATCCCTGCACCTCTGGCCTGTACCCAGTTCTGTATCCATAAATAAATAAATCTTTAAAAAAAAAAAGAAACCTGTATAACTTGTTGTTTTATAAATAATGACTAAAATGTATGTAGTACAAACAGAACTCCTAGAAATAATTGACTTGGACTGAATATCTTTTTAAGATTAACTGCCCTTTGATTATGTGGGGGCATTTGGACTCTTGATGAAAAGAATACAAATGGTATTTAGTTTGAGAGTAGTAGAAAGTTTCTAGATAATTTTTTACAGTATAGCATCATTGAATAAGTTCATCTTATATTTTCTGCCATAGCTAGATAATTGAGCTAATCCCTGAGATGATCTTTGTTCACTTTTAATGTAAATCATTAAATCCTTACATTAAATATTTTGTCATCTGCATATAGGAATTCATAAATTGTGTCCTACAAATAAATGTTTCATAATTAATTTTAATGAATAGAAAATGCGACTAAATAAGATCAAAGAGTGATTTAAGAGTCAGTGTGAGCTCATTGTGAAGTCATGGCTTGCAAGTATGGAGTTTGGATTGTATGAATTTTCTTAAGTGCTTACTAGGTTCAAATGCAATATCCCCTACATACAAAGCTAAAAAAGTATGCCTTGTGCTGAAGCTGTCAGTTATTGAAAACATTGAGCTTCAATTAGCAATATCATAGGTAACTGCCTCCAAATGAATTTAAAATCAATAATAAATTACTTGCCTTACAAGAAAATCCATATATAGTGATAAACTATGCTTTAATCAAAGGGACCCAACAGATGTCATTTCATATTTATGAAGCTTTGATTGACAAGTAAAATTATATGTATTTAAATTACACTGTTGATTTTAAATATATATATGTATGTGTATATATATGTGTGTGTATATATATGTGTGTGTGTATATATATATATATGTATGTATGTATATACACACACTCAGTAAAAAGATTACCGAAACTATGCTTTAATCAAAGGGACCCAACAGATGTCATTTCATATTTATGAAGCTTTGATTGACAAGTAAAATTATATGTATTTAAATTACACTG
>NW_004567105.1:22435663-22455651 GCF_000260355.1 Condylura cristata
TATATATATATATATGTATGTATGTATATACACACACTCAGTAAAAAGATTACCGAATTCAAGTTCATTAACACCGCCATCATTTCATCTAGCTACCATTGTGTATGTGTGATGCAAATATTTAAGTTCTATTATTCTCTTTAGCAAATTTGAAGGGTTACATACAGTATTATTAATTAGAGACACCATGCTTTACATTAGGTCTCCAGAACTACATTCATGTTTTAGCTGATAATCTGTACTCCAGCAATCTCTCCATTTTTTGGTAAAGGTTCGCAGTGTGAAAGATTGTTTTATTTTCAAATAATGTTTCAAATAATTAGGCTTCAATTCTAATTGATGTAATAAGAGAAATGTATCACTTCATAATCCATAAATAACTTTTGTCCAGATGATCACTGGAATATTAACTAGTCTTAAAGCTTTTTAAATATTGAATTCTTCCTCACCTTACTCTGTTCAGCTGTATTGTAATGCATCCATACATCTGTGTTAGCATAGTGTCAATTGTTTGTACTTTACTTTCATTATCCTGTATGATAGAAACATTATATGGTTTCACTGATATTGCACACCAAAATATATCTCTATACATTCATTTATTCATGCAACAAATATTTATAAATATCTCTTTGGTGCCAGGTATCACATAGGGTTTGGGAAATCCATCAATGAGCAAAATTAAAAGTCTGTCTATGAAACTCAGTCTAAGGACCCAGCAGTTACATGAAAGGTAATACCGAGATTCTTGGGTTTGGACAATCTGTGAACAAGGCTAGAGATGAGGAGGAGGTTCTTGTTGCCCAAGTGTGTATGTATGTATGCAACTGCTCAGAAAATAATTTGCATGAAAACCAGGTTTTCTATGGGAAGATGTTGAGATTTGTTTAGTTTTGTTTTGAAATGTTGAATTTTAAGTGTCTTTGAAACTTCAGAATACTCAAAGGGAGTTATAGTGAACTGAATAGTCAAGGCTCAAGGCTAGAGAAAAACACTTGGTTGTTTTGTAGATTGATGACATTAGAAGTCTTGGGAATTAATGAGCTTCATAAAATATTATTCACAGAGAAGTAAGGTTGGCATTCTAGGCAGTTATAAACCTATAGACAAAAATAGGCCAAAAAAGGAAACAAATGATCCTAATGTTCTCCAGAACTTCATTTAAATATTACACATAATTATAATTCTATTACTCATAATTAGGTGGTCCCTCCAAACCTGCTAACAAGACAATCTGATGAAACTCAAATCATAAATCAGAGATGTTTATACATTATGTTATAGTATACTACATAAATAAAACTTCATACACATAATTTTAATGTATGCACTTTATAGTATTCTGAAGGAACTCAGTAGCATAATATTGTACTTGTTGAAAATATGGAATCTATCAAAATCAAGCCTAAATATTAATAGGTGAGTGCTATTGCAAACCCATTGGGGTCTATCTCATTACCATCAGGACTATAAAAAATTTTGTTTGTGGCCCTCCCTGGTGGCGCAGCGGGTTAAAGCACTGCACTAAGAAGCTAAAGCCACTTGCACATGAGTTCGATTCCCGCCTGCCCGGAGGTGACCACATGGTGCAGCAGACCTCTCCTGACGTGCCCGCTGCTCCCCTCAGCAGTGTACTTCGTCGATCTGCCTGTTCTGCTCCCCTCTCTGTCTCTGGTGAATCCTCTCACCCTCCACATCTCTGGCCTGTATCCTCGTTCCATATGAATAAATAAATAAATCTTAGAAAAAATTGTTTGTAATTAAAAGTTTTCATAGATTTTTAGCATCTTGATGTATATACCTCAGAATTTGTTCTCTCCAAGGGAAACCGATATGTCTTAGGAGTCTTAAATTTCAGCCACATTTTGCTAGCCATCCCTAACTGATGAAAGTCCCCTAGTTTCTTTCACCTGCACTCACATCTACCTAGGCATATCCAGTATTCTTGCCTATGATCAGAAACAGTATACTCAAGGACAAAGCAACTCAGGTATTAAGCTTTCCCTCTTACTTTTCTCTTTGCCAAATTCCTAGCCTGTCTGGTATTCCCTGACTCTCTAGCTCTCTGATGCACTTAAGTAAAATACTTCTTTATTTAACTTGACATTGTATTTGTTATCTACATGACATTCAGTTGCAAATTATTCCATTCTAACCAGAAGCTGAATGCTTATTCATTTTAAGATTTGCTTTGCTTATTTCTATACACAAATTATTTTATAGCAAAAATTCTTGGTTTTAAATCTTGAAGTCATCCATTACCATAAAAAGGGCCAAGAAAAAAATTATTAAAATCAGATCATTTCAATCTCTAATTGTGTAAACATAAAAATAAACCTGCTGGTTGATAAGCTTATTCTGAGCGTCAAATAACACACAGAAAGAGCTTGAAATACTGGCTGGCTTATAATATAATGTGTATTATTATCATTATTGCTTTTATTATTCTTGTTTGACAAGAAATGCACATTTATCCATTCATTCTTTGGGGCGATAAAATTCAGAAGTCTAATTCAGTTCTATAGACATTTATTGTAAGTGTCATTTGCAAAGCCTAACATGAGTGCTATGCACTGCAGTAATCAAAATAAAAGCAAATATTATCTCAGCTAATATCTGCATTAGCAATATACAATGTTAAGAACATGAAGTTCTAGAGGAAAAGTAAAAGCAAAGTTTAGTTTAGAGGAAAACAGTCCCTCACCCCAGACTCTGGATTAACATATTGGCAGCTAAGAAAATAAGTACAAATAGTCCTACCTGCTTAAGCCACTGAAAGTACTCCCCCTAATAAGTTCCACTTGTGTAGAATAGAAGTTCTAATTACCAAAGTGCTGCCCCTAAGTACAAATGAGGTTTCTGAAATATCTTTGGAATTGGTTCATTGACTAAACGGAATGCGCTGGTAAGAACCGATAGAGAAGCTGCTAGGGAAGAACTTGGCAGTGAAGCAAATTACATTTAGAAGAAGTTTCAGAAGTGTTTATTGAGTTCCAGCCTGTTTTAAGATTCTCTAATTGTCTTTATCTAAAGGCAAGTCTCATTAAAATACATGAGAATATTTAACATTTTTAAAGCAATAAATTTTCTATCCTTCTTTGTATTCTTACAAACTTTATATTTGGATGAATTTAGCTAGTGTCTGTTTAAAATGGATTGAATATATTTAAACTAATGTTCATGATCAATTCAATAATTTTCTTCTGGTGAACAACAGGCCTGAAGAACTTATCTGGCTGCTTATAACTAACAGAAGATGAGGAAAAGGAGAGGAATAATGTTTGTTGAAACCAGAAAGCTGTGTTATACCTTTAGAATATTCTCTGAAGTCATTGTATTCAAAAAAATTTTTAGAGGGCCTAATCTATGCCAGGAATGTTGAAAAAAAAGAAAGAATAATTAAATGAATTTCATTTTTTTTTAGGCTACTAGAACCACTTTTCACAAGTACACATGTAACTCAAAAAGTGTTAACAACTTTAATGTTATAAATGAGAATGTTAGCATAATGCATCTCTAATTTAATAAAAAAACTTATTTCATATTAATATAAAATAGGTTTTTGCTAATAAAACTACCTTCACTGTGAAATATTGCAATTGTCATTGAGAGAACAGTTC
Organism: Condylura cristata; assembly: GCF_000260355.1. Lineage (NCBI taxonomy): Eukaryota > Metazoa > Chordata > Mammalia > Eulipotyphla > Talpidae > Condylura > Condylura cristata. The sequence goes on from NW_004567105.1 coordinate 22,439,284, forward strand.
TGTTTAATTCATTAAATATTTTACAGTTATTGTTAAGAGGAAGGATGTCCTCTTAAGGACTCTACCCCCTACTCCAGCTTTCTGGACTCTACCCACTACTCCAGTAATTAGAAACTACAACTCCCAGCAGTACCAGGTAGAGAACTGCAAGGCCCCATGGGTGGAGCTAAGTAGGCATTCTGGGACACTGGGGGATAAATAGGGCGCCATTGCATCTACTGCTCTCTGACTCAGAGATGGCCCTCAGGACCGGGGGCTTTCAATTAGTTTGTTACCAGAGCTCCAAATCAGCCGAACAGGTAAGATATTCCATTTACTTTGTATCCCTCTCTCTTTACCAGGGTTGTTTCCTTTTCTTTTCCCCTTTTGTAAATAAACCCACTTTGACCCTTTTGTGTGTCCCTGCAGTACAGCTGAATTTTAAGCATGTAGATGAGGCCCCACTGACAGGCAGTCCAGTTGACACTGGGGTGCCCTGTAACATTATTATCAAATATATTTTATAGATCTAATGAAGATTATTCTGATACATATTTTAAGAAAGCATCAGTATATTTTACAATAAAAACAGAAAAATTAAAATTACTAATTTTTCTTCACGAATATCATGATATAAAAGCTGTAATTTCAGCTGGGCACAATAGTTGAAACAAGCCATACAATGTGCTGATATTTAAGGACATGGCCAAATATTTGTGACAAGACCTCAGAATCCGTGATCATATCCTCCCTACCCAATGCCAATTTTGATATTAAAATTTGAAAGAAATAGATAAAGTAACTTTTGTAAATAGGATATCATTGAAGCAATTTTTATATAGAACCTTTTCCATTCCACTTCTTTAGTACTATCTACTCATTAAAGACAGTGAGTGTTAAATTACTGACACTATAATATGAAACCATGTAGATTAAATATACACTGTGCTGATAACCTCCTGTAAAAGAATGTAAAGAAGATAAGTATGCTGTGCAGCTACTCTACTCATAAGCCTTTGGGGTGCTACTTTATTATCCATTGAGTTGAACTCCCAGAGTTTGTAGCACAACTAACTCCCACAGAAGACCTTTAAGTCCTATGTGACTCAAGTCAGGCTGCCTGGAAGGGTGAAGTTTTTATGTTACCAGTAAAAACTTAATTGAGAACTCTTAGAACTTAAAATTGCCAGAAATGATCACCAGAAGAAAATAAAGCATTGCAGGGCCTTCCCTGGTGGCGCGATACGTTAAAGCCCAGCAACTAACTATGAAGCTAACCATAGCTGCTTCAGCACAAGTTCCATCTCTGGCCAGGGAGTTGACTCGGCAGACCTTTCCTGTCTCTCTGTTCCTCCCCTCAGCAGTATGTTGTCAATCTGCCTGTTCAACTCCCCACTCTGTCTCTAGTGAATCCCGTCACCACCCCTGTTCCTCAGGCCTGTACCCCAATTTTGTATGCATAAATAAATAAATATTTAAGCATTCCAAGGTTAAATAGATTTCAGAAAAAAAGGGGCCTAGTGTGACCTTCAGAGAATCACTAAAATATTCCATGTGAAAATCTTCTTGAAACACTTAATAGCTGCACAGAACAAAAATCCATCTTAAAATGTCAGTTTAAATAAAATTATTCCAGTTAATATTAGAAAATTTAGAGAAGGAAGCAAGTGCACATATGCTTTTCCTATGGTCAGTTTACAGACAAAAACTGGTCCAAGCTACAAAAAGAGAACATCTATAACTTTATAGAAAGCACAAATTTTAGAGTTGATAGATATTTTAGCTTGAACATTTTTATTATTGACTGAAGACTACATTGAAGTATAAAAAAGTAAAATATTTATTTATAGATGTCAGCAATGTGAAGAGTCAGATGACTGAGTAAATTTCTTGAATTTTCCAAGGAGGCTGGGAAGGTTGAGGGACTAGATTACAGACTCATTAAACCAGCCCCCTGTAGTATTTTATCCACTGACAATTTTGGGGATTGACCTTGACTTGTATAAACCTATAACATAATAGTCCCCCTACCCTAAACCCCTGTCACAGGGTTAAGAAATGGGCAAGTGATATGAGTTTAAGATAATTGATACAGGAAATTCCCAAAACCCAAGAAATTTGCTTAAGAGTGGCCCATCATCAAATTTTCAGAGCAGCTGTTATATGGTGGTAAATGAAAAAATATTTTCTTCTCCCTGGATTGGCATTAAAAGGAATCTACTTCCAATATTTGACAGTCATGCTGGGATCACATTAACTCAGTCACATTGGGATCATATTAACTGGGGAAACCAAATAATATGTAGAACATTCCAAAGAATTCCTAGGAGAATTATAGGCAATTAGAGACACAGACTGACCTACACTACCTTTAAATAGTGTTTCTCATGGTAAGATATAATTTCTTTGCTGTATCTTCTCTTAAAACATGCTAATTCATGCAATGATGTTTAACTACATATTTCATAAAAAAGTAATTTGAAATTATATTTAAAAAACTAAAGAAGACTAAAATAAATATATATATACAGATAGATAGATAGATAGATAGATAGATAGATAGATAGATAGATAGATAGATAGATAGATAGATATATAGATAGATATGCATGCATGCAGAACTGGGGTACAGGCCATAGGTACAGGGGTGGTGAGAGGATTCACTAGAGACAGAGTGGGGGGGCAGAACTTGCCCACTGACGAAGTACACTACTGTGGGGAGCAGCAGTCGGATCAGGAGAGGTCTGCCGCACCATGTGGGTCACCTCCAGGGTGGGGACCAAACTTATGCTGAAGTGGCTTTAGCTTCTTAGTGCTGTGCTTTAAACTGCTGTGCTACCAGGGAGGGCCTGGAAGACTAAAAGTGTGTAGGATTTTTTTTTTTCTCTTTACTCCCAATCAAATACGTGATACTAGCTAGATGTTCACTCAATGTGACACTGTCTACCTGGCATCAGATTTGCACAGATTAAGGATTCGATTCTGTATGGCTGTTTCCTTTGCCCCTTCAGTTGCCAATCAAAAATCTATATGGTCTCCTGCACTTCTGATCAACTGCCTGTACATCTAAGTTTCCAGTGACCTGCTCCTTAAGTTTCATTAATTTGCTAGAGTGAACGCACAGAGTTCTCTCGCAGAACTCAGAGAAACACTTTGTTTACTAGATTAACAATTTATAAGAAAAGGTTATTCCTGAGGAACAACCAGATCAATGAGAGGCATAAGACGAGATATGGGCACAGGCAAAGAGTGTCCATGCCTTCTTCAGGTATGCCACATAGCTAGAGATTCAACTGTTCACCAAATTGTAAGTTCTGCAAATTATGTGTTTTGATTCTATAGAAGCTGAGTCTCAGGGCTGTGGTTGACTAAATTACTGGCTACTGGCAAAGAATCCCTTGGAATCAAGAGGCTTTTCCAAAGAGTACATTGAAGATATTACCCTCCCAAGATGCAGAGATACTTATAAAGACAGCCAAATGAAAGTCCTAACAATCCCTTTGAGATTTTGGTAACATCTTGCAGGAACAGAGACACAAATGAGGAGTTAGGACACATTTTTTCTTAACTATATCTTGGAACACCCAAGCTGATAGTTGTCAAGTTAACTTCTCAGGTTTCAAAAAATGATCACAGCTATCCCTTGGAAAAGAAAGGATCAACAGTGGGTGTAGACTTCCAAGAGTCTAAATTGGAGAGAGAAAAAACATTTATTTTCCTCTCTCGAGCAAACACTACACAAATCCAGAAGAAATGATGCTGGGGAGAGCTCTCACCCTTTGCAGATTTCTTGCAAGTCTTTCCAGGATCTCATCTGCAGACACTGGGTATGGAAGGTGTAAAATGGAGAGTATAAAACTGATATCCATTCGTTTTAATTTTAGTTTCCCCCTTGGATGAGGGACCATTTGGGGTCACTTTCAAATCAAACACCCTCTATACATACCCCTTCAAAGGTAAACATGAAAGTGTACAAGTTGTAAATATGTAGACGTATTTGTTGATATGGAAGTATTTGACAAAAACTTCTGAGACACTATTTTTCAGTGTTCTGGAAATGAGATTCAGCTTTCAGAAACAGAATTTTATGATGGATCCCTTGATGAGTAAAGTGGGTGAAACCCAGATATTGCTTAAGGTTTCTGGCATTCTGAATCTCCTGTCAGTACAGACTGACCTATTAACCCTGTAGCAAAAAGTCAATTAGATTAGGAGTTCAGTGAAAAGAGAACAGAGTTTGGACCTCAGAGGAAATTACCCAGAACCCTTGGAAATGGTGAAAGAGACAGAGAATTCATTGTGCTCAGCAGGTACCAATGTCTGTGATTCTCCTTGTCCCTGAAGCTGTCAGGAGTTTCCTATGGATTCCATCGCTGTTGCCAAAGCCGTTAAAAAACAAAATTCAGCTAAATAAATTTTAAAGTTCTTTCTTGTTGGCTTTATTCAATAATTCATGAATTGGACAACATCCAATCTAACAGATAGAAAGGATCTCCCAGGAGCTGTACAAAAAGGAAGACTTTTATAGGCAGAAATTGAGCAGACACAGGCAGTAATACTGACAGAAATGGTGGATTGTTTATTGTAAGGTTTCTTTGCTTTAGGGGACCGTAAGGGACTGTTGGGCAGATTACCTAGCAGATGATAATGTAGTGATTCCTGAATGATTTGAGTTACCATTTTGAAAGTGAAAACTATAATTAAAATTAATGAGATGAAGCTGGGTTTAGCATAAGCCTTTCCATTTTCAACTTGTCTTTTTTTTTTTTTTTTTAATATCTACTTTCATCCACTTAACTTATATGGATGTTTTAATTGTTCCAAGTCTCGGACCATTTGAACTTCTGTTTTCTCTACCTAAAATGATCTTCTCATATACACTAGAATAACTATTTTGACCTTCTTTCTTGATATTTAATAAAATGTTACTTGATGAATAATATATTCCCTGACTATTCTATTTAATTTTTCAAAATCTAATACTTTTCAACTTCCCAACAACCTCGTTCCAAAGCCCCTCTATTTTCTTTCTTTTTAACACATATCACCATTTTCCATGCCAATGTTAACTATTTAATTTTTGCCTACTTTTCCCATTAAATGAAAGCCATTGATAAGAGTGCTTTTGTTTTTGTTTCTTTTTTTTTTTCCTGTTTGTTATTGTAGCTTCATTATTTAGAAAATAGTTTGGTATGCTAGTATTCTTTTGTACTGCCTGGTTGAATTAATTCTTTATCTTCAACCAAAGTATTTTGACCTGTGATGGGACTTTGTTTTCCTTAACTCTTATTTAAATGTTTGTATTTGATTTTGGAGTATTAATCTATATTTTTTTCTAGCTTGTGGATTCAATAAGATTCAATCTGTACACTGAATTTACATACAAAGAATAACTATCAATGAAAAGATTATAATGTCAACTTACTATTCATTTAGATATACTTAAAATATCTTGTTTGATACTCTTGAAACTGAGACTATAAAAGGAAAAAAAAATCACAAGAATAAAAAATTATAATTCTTCCATTGTTTTACATCACTAAAATGTTTCTTTTTTTTTCTAAAATATACAACACTGACTAAAATGTCATTCAAAAGTTTTAATATTTTCAAATGATAGATTTGTAATCAATTGTATATGAGTCATGATGTGATGGTTGATTTGTATTATCAAATTCTTAAAATTGGCCATCAACTGATTTTGATGTGAATGATCACACTAGTGATTACTTACATACAGTGCTTTCACAGTCTTTCCTGTTAAATTAGGGACTTTACACAGAGACATAACCAAAATCTCATTTTCAATATTAAAATATTTTAAAATAGTTACATCCATAGTTTCACTGAGGCTAGATTAGTTTAGATAAGACAAGTTTAGTTAAGGTAGTTCTGTAATCTGTTTAAGGAGTTGCTTAAATAAGTTTATACATTTTAAGATAGTGTCTCTGGCTAAAATTAGTTTAAAAAAGTAACTTCCAAATATTGTGAAATTTGCATTTTGAGTCATTAGAAAGTTTTGATATAATTGCATAATGCTGTCAAACTTCTAAAAGCAGAATTGCCATGTTAGTAGCCAAGTTCCTTTATAGTAAATTTAAAAAGACACGATAAAGGATACTCTTGCAAATTGGCACCACAGAGTACTTCTCCCAATCCATATACTGCTACATAGATCGTTCCATACAAATGTAAAAACTCATAAACATTTTAACACTCAGCTGGTGGTCCCTGCTTCTCCTAATTCCTCGTATAGTAAAATTGTATGCAAGGTAATTCACACAGAGAAAATAAGGTAAAGTACATGTTAAGACCTGACAACATATCACGGTGCTAAATTTTATGTTTTATCAGTTCTAATATTTACAAAAAGCCTTGAAAGTAGTATATTTTCTCCATTTATACAGATGACTGTTCTTCATTGTCTCACCTAATTATAGGTTGCTAGGAGAGAGTTTCAATTCTAGGCTATCACTTTCAGTGTCACTGACATAACATTGAAAGAATAGTAACAGTAGGCTTCTTCCTAGTGGTACAATGGGGTTAAATCACGTTACTATTAAGCTAGAAATAGCAGCTTCAGCACAGTTAAATCCCAGCCAGTGAGGTGCCCCACATGGCTCAATAGACTTCTCTCTTTCCCCCTGTTCCTGTTCTGCTCAACATCATCGTCATTCTGCCTATCCTGCTCCCTATTCTGTCTCTGGTGAATCTTTTCACCCCCTGCACCTCTGGCCTGCACCCCAGTTCCATCTGGATAAATAAATAAATGTTAAAAAAAAAGAATAGTAACAGTAAAAGTGATTCATAACCAGGTACCAGGCAATGTATTATATACTCTTTATGCTATTTATCCCAGTAATCTCAAAAGATAAGTTTCATTATTGTCCTCATTTTATACAGGAACAGTATATAATTTTCTCAAGGTCACAGAGTTACAAAATGGAAATGTGAGATTTCCTTTCACTTTTTTCAAGCAAAAAGCAAAATGAGTGGAACTACCTGACCTACAAGCAGTGGAGCTTAATGGCTATCTAAGGAGACTACAACTCCATGAATCTGAAAAATGTAGGAGAAAGATCAGAGGAATGCCACATTCTTCATATAAAATGGGGACATTCTTTAACAACTTGTTGGGCGGTTTAGACCATAATTTCCAGTTTCCAGGTCTAGTTTCCCAGCCAGGAATGGACCCCAGACTGCAGGCAGGTCTGAGTCCCAGCCACTAGACCACCATGGGATGGTATCTCATGAAGCTGCAGCAGAAGCTTCAGGGACACACAGGCAAGCCCGTGAAAAGAGGCAAATTTGTTTAGAGAAAGAAAAAGGTTATGAAGGAGCAAAGGAATAGAAATGAAGTGGGTCTCCCACACTGGTGGAACAGTGCCAGGGAGGGGCAAGGAAGCCGAATGGTCTGGATCTGTCTTTAAACCCTTTTCTCTAATTTTTTTAAAGATTTATTTATTTATGCATATAGAACTGGGGTACAAACCAGAGGTGCAGGGACAGTGAAAGGATTGACCAGGGACAGAGTGTGGAGCAGAACAGGCTGACTGACAAAGGACACTGAGGGGAGCAGCCGGTGGGTCAGGAGAGGTCTGCCACGCCATGGGGGTCACTTCCGGGCTGGGGATTGAACTCTCACTGAAACTGCTGCTACCAGCTTGCAGTGCTGCGTCCTAACCTGTTGTGCCACTAAGGCGGGCATTTTCTCTATTCTAAAATCTCTCATTCTCTTACTGTACTTCCCTGGGCAGCTGTGTCCAGCTTCACAGCTCTTATCTTGACTTTGTTTCACTGCCCCTGTCCAAGTTCTCTTAAAATTTACTCTCCTCATTAGCCTTAAAATTTACTACCCTCATTAGCCCTCCTGGATTTCTCTGTCCTATTTCAAAAGCTTTTTTAAAGGTTTCAAAGTTCCTGCCTGCACTGTCCCTGAAGCTACCTAATTAAGCCTAACTTGCCCCTAGGACTCAGTTTCAGTAAGAACTTTACTTAATGCTGTTAGCACACCTTTGAGGGGGAACTTCCATCCTAAACCTTCCACAGCTTTCCCCATCTTAGTGAAGTATAAAGTAAGTTTCTTATACTTTACAGTGATGCCTTCCTATACTGCATTCAGAATTAGTTAGAAAATATAAGTGCATTTCATACACACAGACATCAAATCCAGAGAATGACAAAACTACAAAATGCCACATATGTAAGACATATCTAGTTTTAAATTGTCACTAAAATCTTTACTAAGGAATGACCACAAATTATATCTCATTTGTGTTTTATAATTAGGAAACTATTTAGTAGCGTAACTTTTTAAGTATAACTGAAACATGAGTTTATCAGGTTATTAATTCGTATGACAATTCTCCACTATAATTGTACAAAGCAAATGGCAGATTTCAGGCTATAATGAATTGTTTCTGAGATAAGTTGCTTTATTTATTCATACACCACCATATTCTAAAAATATTTAGCTTTTAAGCTCTCTTAAAAGCTATATAAATCAGAGCAAAATTAACATGGACTATAGATGCCTAAGAAAGTAAAGTCTTACAGTAGTTTAATCTTAAAATATTTCAAATAACAGCATATTGGATACCATGTTTGTTTGTTTGCTAAGGGATTATTTTAATTCTCTTGGAAACTCAAAATTCTAGGTTATGCAACACCTCTCACAGAATATTATATTATTTTGAGTAAGTTGACTTTTATTATCAGAACAACAAAGCAACACAGAAGCCCTTCTACTTTTCCAGTTAATATGTATTATCTATTTTGTTTTTTACAGTTGAACCCACACTTTCATGAAAGTAGAAATTTTAATTAAAATTCAATAAATATTTATTGAGCTCCTCCTAGAACAAGGCATTTTACCAGATCAAGAGGGGGATATAAAGATAAATATGGTTTGCTTCCTGACTTCTAAGATTTCACCATCTCATTTGTCTGGAATGAAGATTGCACAATGGGACAGAATAGAAAATTAGGCTGAAGGGAAGGCTAAGCCAGATCGTGACAATTCTTCCATACTGTGATTCCAATTTTGGATTTACCTATACCATCGGGAGATTTAGCTCCACACAAATGAGGTTTGAATCTACATTTTCCATCTGGTTAACCGTAAAATATTGATAATGTCATTGTAAGATACTTTCAAGTTGTATCACCATAAGCCTTAAGTTCAGTGTTAGTGATTTTCAGTTATTATTCTCTTACTTTCCCTTGAAAGTTTCCTCATTCCTAGAATGTTGGATTCCTTCATTTATTCACCTCACCAACTCCTATTTTCTTTTAGATATCAACAGAAGCTTTATATATGCAGAGAATTTATTCAAGAACTTACATCCATAAGGATCAATTCCCTTTTAAAAATTTTATACCACCTGTACTTGTCCTTGATTGAAATGTGCGTTTCTGTAATTTAATATTTAAAGTATCTTTTGTCACCAGATGGGCTACTGTGACTTTCATTTGACTTACATCAATTATCAACACAGGAGTGACTGCCTGAAGTCACAAAACCAATGAAATGAAAATGAAAAATAGAAAGTCTAGAATTTGAAGTCCTGGTAGAAATAATGCTTTAACACTTAATTTAGATTTGAAAATCTATACTGAAGAACAACAAAATTAATGTGAAAAACATTTTTTGTGAAAGTAAGATAAAAATTAGGCAATTGAGATGCAGCATTAATTGTGAGGCACATGTAAATTTTGATATAATTTCATTATGTTGATCAATCTTAAAATAACTGATTGTGTAAGGATTCTTGAAAATGAATATTAAAAACTGAGTGTGTACCAACTGAACTATGAATGTTACGAAGCTCATGACTTAGCACAGTAAAACATACAAAGGAAGCAATATTTTACCTGAAAAGAAACATTGTGAAATAAACTTTGAACTGAAATAATAACAGTAATAGAGTAATTGTTTATAAAAGTAATTGTCATTGCATGAACTCCAAATTAATAATTTTACATGACCACAAATTAATTAAGTAAAGCTCTTGGTCTCTGGCATGTAGTATTTTGTTCCTCCAATTTAAAATAGAGCTTTTAGATTATCTCTATACAGTGGTTTAAAATTTGTTGTGGTGGGAAATATCATCAAGAGGTCAGAAGCACAAAGGTAAAAGAATTTACCAGTAACAGGGTGGAGAAGAGAAAAGATGGATTTATTGAAATACCATGTAAGAGAGTAGAGTAAGCAAGGAGAGAAGAGGTCTGTGCTGGAAAAGGATCTGAGGCTCTCTCTTATGTTCTGTTTTCTTGACTTCCTTACTTGGGGCATGAGTTTGCATCTGCTGGGGTGTCTGGTTTTGGGAACGATTCTGAGATTCAGAATCATGAGCTGGCCCTGCTTCTGCATTCTTGGAGAATGCAGAAATTGGCTGATTTTCTAGTCATGGGGGTCACTGTCATGGCTTTGTCCCTGAACAACCCTATCAGTTTCCTTATCCAAGCCTCCCAAACCTGCCTGCTGGGCCAGGAGTGGGAGCTTAGTTTTTACTTGTATTAAATGGTATCATTAGACAAAACCAAGAACACATTTTGAGAAATGGAGCAAAACATCAAAATCACTTTTTTTCCTTCTGTAAATTATTAAGGAGCCTTTTGTTCTCTTTGTATAATATTTGTAAAAACAAAACAAGAAACAACCATGCCTCAAGAAACTAGACTAGTAATAGAATTTAAGCCTGAACTCACATTTGCAAGTTAAAATCAATAAGGAAATAAAATACCCTACTACAAATTGGATTTGATGATATAAAATAATACTTGGGAAACATCCAAATGTTGAGGGGAATTAAGGTGAGGAACTGACAAAAGTCATATTTTCTATGATTAGCATACATAGGTCTCCATATGAAATCTTATTTATTACGTAAACAACATCCCTCCCTAACTTAAAAGGACTAATTTGGATATTGTTCCAGGAAAGGGAAAAAAAATTAAAAAGAACTTATTTTTCTTTCTATGCCAGGTGACCTTAACAGTATTGAGCGACCTTCAAAATACTATTTACAAATTCCTTCATAAAAATTACTCAAAATCAAGAAATCAAATCAGATTCAAGGTGAATGAGTGGGCATTCTTTTCATGTCTTATACAGTCTCTGGAATTTCAAGGTGCGTATGTAGATTTTAGCCTTAAGCACTGAAATATTCAATCACTGCATACCATAAATCAATCAAATTATCTGTAGGACATATTTTATTCATGTGTCCTTCACTCATAAAATATAATCAGGTTGGATTTACTATGGAATATTTTACATGAAAGCTATTTTTTGAAAAACTTGTTTTGACAGGTGACAGATAAGTTGAATATTAAAATGATGTTAATGTGATGATATGACTGTTTAATTGCTTTTAAATTACTGGAAAGTTATTCTGGTTGGCTAATTTAGAATCCACTACTGTTTCTAGCATGTGTCAGTCTCCTAAGTTTGGCTTTCTCCTTTCTTTTGCTTTCATTTTCTGTGCTACTTGTTTTCACTTTAGTTTGTTCATTTTCCTCCTAATTGAGATCTGTGCAAGTTGTGGAATGTGTTACTCCTAGGGTACAAGTAACCTGTTCTACAGAACTTTCCAGTTCAAGTTAAAGAATCAGATGAGAGTAAACAAAGAGAATATTATTCCAGTAGCCCTTTCCTAATTCTCTGTTTATGTTCTCCTATGGACTTCTCCGACTTTTTCTTAAAATAAAATGCATATCTAACTAGTTCTGGCAATATTAGAGCCCAGATCAGTATACTGAGACTTTTGACAGATATTTTTTTTTTTTCCAATTGGCTTTCTGTCCCTTCATGAATCTATTTGAGATATTTTTTATGTAAGAAAGAATGCTAGAATAATTCTCTTAGACCTATTTCACTTTGCTCTCATGCATTTAAATTTTGGCCTTCTAGTTAAGGAAGAATTTCCAGCTTTATCTCAAAAACTGATTTCTCTGAACTTCATGTGAATATACCCTTGCCTTCAATCACTTCCTGCCCATCTCCACCACAGTGTTAGAGGTCTCTCCAAATAACAATATTTTCTGAAAAATCTCCATTAACATAAATCACCTCTGGACTGTTTATTTACTGTAACTCAATGACATAAAATATATGACCTGATTAATTTCAGAGTTTGTCAGTGGACAAAATGAGAGGCATTTTTACAAAATAGCATCCATTCTTTAAAGCATCCCATTATTTTTCTTTGAAACTGTAACACTGGTAGTACATTACATATACACATATGCATATTTATGTATAGTTTTACAATTATATGTATATATATTATTTATAAGCCTTTTTTAATTTAAGTTCCACTAAGTTACATACAAATATGTACATTGTTCATTTATAACAATAGTTCCAATGTCAAAGATTGTATACCACACACCTAGTGTGCATACAATAAGGAATCATTGAAAGGAATTTGCAGAGCCAATATCTCTTTGCATATACTCTCAGGTTAAGTTTATTCCTTTTTACATATGATTAAATCTGTTAATCTCAGATAAATTTTGTAACATTGAAAAACAGTCATCCCTGTAAAAGAGCAAGCATTTCATGCTCCATATTGCCAGGTTATTCCACTTTTGTGGGATCTCTGTTATGACCCTCAATAGTTTAACCTTTGTGTACTTTTACACACACATTCACACACACATATTTTTGTCAAAATCTATTATTAATTAAAACTTTGCAATAGCCTTCATGATAACAAACACCACTTTCCCCAAGAGAAATGCAATTTCATTATAAGCATTAGGAGTTATTTCTGGCTAGACTCATTCTAAAAATTATACATGTGTGACTTAAAAATATTCCCTTTGCTATTGGTATAGTATGATTACATGAAATTGCCAATGGACATCATAATAACATATCCACTGTTTATTTTCCTGAATGGTTTTATAATTTAGTTAGCTTTTATTTCATTTCATCACAGTTTTGCATTACTGCATAAATTCCTTAAGGCATTTCACACATTAATAGTTATTTCATCCCAAATTTTAATCTTGAATATCACTTTATTTGGGTTCCTGTGAAAATGGAATCCATCTGTATATTGACATGATTTTGACAGAAAACAAGTGGTTGCCAAGCATTCTGTAGAATTACATTCAGTGCCAATTTGGTTTTGGCAAATATTAATGGAAAATAAAGTATTAATGAATCCTTTGCCTAGAATAATATTTGATGTTTATATAATTTCTCTCATCAAAAGGCATCAAACATGCAACAAGTGAAAATCTTGTTAACCTTCAAAAAAACCCCTGTGAGAAAAGTAGAGGTCATAAATTTCTACTCCAATTTCATGTACTTTCCATTCCACCTTTCTGGGGACAAAGGTAAAGATTTTAAATGACATACACAAAGTAGGAAAGGAAGCTATCCTTTATCCACAGAAAAGTTATTTAAACCAGATTTGTTCAAATGTTCGTTGGATTCAAATTAAATTTTGATAGGGTTCTTTAGAGAGTTTCACACATTAATACAGATGTTAATGATTATATAATCCTTTGAAATGCATTGCAAATTGATTAACTCTAATATTGCTCAGGAAGTATTTTGTTACACATTTTACAGTCAAATATACTGTAGCTCCTTGACTGTACCTTAAATAATATATTTTAATGAGTGGTTAATTTTATTGCTTCATTCATTGATTATTTAAAAAATTTTATAGATTAAAAACTCCAAGTCAAAAATTGTGGAATTTAAGCCCCTCTACCCCTGTTGCTTCCTCAGTTTCTAAGAATGTGCTTCCTCTCTCTCTCCTTTCTGAATTCAGAATCCAGCAATTCTCCTTGCCCTCCTTCCTCAGATAGTTCCTTTCTATTTCAGTGACTCGCCATGTTTGGCCCATAGACCAGAGCTTCAGTGTTAACTAGGCACTTGTTACAAAAGCAAAATATCTGGCCTCATCGCAGACCCACTGAATCAGAAACCCTGGTAGGTAAGTTCAACAATCAGTGTTTTGGATGGTGATTCTCATCTATGGTAATGTTTGAGAATCATTGTTTCATATAATTTTCTTTGCAAGCCCATGCAAATCTTATACTGGAGACTTGGATTACATATTTTTCAAAATAATGACTATAACATTCTTTCTGTTGTAATGCCTATTACTCCTATCTTAAATTAAAATAAATTTCTGAAATTATCTAGGTATTTCTTAATTGCCTAAGTGACATTTTTTTTTAAAGATTTATTTATTTGTGCATACAGAACTGGGGTACAGGCCAGAGGCTCAGGGGTGGTGAGAGGCTTCACCAGAGACAGAGTGGGGAGCAGAACAGGCAGATTGACGAAGTACACTGCTGAGGGGAGCAGCGGGCGGACAGGAGAGGTCTGCCACACCATGTGGTCACCTCCGGGGCAGGCGGGAATGGAACTCATGTGGAAGCGGCTTTAGATTCTCAGTGCTGTGCTTTAACCCACTGCGCCACCAGGGAGGGCCGCCTAAGTGACATTTTTAAATAAATATACAGCCTGATTTGGAAGCTTGCATTCAAAAGAAGATGGGAATTAAAACATCCCATATCTTAGAAGAAAATAATCTTAATGTAACATACTTATTTTAGAATTGTGACTATGTCTTTATTGTCTTATTTTTGATATTAATTAATAAAAATGGTAGAAGAAGCTTAGGATTATAAAAATACATTATAATAGGGTGGAATAATAGCTAGGCTGGTAAGAGCAAAAAAGACTTCTTCAAAGTCTTTAAGCTAAATTGAGAAAAAGAAAGAGAAAAACAAGCATGCATACAGCAGTTGAAAAGATTTTTGAGAATTCAGACACTGTACAGAAAGCCTATTTGCATGAAAGAGCATGTTACATATAAACAATTTAGAAAAGGTTAACACATACTCAGTATAGTGGACAAATGAGGAAGGATGAGAGAGTTAATGAGAACCATGTGTTGGAATCAGATCTTGCTTATTTCACTTAGAACCACACGTCTAAAATTCAGTCATGTTACATCAATCATTAAATTTTCCTTTTATTTTGTTGTATTTCATCGTGTGCTTGTAGACCACTTTCTTCGTGCAAGATCTAAAAGATGAAAATAAAGAGTTTAGATTTTTATTTTAAAGGATGAAAAATGTTTTTGAGTGGCAAACACTGGCCTATCGTTATACATTATTCTCTACAATTTCTAATGGTTTATATATTTTGCTTACATCATTACTAATATAGTCTTGTAAATCCTAACAATGTAATGTAACGACATAAAAGGAAACAACTTTATTGATAAAATTCAAATTATTGTAATGCCTCTATTACATAAAATAATTGCTATTTCTTTTGTGTGTGTGTGAGAGAGAGTTTTTCAAGTTTACTCTCTTAGCAGGTTTCAAGAATGAAATATAATACTGTTAAATATAATCACAATGTTGTGTGTATGAGCACCAGAATGTATCCACTTTCTAGTAGGAAGTTTGTGCCTTAAATATTGCAATATATAAGTGATCAAATCAACATAGTATACACCTTAAACATTGCATAAAAAAACTAAAAAGAAAAATAAATTTCACGTGCTTATGACTTTATTAATTTTAAAAGGTCAAATAAAAAGTATTTGTAATCTCTAATAGGTCAAAAAAATAACACTATTAGACATTTTAAAATTGTTTTAAGAAGGGCTTATTTTTGAGCTGCATCATTTACAGAAAATGATCTTCAAAAGTTAGTTTCACTGGACACCAATTTTACTTATAGAACAGAGGGAAATGATACATTATTTACAGGTTTACACTGAGCATTAAAATGATAGAAAAAGTACAGTGTCTAAAGGAAAGCAAGAGCGCCTCCTTATTAACTACTAAGAATTTTGATAGTGTCTCAACATTGCCAGTATTGTGAGTGAATACATACTTGTAGCTTTATTTTCCAGCGTCATAGCAATAATCACTCAAAAATAAATTGAAAAAGATATAAACCACATCTAAAAAAACTATCATTTATTATGACTTTTAAAGAATAAACGATGAAGTAATGAAAACATTTTAAAAAGAAAAGAAATTTTCTACACATTTTAGTATGTATCATAATTTTTCATGTGCTTACTTAATTAAAAATAATCCATTAGCAAAAATATAAACATTAAAAATAAAACAAAAAATTGAATCCATTTATGACTTTGAAATAGAAATGAATATTTTTCCTTTCCCAAAAAAATACTTGTTGGAGGCTTTCTTGATGGTACAGGAGTTTTGTTTTAGCACTATTACCCTATTGCCTGAGGTCAGTCCCCAGCCAGGGATTACCCACATAAGGCCAGCAGACCTCCCCTATATATTGCTTCTTTCAGCAATATATTACAGTAGATTTGCCTTTCTCTCTCTGTCTCTCTCCCTCCCTCTCTCTTTCTCTCTCTCTCT
>NW_004567105.1:22456926-22458388 GCF_000260355.1 Condylura cristata
TTATAGAAACAACCTAATAACAGATGACTAGGTTAGGAAGGGATGGTATATGTCTATAAAGTATATCTATACATGTGTCTCATTGTATACACAATGGCATAATACTCAGCTATAAAAAGATTCTGTCTTTCCATCTCTAACAACATGGATAGAATAGGAAGGGAAAATGCTAAGTGAAATAAGATAGGAGAAAGGCAAATTACTGGATGTTATCACTTACATATGGAATACTGAAAAACAAACAAAAAAGTCATATAAAACCAAACCAATTACAAACTCTAGAAATATGACTATAAAACTGAGTCTACCAAAATTATAATTGTAAAATTGAGTACTAATGTACTATGACAAAGGTTATTGGGGTTTCAGTGATAGGCATAGTATGGTAACATCTTTGAAGACATGTAAACCTATATTCTTAAATCATACAAAGTGTTGTAAACCAGTGTTAACCCAAGAGAAAAATAATACAAAAAAAAAATGTAAAATGTGAGGGAATCCTCAATTAATAGTTTACAAATGCTTACATTTCTGAAATTTTGACACACAGGTGGGAAAATCATTTTGAAAAGTACAATTACATTTGACCAGTTAAGAGACATACCTACAAATCTCCACATTTACCTCATTTACCTCTATCGTTTAGGATATTATAATCACTAAAGTAGATATTTAATGAATATATCTAGGTTGATAACGTAAATTGCTTGTCAGTAGTTTATGTAACCCAACAGAAAACACCAAGGATGTTTTCTTTTAACTATCCATCAGTTTCATTACATGTAGAAAGAGTAACACTTTGCAATCTTTCATACATTCACTTATGCAAGTTAAGATTTTTTTTCATATTTCCTCAACCCTAATGTAGAAATATAAATTCGAAGGCAAACTGACGTATGACTGAGGTGTGAATTTTTACTTGAAAGAATATCTGTGACTCTCAGCATGTTTTAGCTTGTGGTAAAAAAGCAACATTGGAATGGAATTTACAATTCAGTAAGATTCCACTTGAGAAAAAATTTTCTGATAAATAAGAATCTATATATTATATTCTGGCAAAAAACAAAGATTTAGACAAGTTACCTGGGGACATGTGTGATGTATCATGTCAGAATTAATAAAACTGTAGGCAATCACCTTTTCCCTCAAATCTCTTTGGGATGTTCTATTTCATACTTCTTTGGCCTTCAGTCATGTAACATCTGAATAAACATCCACATCAAACTTTAAAATAAGCATGCTTAGTCCATCAGCATGCCTGTAAATGTACTAAATGTTGGTGCTTATAATTGATTGCTGTTGCCTCCCCAGTAATCAAGGAAATGGATGACTTGCTCATGGAAATCAAGTGCCAATGCTGTTTCAGTGTTCAGAGCGTGGTTTGGAGAAGAATCATTCTGAGAGAAATCTGACAGAAATAGCAGGCCAAGAACTAGACAGCATGTTTTTCTGGGCTTTCCAT
>NW_004567105.1:22459293-22466490 GCF_000260355.1 Condylura cristata
CTATACAATACCAGTGGCAAATGAAAGTAATAGTGTATTGCTCTATAACTACAGACAACTCTATAACTAAGAGTTGCCTGTCGACACTTTGTTTTACTAGTTTTGTTCTTGGAACATAGATGGGCACTGTCTATTCAAGGTGTGGCCTCTTATGACAATGATAAGCATGCAATACCACAAGGAAAATAGCACAAACATATTTAAGGTTTCTGTGTACTTTACATCCACTGGCATAGTATAGCCAAGTTCAAAGTCAAGAATTGAGCAAGAATAATGTTTCCATGATGGGGGTGTAATCTGGGGATTTACTAATAGGTATTTGCTGAAAAATAATTTATCACACCACTAGAGTGTTTGCAAACCCTTTTCTAAAAGGAAAAAGTCTAAAGAAGTAAAATAGTAACTGGTCTGACAGTTGTGTCAGTAAGAAAGACATATTGATTTATTTTCCCATAAAAATGTAGTTACATATGAAGATTAGAATCAATTTTTAAATTACATTTTGAGTTAAGTGGATTTGAAGATTGGCCTGAAACCAAACCACCATGAATAGCATTATTTATATGTTACAAGTCATAAAAGTTCAACCTATCAACACCATTTTGGGGGGAAATGGAAATTTGGGGATGAATTGTATATACTATGGTATGTTTTTATACTTCCCACAAAATACCTAGATTTATATTCTTGATTGAGATGATGGAAACTTAGTTTGAAGTGTGAATTTATTAAGATGGGTGTTTCTAAAAATCTACATAGAAACACAGCCTGTTTATTAATCTTTTGCTAGAATTACATGTTTAATCTTAACTATAGATCAGCTTTTATAACCATCATTTGTTTATTTTTGTTATATATTACTTAGCATGATAAATAATTATTAGATATAACTTCTAGAAAACAAGCAAAAGCTCAAGAAGCATATGCAATTTTATACTTCTAAGATAGTCATGAGATATATAATTATCTATTATTCTTCCTTTGAGGCATCCAGGTGACACAACACCATGTTTTTTAAAGAAAAGGCATATTAAAAGCTGTTTATCTTTTATCATTAGGGAAATGCAAATCGAAACCACAGTATCACTTCACACCAGTTTGAATATTTATTATCAAAAGACATAAACAAGTGTCAGGTATTACACAAAGAAAAGGTTACCTTTGTACATTGCTGGAGAAAATATGAAAAACAACATAGTGACATCACAAAATATATGGGACTAAAAATAGCATTCCATTTCCTCCATTCCACTTTGGATAGTTAACCTAAGAATATAATAACACTGATTTAGAAAGATATATATGGCATTATTCACAATAGCCAACATATGAAACAATCTGAGTACCCCCTGAAGTATTAGTGGTGAAAGATGTTTTACATATGTATATTAGAATACTACTCTGCTGTGAAAAAAAAAAGGTAAAATTTTGCTAATTACAACAATAAGGGTAGACCTTCAGGGTATTGCATTAAGATACTACATGAAATAATTCTGAAAATACAAATAATTCTGAAAATATGATTTTACTCATATATATATATATATGTATGTATATAAGATAAACAATAGGAATATCACTTTATAATGATAAAGTAAGTAATGTTGGGTAGCTATTATGCACCAGCATATTCAAAGTAATGGGATTCGTAAGTTAACACACATACATTCACTCATAAACAATCTTTGCTTTCATGCAGTTTATATTTTAGTGGATTAAGATAATTTCTGGGCTTTTGTTTGCTTTGATATGTCACCATCAGTAGATAAATTTTCTAAAACTGTGCAATGATCCTTTATCCTGAGTAGCCTCTATGTACTTCAGATGGAATAGACATTTACTCTTTGATATCTCCACATTTATACCTTTGTCCTAATTTGGAGAAAAATGAGATTATGTTTGCAAGCTGATGTGTACCTTTCCTTGTTTTAAAAATTAAAAAATAAGGAGCAAGATTAGAATTTCTTAATTATCATGCTTATTTTCAGCAAAAGGTGGGAAGATGAGATGTTTATAACATGTTATTTCTTCCCTCACAGTCTAATCCTAATCTAAATCCTCAATTATGTTGATATGGATTTGTTTAATTTCATTCTGTGCCAAAAATGTTTCTTTCTATGTTTATTGAATTTCAATAATAATTTTAATGTGTAGATATTACAGATTTTCACTGACTTTGAATTTCTTGTGTGTCCATTATTATCAGCACTAAAAAGTTATAGCCCAGAAAAAGCAGCTAAAGACTTAATAATACAGTGATTCAAAGGATCATATATACTCTACAACTCAAGTTGAGGTGTTTAAGATATTGTACTTCTTTTTTCCCTATCATTTGTTGAAGAATACATGTGAAGTAAAATATATTCCATCTAATATTCTCTTGGAGGTATTTTTGTGTCAAAAAAATTGGTGAGGGTCTTTAGCAGAATAGTATTCACTGCTTGAAAAATACTATACTTTAAAAGGCCCAAAAGGATAATTATATATGTGAATATAAAATTTGCCAGTATATGCCAGAAAAACATAGGAAAGGCAGATAGAATTAAAATTATGTCAGTTAACTCATAGTGACTAGATGGTTCATATCCACTACATGTTGTTAAGTTGTTTTAGATACTTAAAAATAAATAGATCTATATATACCCTGTCATGGAGAACTCATAGGAAGGCTATCCAGCTAATACTTGAAGGTCAAGGACTATTGCTTAGAGAATATTATGACTAAATTGATGTCAAAGTAGGATGAAATTTATCAGACAAAAGCAGAAAAAGCAATCCAACTATTAGGATTCTCATAGGAAAAAAAATCATAATTTGATATTATTTACTTTAAAAATTTCAGAATATGATATTGAAGAAAAGGTAAAACCCAGACCTTAAAATTCCTTGAATTCTCTCATAATGGCCATAAATATGTTTTTCTGAAGACAAGTTACGCCACTGAAATATCTCATAAAAATGTGTGTAGGCCAAATTGTCTAGAACTGAGGTAAAGAATAAGACAATAGAAACGAGGAGACTAAAAGTAAGGATATTGCAACATCTCAAGATAATAAATAATAAAGGCCTTAAAGGTAGAAATGGAAGTAGGAAATTATAAGGGAAAATTAAAATACATCATATATAAAATGATTTATTTAGGTGATAATTATCAAATTATTTACTATGTTATAAAATTGAGGAGAGCTCAAGATTTTGAAGGTTTCAATAATTTCAAAAAGGTTATTATAGTGAAATACAATTTAAATGTAACAGAAATGAAGAATCTTAGAGTGAAAGAGTGAGCCAGAAGAGAGAATGCACAAGGATATCTCTGTACTTAAGTTTCTAAAGGTATGCCTTAAGACAATATATGTTATTGTCATTAAAGTAGTTTAGAAATTAAGTAGAAAACCTTAAAACTACGCTTATTTTTGCAATAAGGTAGTTACAAAGTTCCACATAAGAGTAGTTTCATGTATGTATATGTGCTTGTGTGTGTGTGTGTTGTACTTGTATATACTTTGAGAAAAATTAGGGATTAAGTATACTGTGAATTTGACATAGCAATTTCTAAAGGACAAAAATAATTCAGTTATTTTAGGGTCTTAATTAAAATTCACCTTTTTGTTATTTTACTTTGATAAAAATTAGGGATTAATTATACTGTGATTTTGACATAACAATTTCTAAAGGACAAAAATAACTCAGTTATTTTAGGATCTTGATTAAAACTCATCTTTTTGTTATTCGATCACTGACAAAGAGGTATACTATATTTTTTAAAAATAAGGATAATAATTCTGAACAAAGTTTGGGCATAAGGTAATAAAAATACAGTGTTAAAAATGGGATACTATTTAGCTATAGAAAATAAAATGTAATCTTGCCATTTGTCACAATATGAATACATCTTTCAGGTATTATGCTGAGTAAAATAAATCAGAATAAAGATGAATACTTTGGTTTTAATCAAATATGGAAGAAAATAAAAAAAGCAAACAAATAGAACATAAGCAAACACTTAGATTATGTCAAAAGAATAATGGATACCAGAATGGAAGGGAGATGGAGAGAATGAGTGAAAAGGATCCATTGGATAACATTTGTTGTAAACTAAATGTTTGCTGGTGGCAATGGCGTGGAGTGTGTATACGTGTTGAGAACCTTAAACTTCTAATGTTGTAAAGCAATATTAACCTCAAAAACTTTAAAAAATGAATTTCTATTGATTATATATATATATATAGTAGCAGAGTGGTTTTAAACAGAATCTCCATAATGTCGTGCAGGACACTTTATAATTGCTAATTGACTAAATTAAAGAAAAGAAATGGCAGTTTATTAAACTATAGATAGTGGATTACTTTAAACCAAGTTCAAATAAATATGCAGGGGAGTTGGCTATATCTAGTAGCTTCCCTCTCTAAGATTTTAATTATCTATAAAAAGTAAGATGCATACACTTGGGTTGTAATCTCATGCAAAAGGGTTACATCTTACAAAATTTGAGAAGACTAAACGAAGGATGTTTGGGAACAAAAAGAAAGAATCTAAATTTTAGTATAGGTTTGTTTAGCCATGTTTAGAGAATCAGTTGAAATAGAGAACATCAAAATGTAAAGCTTTCAGCAATGTAGAGGTCTCTACTTTATCCTCATATCATATTTTTACTAACCAAGGTAAAAAATTATTTGAATAATTATAAGCCAGGAGATATTATTTTTAATGCATTTTTAAAATTGATTTTTATCATAATAGTTTTTTTTAAAGATTTATTTATTTATTTATTTATGCAGAACTGGGGTATAGGCCAGAGGTTCAGGTTTGGTGAGAGGATTCTCCAGAGACAGAGCGGGGATCAGAAAGGCAGATCGACAAAGTACACTGCTGAAGAGAGCAGCGGGTGAGTCAGGAGAGGTCTGCTGCGCCCTGTGGATCACCTCCTGGGTCGGGGATGGAACTCACACGAAAGCGGCTAGGACTAGCTTGTAGTGCTGCATCCTAACTCATTGCGCCACTAGGGAGGGTGAGATATTTTTTTGTAAAACAAAAGCAGAACCCCTAGTTATTGTATTTCACATTCCAAATATTTTCCTTCATGAAAAATATTTAGGGCCCTCCTTGGTGGCACAAGTTAAAGTGCAGCACTATGAAGTGGTCTGCAACCACTGCAGCCTGTGCTCTATCCTTGGCCAGGGAGATGACCCAATTGGTGTGGCAGACCCCTCCTAACCTGCTTGTTGCTTCCCTCAGCAGTGTATTTCAGTCTATCAGCCTCTTCTACTCCCCACTCTTTCTCTGGTGAATCCTCTCACCCCTGCACCAGTGCCTGTACCCAGTTCTTGAATGCATAAATAAATAAATCTTTTTAAAAAGGGGAAAATATTTATTCAAAATATACTAATATCAATCAGCTACCAGGGAGGTTAATTATATAAGTTAATGTGTGTTGAACAAATGAATCGTTGAATGAATGGGCTTTTTACATTGTGAAATAGATCAGTCCATTTCCAAAAGGTAGGCTTTTCATCATGTTAATACTTGCAAGTACAACCTAAGTCTCTGTTTCATCTATGTCTTTCCTTCCTGTTATTCATCATTTTACAATGTTCAATTATTTTCTTCAGGATAGCAACTTGCTCCTGTAATATTGAATTTGTCAGAAAGGGTCTATCTAAGAAGTCATTTAATTCACCAATCTGTTTCCTAATTAGATTACATCTAAAGTAACTCTTATTTATACACACCTGCAGAATAAGAGACTGCAGCTACTCTCGACAACAATTTAAATATTAAACCTTTGCTGTGAGAAAATGTCTTTCTTAGATTTTCTTCCAATGTTGCTTACTCAATAGAAAATAGGCTTTTTCTCATTCTTTACTGAGTTTACAAGATCTGGCCACAACTGCTATATCATATTCTTTAGTTTATTTTTAGATATTTCTGATAACTGAATCATAAGCAATCTGCAAGTGACCACTATCCAAGAAACTCTACATAGGAATATACAATTTAAGGACATATTATTTTTAATTATAGAATTTAAATTTACTTCACTAATAGACTATATTTTAGAGTACAGGTACAGTTCTTCCTCATGTTATGATTGACTTATGTCCCAACAAGCCATTTGTAAGTTGAAAATATCAGTATCATTAAGTTAATGTTACTTCAATGAGAAGTAATACAATATATAAGACTTCTAGTGGTGAACTTATTGTAGAACATACAGACAGTGATTTATCATGATACACACATGAAACTTACAATAAAATGTTAATTTCAATAAAATTAAATACAATAATATCCAAAATAATTTGAAAAAAGAAAATATCATTAAGTCAAAATACATTTAACTTACTGAATATCATGGCTTACCCTACCTATCTTACACATTCAAAATGCTTATATTTCAGCTGGACAAAATAATCTAACATAACTTACTTTATTAAAAAGTATGATCTATTGCATGTAATTCATTAAGTATTTACTGAAAGTGAAAAATAAAGTGGCTTCATAGAGTTCTGCCATTAAAATAAATAGCTGCTGAAATCGCATTGGGTTTGATGAATGTTTTAACATTTAACTAAAATTAATTGCTAGATGATGGGAATACTACAACCACAGGTTCAATTGTGGTTCTTTCTGTTGAGACATTGGGATAGCTGGTAGAAGGCACTGAAATGTCAATAATTGATGGGGTAGCAAGAATATTTCTTTGGGAATATAAGAAGTTTCTGATGTTTCGTTTGTTTATTCTTTTTATTATATACTCTACATCAGAGCAACCTGTATCTGCCCATCAGTCCTTGAGGATCTAATAATTGATGTCAATTTCTTCTGTATTTTTATATCACTCTGATGCCAGTAAATGTCTCTGCAAGTCCCTGTGATATAAAAAAAAAAAAATCGCTGCTTTTGGTTTAACTTCTTCCTCTGCCTCAAAATTTTAATATATTTAAACTATATTCAATATTAAACTCTTGTAGATGGCGATATACTACTCATTAGTGATGTAATCAATGTCTAAACACTTAAATTGTTTAGATCATCTGGAGTTATTTCCTTAGAACAGACTGTGTGGGTTGAATTTAATGCTTCACTTATTACTTAAGTTGATCTACTAGCATTATTATTAAAATTGTTCTTCCCACAATAAATAAAGAACAAAGGTAGCTAAAAAGTAAATTTCTGATTCCTAATATTAAATTGTTA
>NW_004567105.1:22467605-22525988 GCF_000260355.1 Condylura cristata
GCTGCGCCACCAGGGAGGGCCCCGCAATCTTTATTTTACTTGCTGCTTTATACCAATTCAGCAAAGACACAGGAGGAAATGTTTTAATGACTCAAACAAAGAACTAAAGTTTTGTACCAGAAATAATTTAACAGCATGTAAATAAGTATATTTACTCCTCTGTTACTCTTACTTAGCATCTTATCAAGCAAAGAGCAAAACAAAATTGGCAACATCATATATTAGAATTATTAGACATTGCTTTAATTTAACCAAAATAATTATAATATATTGTTTTTTCATTGTTTTTAACTAGCTGGTCAAAATAAAAGATTATGACCTATATGATTATGAAGTTTTGGTTCATTTCATTGATTTTCCCATTATTTTAGTCCTCACTTACCATATAAGGTATGATTTTGCTGGAATTCAAAACTTAATTTCACAATTATTTAGGTAGTTTCTTGGTTGCATTTTTTAAAATGAAATTCTTGTTATCTTGTATTTCTCCCAGTGATTGGACCAAAGGAAATTGTGTGACGTTTTTCTTCCTAAAAGTCACCTGTGTTTACCAGTCCATTTCCTAAGAATTACATGAAAAGAGGAAAAGTCATGGTAATCATTAGCGAGGTCTGCTCAATTGATTGTATGTAGGCATGTATGCATCTATAAGGACTGCATGTAGACATGCATGTGTCTATGAGCATACAAATACTCTCATGGATAACTAAAGAATTTTAACAAAAAAATAAGCATATCGCCATTGTGCTAAAATACTGAATTGAACACACTAACGTGTTTTTTAACACTGAACTGCTTGTTTATTGACTTAAACACCATCAAACTTTAATTTACTTTATATTTTAAAGCCACAAGTAGTAACTTTTTTTTTCCAAGTAATAACTTTTTAATGCTTGTTGAAAATTGTCCCAATGGTCAATTTTAGATGGTACAGTAATCTTTGACACCCTATTAATCGTTCCACATAACTTTGGCTCAACAGAATCTTGAGTTGGTTCATACATCCACATACACACATACTTAGTACACATCCCTTTTGTACTTTGCCTGGTATTATTGGTATACTAAGAAAACAGTGTTAAAAACAAGGGATAGTGGATGTTGGGAAAGATAGATTTTCCAAAAGCAGAATTTAAAAAGTATTATAGAAGAAAATATGTTTGGTCTGAATACTGAATTTTTGATAAGAGAGATTAGAGAAACCACATCCCTCCAAAAGGAGCAAATGTTGATTAACAACAGTACAAGAGTCTGTGTTGTCACCAAGAAATAGCAGATAGCATAGTTTTTCTATTTTATCGGTTATGTCCAAATGAAAGTGATTATCAATGAAAAATCATTAATAGGCCTTGTATCATTTTTTAAGAAATTTTGATCTTGAATTGTATATAATAGTGGCTACACTTTAGAAATATAAATACATTCTAAAGCAGAAATGGAAGACATCATTATCTAAGTTTATATTGTATTTTATAGTCATAAGGGAGAAATTATATGAAATACTAGTCTGAAAGCACTAACTCTAGGATGCTTACTATAGAATTGAGGAGGGTGGGTGAGAGCAAGGTGGGGGGAAGCACAGTGGCCTGTACTGGTAAAACGAGGCATTGTGGGGAGAGCCTTGTTTTCTGGTATGCAAACTGGTATGATGTCAGCTGATGTCAGCAATAAAAAAATAAAGTTATCCATACTATTAAAAAATAATAATAAAATGTCATCACTTCTTTTCTCAACTGTTATATTCTTTTTCTTATATTCTTACAGATATTCCTGGAATAGAATATTATGAATAAATGATCATTCTTTTCTAATATATATATATATATAATTTTATTCAAGTTGACCCCAGTGCACCCATATGTATGTGGGGTGTGGGTGGGCAGAAGGGGTTTTCAATAATTTGGAAGAATTGATTCAATTTATGTTTAAGATCCAACCATGAAGTATTCTGAGTCCTAGTACTAAAAACTGCTTTTAACAGTGCAAATCAATAAGTATCTGTTAGCAACTAGAGAAAGCCTCAAGCATTTTTGTTGTTCTTTGTTTCTCCTCAAAGAAACTATAGAGGAAAGGTAGCGCACACGTGTGTGTGTGTGTGTGTGTGTGTGTGTGTGTGTATGAGAGAGAGAGAGAGAAGGGTAGAGAGAGAGAGAGAGGCTTAATGTAATTTTATTGAGTAATGAGAGTTTGGGAGAGTTGTTGACTCCCCTTCAGCCCCACCATTTATAACATTTTAAAATTGAGAATCTGAGAAAATGTTGGAGTGTCTAACTTACAATATTTAAGTTAGAAAAAAGAAAAAGAAATTAGCGGTAAATAAACCTTGCTGTGGTTTATGTTAGCACACATTAAATTACATAGTCCCCATTTATGAAAAGAAAGATTTCCCAAATAAAGTCAAGCTTATCAGTATTTTAATTTTAAATGTAGCTACATGAATTACACTGATTTATGATAAAAGCACACCTTAATTTTCTTTAACAAACTACTATGCACTCAGCTGAATACCGTGTCTTGAACTTTATACATTCACAGTGTTTGAAATGATTAAGCTACCAATCAGGTATCTATTGTAACCAATTTAGTCTTTTCTAAATTCTATCCACCAGGACTGTGTCAGGCTCAAGAAAAATCCATGCCACTAACAAAACTGAGGTGAATGCTATACCAAAGGAACTATATCCCATGTGTCATTATAATTGATTCTGTCACTAAAGGACATCAAGGGACATTTTGTCAAGACATGTTTCACCTGTCTCCCATTACCTGTTATTGTATATAATATTACACACTCTTATAGCATTAGATTTACTATGAGCAGTGAAAGCTGATGTTTGCTAGATCACTTGAAAAAAAGTGACAATCTATTTCAGCTTTTGTAAGAAGTTTATTTACATTCAAAGTGGAATGTGTTGACTGTAAAATAGGAGGGACTCTACCTCATGAAAAAATGCTTATATTTTTATTATAAATATTAAATCCTTGGTGATAACTACAATGATCTTTAGGGAGGCTTATTTAACTCTAAATATAGAAGCTTAGGAAATGGTTATGAAAAGCTATCCTAGTCTTTTAGATCAGACTGGAACTATCACTCTAAGCACATGTTTCACAGAAAAAAAAATGCATCTCTAACAAATTCATAAGTGCTAGGCTTTGCATCTATTGCTTCTGTCAAATCAAATGTTTTGGCTGGAGCACTAATAGATTGTAGTGATAAGCTTATAAATTACCTAGTGAGGCAATCATTCTTACAGCACTTGACATTCAAGTCATCCAGCTAGATTCCCCCTTTGTGAGAAGGAAATATAATACTATTAAACTCCATGTTAATTTCAATTTTTGCTGAACCTGAAGTTAGTATTATGCCCTTATTCTAGAAAATGTTTTATGTAAGAAAACATTTCTGTGAATTGTATGTTAAATATTTCAACAGCCCAGTGATAAACTCTAGAGAAGAGTCATTCAGTTAAGAAAAACTGTGCTCTTTAATGTGATCATAAAATAATAATATTTAGATGCTTTTGCAGCACTGTGGATGTAAATGATTATTTTAAAATAATTATTAAACCAGAAAATTAATAAAATTATAGAGTAAAATTTGTATACCAAGAAAATATTGTGTTTATAATTGAGTGGTATATTAGCATTTTTAGTTATCAAGTCAATATAAGATCTAAATATGAAATAATTCCTTGTTTGGGACTGGCTGCTTTCAGACTATGGATATCATTTACTGCCCTGATATATAACAATAAATTTTTGGAAATAAACAATCATAATAAATGCTGCTCACCACAATTTCATAATAAACTATTACTCTTTAAATAATGTGCTATCATTCACACATATTTGCAATATTTGTGTTTCAGTGCACACATATGCCCATGTACTCTGATCCAGAAAAGATATAGTGAAAATAGAAAATGCACTATTCCTGAGCAAGATATCATAATTTACATGTTCTAAAGTGAAGTATCTCTGCTTCTCACCATATTGAATTGGTATGGAGTAGTATACTGTGATCTATTTAGCACAGTAGAGCTGGATATGATAAATGATAAGATGGGTAGAATAAAATAGGATAGTCCAATATGACATAATGTAATACAGTATAGCATTGCAGAGAGATGCATAAAGTATTACATTAAATTTCATTTCAGAACTTGTATATGAGCATAAAACCCAGATCATATTTTTAAGTCACAAAGGTACTTAACCGAACTGAGCCTCAGTTTCTCCCATTTGTATAGTGAGAATTAAAGTAATTATTACAGCATAGATGTTTTTGTAAGGAAAAATTATTGTATAAGACATAGTTAGCATAACACATGAAGTAATAACCATTATTTGTCCTTTTTTCTATTTTTATTTTTATTTAATTGATTAGTTCAGCTCATGTATTATGAAAATAGAGTATATCTACTATATATATTATGATGTCTTTGTAGTGTGCAGTTTTTCTTTCAACCTTTATTAGGGTGTTTATAACTATACAGATGTTTTTAGTTTGAACATAGTCAATTCTGCCAAATTTTTCATATATGACTTCTAGATTTGTGTCACAATGAGGAAAGTTACTCCTATCCAAACTTGTAAAAATATGCTTCAATTTTTCCATAGATTTTTAATGTTAAGCCTTTTAATCCAGTTAAGATTTATGAATAATGTCAGAGAGTAATATACTTTATTTTTAGAAGTGAATCAATTGTTCCAAAGTATTGAAATTATTTTATAATTGCCTATATATCTGTCATCTCTGTAATACACAAAGTTTCTCCAAATAACAAACTTATCTTCCTGACCTTTTTATTGTTTTATTGACACTTTTTCTTCTATATTAAACCATCAAAGATTCCTATCAAACCTTTTCTAAACTACAGTTAAAGTTTATCTTTACATCTGTTGTCACAATTCTAGTTCAAATCACTACCTTTGTTAAAATTAACTAAAAAAAAAATCTACCTAAATATGAACTGCAAGCCCCTAAAATCTTCCTTGAAATCCTCTGGCAATACTCCTGTCCTCCTGTCACCTGAAAAATTGGCTTTATAATGCGTTTGCAGATAGGCAAATGGCTTTTCTGTTTCCGAATTATTTTTCTTAAGTATGGGACATTCTTTCATTGGGCTGTTTTCTAGTTAATATTTTTTAAAGACTTATTTATGCATACAAGAACTGGGGTCTAGGCTAAAGGTACAATGGGTGAGAGGATCCATTAGAAAGAGAGGGGGGATCAGAACAGGCAGACTGTCTGAAATACACTGCTGAGGGTAGCAGGTCAGGAGAGGTCTGCTCACCATATGGGTCAGCTCCCTGGCTGAGATAAAATTCATGCTGCAGTGGCTATGGATAGCTTAACAGTGCTGCACTTTAACCTGTTGCACCACCAGGGACAGCCCCCTAATTAATATTTTTAAATTTCACTATAATGTTCTTCCCCAATTCATTCCTTCAGATGCAAATTAACACATGCACTGGATATGTATCCTATTGCTACACTTGCCATGAAATGTCCAGAATTTTTTAAGTCAATTTTAAAGGCATAATCTAATTGTTCCTTCTTCATAGATGAAATTTTTATTCCATTTTCTCATATCTCATTAACAATATTATAGTACTTTAAAAATGTTAGCTCATTTCCTAAATCATTCCTGCTTCAATAAGAACTATTTCTCATTGAATGATTTTTTTTTTCATCTTTCTTGAAATTAATTATCCTTTCTTTCTCATATTCAGGTTTAGGTCAAGGAATATTATTAATGAAAATAGGCTCCCTCTAACTGATAGCTGTTACTTCTCCCCACTGCCCCCACAGGATTCCTTAAAACAGTGAAGTT
Source organism: Condylura cristata (assembly GCF_000260355.1). Classification (NCBI taxonomy): domain Eukaryota; kingdom Metazoa; phylum Chordata; class Mammalia; order Eulipotyphla; family Talpidae; genus Condylura; species Condylura cristata. The sequence goes on from NW_004567105.1 coordinate 22,473,446, forward strand.
GACCAGAAAGATCAACAGGAAGAATCTGTTCTGTATAGAGTGAGGAGGTAGGTTAGACATTCTATAAGCTTCTTTTAAGTGTTAATCTCAATCCTTGTGATGGCTAAATATACCTCAACTTGACTGGACCAAGGGTATCCAGATCGATGGTGAAACATTTTGAGTGTGTCTGTGAGGATGTTTCCGGAAGAGATGTTTCTGGAAGAAATGTTTGATCCAGTAGACTAAGTGAAGAAGTCTGCACTCAGTTGGGTAATCTCATCCATGCCTCTGAGGGCTGAAATGGAACAGAATGACAAAGGAAAGGACAAATCCCGCTCTCTCCTTATATTGAAATGTTTGTATTTTCATGATGCTGGAGCTCCTAGCTCTAGGACCTAAGACTCCAGGACTTGCTCCTGGATATCAACTCCCTGTCTTTCAGGTCTTTGGATTCAGGCTGGAACATACAACTATATTTCCTGGTTCTCTAGTTTCTAGATGGCAGGTTGTCAGCCCCAAAACCACATGAACCATTTCCTATAATAAATCTATATATCTTATTGGTTCTGTTTCTTTAGAGAACCATGACTAAAATAGCCCCCTAAAACAAAATGAGACACTTATTTTTTTTTTATTATTTTTAGAATTTTTCGCTTATGTTGTTTTTTTGACAAGCTAAATCTGGACAAACTGCTCAACTTTAAAAATTCTGATGGAGTCCTAAATGCCCTTTAGTTTTCAATCCAATATGTTCTAAGAATTTTCAGAATCTCTATATTTAGCTAGAGTTTTAGTTACAACTAGGGGATAGGAAGCTTGTCTGTTGAAGTCATTATAATATTCTGCTTTCTATTCTCTTATCTCTGTTATTTTCTGGTTATAAACAACTATAGAAAAAATAAAAATTCTCAATGGAGGTAAGATTAAAAAATATGTAATCTGGCTTACTTGATGATATCATAAATACAGTACATTTTCACATTTTATAATCTTTACTTAATGAATATCTTAGATTGCATTACAGTTAGCAAACAGCACACCAAGCCAGGACTTATTTAAAAAATGAAGTGCTACTGGAAAAAGAGGTCTATCAGTTGATGGAGGGGAGAATGTAATGTAATAAAAACAGAAAAAGCAATACATGTATTAAAGGACATAGTAACACAATGAGAACAGGGTCTGACAAGTGAGAAGTTTGGAAGCCACCAACTACCAACAAGTAAAATTCAACTAACTCTCCTTAGGTCTTTAAGAGAAGCAATGTTGTAGGAAAAATGATAGCCCCCAAATTGGAGATTCATAAGAAAATACATAGAATCACAATAGACCCAAGCAAAAATTTACAAGCAGCATTTACTGCAGGAATCAGTGCTGTGGTAGGATAAATAGAACTGACAAGTTGTTGAAGTCAACCAGTTATATAGTATACTTTTTAGAATGCCCAGAATTCAGGAATATTGAGATACTATATTCATTATATTCAATGAGGATGTGAGTAAAGAGAATTTTCATACTTTGCTCATGGGAATGCAAAAAGTACAGCTACTTTGGAAAACAGCTTGATAGTTTTTTTTTCTTTTTTTTTTTTAATATTTATCTATTTATGCATACAGAACTGGGGCCAGAGGTGCAGGGGCAGTGAGAGGATTCACCAGAGACAGAGCAGGGAGCAGAATAGGCAGATCAACGACGTACACTACTGAGGGGAGCAGTGGGCGCGCCATGTTGATGACCTCCAGTGTAGGGATCAAAATAATGCTGAAGTGACTTTAGCTTCTGTGCTGTGCTTTAACTCACTGTGCCACCAGGGAGGGCCCAGTTTGATAGATTTTTTTTACAAAAGTAGGCAGGCTCTAACCAAGCAGTCCAACAGTAATCCTCCATGGTGTTTACTCAAAGGAGTTGAAAATGTATCATGCGAAAACCTGCACATAGATATTAAAAAAAAGAAAAGTATAATTTTAAAATTTGAAAACAATGAATATGTCTGTTAATAGATAAATGGTATGTTCCAACAGTGCTAATTATTTAACGCTAAAATGAAATGAGCTGAAGTCATGAAAAAACATGGAAGAAACTTAAATGTATATTACTAGGTGAAAAAAAGTCATTCTGAAACAAATGCATACCATATGATTCAGACTATCTGATATTCTGTGAAATAGAAAACAATGGAGACAGTAAAAAATATCTGTGCTTGTCTGGGGTTGAAGGGTGTGGGGAACTTTGTAAGCAGAGCACGGAGATTTTTAGAGTAATGAAATAGTCTGTAGGTAACTGTAATGATGGATATATGTCATAGAATGAATTCTAAGGTAAACTATAGACTTTGAGTGATAACATATGCCACTATAAGTTTATTAATTGTAACAAGGGTATAACTCAGGTTTGGAACATTAATAATGTGGGAGTCTAAGCATTATTTAGCTATTGAGAAAATCAGTGAAATCTTGTCTCCACTCATAATCAAAGTTATGAAATATGGATGTAAAATGAATACAAGGGACTGAAACACACAGCTAGAAATGTACCTTAAATTTTACAGGACATGAAATAACCAACTAGGTATTCTGTCAATATGACAGAATTCATTGAGAAGCTAAATCTAGAAATCTCCCTGTCACTTTAGCAACTATAAATTAGGGAAATGGTGATGTTAGTATAGTTTTGATAGCAAGGAGATCAACATTCTCATTATTTACTAATTTGCGTTGTAGGTTAATATATGTTTAAATAGTATTTTATATATAGCATCGATGCTAATTTTTTGTTTGTTTGTTTTTAATTGAACAGCAGTATTGAATTTTTCCTGAGCTCTGTGATTCTGCAAAACTGGAAAGGTTAGAAGAATCTCTCAACCCTTTATGTTTTGGATCAAAACTTAGTGCAAATAACTATCCTTCCCTGTAGGTCTTACATTAGATGTCACCCTTGTTTACTTATGACAAGGACAAATACAGACTATTAGAGTTCCCATTCTTTGTCTCTTAAAAGATTATTTGAACTGCTTATCTCCACTGATCAGAACAAAATGCTTTTTAATCAAATTTTAAATAAGTTTTTCTCCTTCCTCTAGATTTCTGAACTTTAATCCACTCTCAAATTGACCAGCATGCATCACCTCCTTAAAATATTTCACTCCAAAGTGAAATAATCTCTAGTCAACTTTTTACTGTATAGGAAAAGCCTTTTTTATGAGTTGCTTGGACACATGATAAGAACATTCTCCCAGTAGTCTCTTTCTTGCTTTGCAATAATCCTTTTGATTAACAGTCTGTCCTTATTAAATTTAGACTAATTGCTATTTGACATAGAAACTCCCGAAATGTTTGTTGTTAATGTGACTACTGTTATTATCCCTAGTGGTGTTAGTTTTCAACGTGCATTCTGATATTCTTTATATATCTGGCATTATAATTACATATATTGCACCTCACCCAAAAGATTCCTTTGGTTTTGCAAAATGTGCACAATAAATAAATACCTATGAAATTGTGCTTAATTATTTGCTTAGTCATATAGTAATCAATAACCTGGAGGTTATTTGTCCTTCACACTGGGCAAGATTTGCTCTCATGGAATTATGTTCCAAGTAATCTATATGTTCTGAAATTCAGGACTAAAATCTCTAGCTTTAGGTTTACTTATTAAACAATTGGTCATTTTAAGAAAAATAAAATTGTGAGGTGTAATTCATTGATAGTCATTTTGATAAGTTATGTCTGGTTATTTCCCCTTTCCTATGGACATCCAAGTGATAGCTTCTTCTTTTATAAATTAAATAATTTATAACATTTTTTAAAGTTATAATAGAATTTTCACTAATTAGTGAAAGTTAATAGTATTTATATGGGAAGAAATGGTTACAGTAAATATGTAAATAAGGAGTTACAATAAGATTTCAGTTGTGTGCATATTTGTAGGTATAATAGATATAGATCAACATGGAAGAGAAAATTAGAATGGTTAGTATTATGAAGTGGAATTTAAGATATTGATCAGGTATTCTTTTACTTCCATATCTCCCTAACTTTCTTGAAATAGCATGTTCTCTAATTTGTAAAAATAAAAGAATGTTATTTTAATAATAAAACTAATATCTAAAATTTATTTTTTAAATGATTTTTTCAACCATTTTAAAATCATATCATGTAATTCTGATGCAAATTATTTCAAAGTGATTTGGAGAAATCAGCTATGGAATGTTTCAAAACATCAATTTTTTTCTTTATAGGAGCTATACAGTTTTACTTGTTTACTGGTGAAGGATTTAAATGAAGGGAAGAATATCACAGGACAGCCTTGTGGGATATTCTACTTTTTCATGTATGTGTACATGTATGTGTGTATACATAAACACTCATGTAGTATTGAATGACAGTGACTAGTATATGTATAATATATATTCATGACAGAATTATGTGCTCTGTAGAGATATAAAAATTACAAGCACATATTCTATTTACAAGGAAACACATTTTACTTTTCTGATCCCAATAAAGATACTATTCTATATGTCCACTAATGTCTATATCACCATTACAATTTCTAGGTATCCCATCATAGCAGATTAGCTTCCTGTAAGAAAAAATAATACATGGAAATAGATAGCTTAGGGCTTGAACCAGAACCTCCTCAGTAAATGAAGAGGCTGGGCCAAAATGACACCTTCACTAACTTACCTGAGGTCAGAACAGAGATCTGTGATCTACTAATGATAAAAAGAGCACAGAGAAGAATATTTTCTACTGCAGGTTATGTGGTGACACTCAAATATCTCCTGTCCAAGAGTGAGACGAGTGTCCTGTCACAGGGAGCTGCAAGGTAGTAAGAGTGCAGCAGTCTCATTCGTGAAAGGGTGCTGCAGTTACCTCTGGGAAAGCAGGCTGAGCACTGACAAAGGGCCTTCGTGGGAGATTGGCAGTGACAGGGGGACCAATGCCTCTGTGTCAATGAAAGGAGAGCTACATGCCAACAACAATGTCAACCATGAACCGTGAAGCAGAACTTGTAACAGCTGGTAAAGGCCTAGAGGCAAATGTATGTAGATGAATCCCATGGACTGCTGTTCATTTTAATTGCTGTCAAGGCAAAATATGGATTTTTTTTTCCTTAGATTTTCACAGAAGCAAAAAACAGTATCCATTTAAAATCTTAGTAAATCCAAACGTCATCAAGATAAAGGCTATTACGATTACTATCAAAGTGATTACTTCACATAGTCAAGTATTCAAATTTAAGGTGATGAAGATCATAGGAAATAGTATGTAGAAACAGGAAAGTGTTCAGGGGACATGTTCTGATGTTAAAAAATGGATAGCTAGTAAATTTCATTATTCAGTACCTTTTTTAAAAAAGGTTTATTTAGTTACACATATGAGAATTGGGGTGCAGGCCAGAGGTGTGGGGGTAAGAGGATTCACTAGAGACAGAGTAGGGAGCAGAACAGGCAGATTGACTGAAATACACTGCTGTGAGGAGCAGTGGGGAGACAGGAGTGGTCTGCCATGCTATGTGGGTCACCTCCATGACCCGGGATCCAACTCTGCTGCAGTGGCTGCAGAGAGCCTCACAGTGCTCTGTTTTAACCCATTGTGCCACTAGGGAGGGCCCACAGTACTAGTCATTAAAGCATGTCTCAGAGAAGATTTTAGCAAGATCCAATTTTACTGGACAATATCAGACAAGAAGGCAATGTTAATAATCTTTTTTCCCTGGCTGGAAAGAGAGTTGAGCTTTGAATGAGAACAGAATAGGGTTCCTTTACTTCCGGTGGAAAGTTTCGATGTTTTGTTGTTTCAAGACTATGAGCAGGAAGCAAAAGGTTGGATTGTGTCAAGTAGGACTGCTTCCTGCTAGCCAAGGATTCATTTCATTACAAATAAAGGTCTTCAGCCAGTAGGAAGAGGAAAGAAAATTTGTTTTCCTTTATTGGCAAAGACTAAAGCTCAGTAAATCATAAATGGATCATTTTTGATTGCTAATTCAAAAAGCATCAATTTAAAAGAATGTCCTGGACTAAGGATTTTAGAGATTGTGAAGCTTTTACACATTACAAATGGGTGGATGGTCTTCAGGAAAAAAAAAGGAAAATTATGAATAAAATCCTTCCTAAGTATATGCGTATTTAAATAATAAAAATTCCAACAAATTATATATTTTTAAAAGGCCAAGATGTAACATGATAAATATTCAATATAGTAAACTAACATTAGCTATAATACAGCTCTATAATACAGTTTTTATCTTGATTTTTGTTTATGTATTTCCTGGTATGTGACTATTCTCCCCTTAAGAGAAATATTTTGTAATATGACTTTATATGTAAAGAAAAAGGAAAGTTAATCTTTCTCCAGGAATAGTTAATCAAATTTTCTTTTTTCCGTTGGTATTTTTTTAAAGATTTATTTATTCATACAGAACTGGGGTACAGGCCAGAGATTTGGAGGGTGAGAGGATTCACCAGAGACAGAGTGGGAAGCAAAACAGGCAGATCAACGAAGCACACTGCTGAGGGGAGCAACGGGCAGGTCAGGAGAGGTCTGCCGCACCATGTGGGTCACCTCCGGGACAGTGGGGAATTGAACTCATGCGGAAGTGGCCTAAGCTTCTTAGTGCTGTGCTTTAACCTGCTGTGCCACCAGGGAGGGCCTTCCATTGGTATTTTTAAAACATCATTTAAGACCCTCCCTGGTGGCACAGCAGGTTAAAGCACAGCACTAAGAAACTAAAGCTACTTCAGCACGAGTTCAACTTCAGCCCTGGAGGTGATCCACATGGTGCTGCAGACCTCTCCTGACCCGCCCACTGCTCCCCTCAGCAGCGTATTTCGTCAGTCGGCCTGTTCTTCTCCCCACTCTGTCTCTGGTGAATCCTCTCACTGTCACTGTACCTCTGGCCTGTACCCCAGTACTTGTATGCATAAATAAATAAAATCTTAAAGAAAAAAGACCTTTGGGGAAGAAAGAAAGGAGTCCTGAGATGAGATAAGATCTTTCTTATATGAGAGTTCAGGAAAACTTTACTAATTTAGAGTACTAACGAAATGCAGTGCATCATATATACAAAGTTATGAATAAACAGTCCTTATCTTTAATTATTCTTATTAACATTAAAGTCATGCAACATTTCACTATACATTAGATTACAGAAGTACTGTACATTCTGTCTTCTCCTTTTAATACGTAGTAACATAGCTACCAAATATATTTAACACTACCTAAACTATTTTCCTAAACTTATTTGATAGCAAATCACCAATATCTCACCAAATTAGTATTTAAAGAGCATAGAAATTGGAGTTCTAGAGTTTATCTGTATAGCTAGATGTTTTACAGTCTCTGACTCTTTGACCAAAAATCACTTTCCATAAAATGTACACAATATAATTACACAGTAACAAAATAATTTTTTTGTATATTTGGCAGATTATCTTGAATGAGTTACTCGTTTTTAAGCATTATTCTTTTATAATTTTATCATTGCAATGTTATGACTATCAGGAAGTTGCTACTATTATTTTAACAATTGTTTTTATATCTTAAATTATTATTAAGCCAAACTAGCTAATTAAACTTTTTTAAGCTTTAGAAAGCATAAGTAAAGCATCTCTGAGTGAGCTATGTTTTCTTTTATGGTAAGGAATTATGTGGCATTTATGTTACTTTTTTCCGACAAAATTGTACTGTTTATTATGTTCTTATTGAACATATTTCCACTATTGCCACCTATTTACCAAGAAAAATTTAAAGGATTTTTTTTTTTTACTGTCACTGTTGCCTTATAATTGGTATAGTGAACGGAACTGATCAGGAATATTTAAGCAAGAGCAATACTATATCTTTAAGTTCTGTTTTAAACAGAAAAAGTGTCAAACAAAACTTTGTTCTATTCAGTGGATCTCCCAACTTATGTAAGTGCAAATCATTAACACTGTAGAATGTCTACTGCCTGCTAAGCACTGCTTTATGTTTTGAGATTAGAAACAAAGAAAACATAAATGCGTTGTCATGGAATGTATACTTTAGTGGAGAAAGATCAGTCAATAAATAAATGAATGAAAAAATAAAACAGTATACTATAGTTTTGATTAGTCAAAAGCGATATGAATAAATAGAGTAAAATATCATCAAATAGAAGTATAATATGTTTTAAAAAATAATATGGAGATCGAAGAGTAATTTAGGCAGCGTGGTCTGCTTATCTTGGTTAAAGAGAAATGTGAACCAAGGTATTAAAGATGAAAAGTAAACAGTGAGCCAGGTGAGAGCTGGTACCTGAGATGGAGGTGGGATACATTCCAGGGGGCGTTCAGCACTAGCAAAAGCTCTAACTTGTGACTTCAATTGGCCTCTTATCAAGATGCTAGTACTAACTAATGGAAGGTAATATGGAGGAAAATTATTAGAAAATAGATTCAGAGAGGCAGGCATATTTTACTCAATAATGTGAATAGGTATGGACAGATGACAAATGACTTAAATGTCATTCTCCAACACCATCAAAATGAAATTTCCTGATTATTTGTTCATATAGTTTCCCACTAACTCTTGAACTCTTCTATCACTTTGTAATTCAGTTATGGATTTTAATATTACTTCTTTTTATTCATGTAGTGTTTTAAAACTGAGCATCATATCACTCATTTTTGTATCCTTGAGATAGCTTGATATCTTTACTAGGTATTGATTTTTTTTTACTGTATTAAATATCCTGGGATGAATATAGTATGACAAATAAAATTAACCTGAAGAGAAATTTCGTTGGATTAATTGGCATGTTTTATTAGTTTTTTAGCAAGTAGTTCACGGTAAAGAGTTTTCTTTATTTGTGTGTTCTTTGTTTCCTTGTAAATATATTTGTTCTTTGTTTCCTTGTAAATATATTTGAGGCTATCATAAATAACTAGTAAAGCGGTTTTTAAGGACATATTCATTCACTGGAGTATGGGGCTTTAGCTCATCAAGCTTCATTAACATACTTACTTTAGACATTAAAGCAATTCTAACAAAGTTGGTAAATCCAAATAGGAACCTTTTGCAGGCTGTAACTTCTATAACTTTAATTAAAGGAATCACAAGGTGGTCAATACCACAGATGCAGTATATCAGATGTGAAGAAGTACAGGAGACGGATTATTGAATTCCAAGGTCTTGCTTGCATTTCAGGGATGAGGTAAATCAATGATGTGGAAAATAAACTTTATGGCCCTGTTGCCTCTGCTCTGCAGTTTTCTTGTCTCAAACCCTAGGATATGATTATGTTAAAATACTACTGTATTCTTGAGAGAACACTAAATTAGTATTTGAAAGGTTCCATTGCAAGGTAAATCAAGCTAATAGAGTTATATATGAGAGAGATTAGGTTAAATACATTTAACTTGGAAGCCTGGAATAATTTAAAAGGAGAGTAATAGTATTTTCTTCCACTCTTATAAACATGATTGACATAGACAAAATCTCTAAGTGTGGATTTCAACTACTAAGGCTTCACTGTGTAGTATTTTATTTCCAGAAGGTTCATAAAACTTTGCTCTTTGGGTCACTGTAAATAATGTGAAATAAATCACCTTTAATAAAATATATTCCTTAAGTGATCCTTTTCCTTCCTGTTGTTAAGGAGAAAATGGTTTCTGCATGATAGCACATTTGCAAAGAATCCAAAAGGAAAATAAAGCCTATCTTAGTTTGTTGTACGTATCTGTGTCAAATAGTGGCTCAATGTTACCATCAGTTGCCATTGAAAATTAACAGATTTTTATTAGCATTTAAAAATAAAGGAAGTATACACCTCTGTGTTTCCTTTTCAGTAATTGGGTAAACAAAATTTCTCTCAAAATTACTAAAAATATGCCACATCATTCTTAGGAAGCATATCTTCATTTTTATTCATTTTTTGAAAAGTCTTATATATTCAAGGTGAATCTTCCTATATGCCAGTTGACACTGGAAGTTTTTCTTATCTTTTAAGAATCTAATGAAAACTGTGCATGCTGTTATTGGTTTATTTATTTATTTAAAAAATGTATTTATTCATCCAGAACTGGAATACAGGCCAGAGGTGCAGGGGATGGTGAGAGGATTCATCAGATAGAGAGTGGGGAGCATAACAGGCAGATTGACTAAGTTCACTGCTCAAGGGAGAAGTGGGCCAGACAAGAGAGGTCTACTACACCATGTGGGTCCCTCCTTGGCCAGGGCTTGAGCATCTGCTGAAGGGGCTGCCACCAGTTTCACAGTGCTGTGCTTTAATCCTTTGTGCCACCAGGGAGGGCCTGCATGCTATTTTAAGACTAAAGCACTAAGACCACCTGTCCCAAACACAAAATTCTGTAGGCAGTTGCAAAAGGTTTAGAACTTCAATTTTGTCCATTCAGCTGCCTAATATCTATAGAAAAATAGTTTCTACCATGTCCCTAAAGCTCTAGATTTATTTATTTGTGCATACAGAACTGGGGTACAGGCCAGAGGCTCAGGGGTGGTGAGAGGCTTCACCAGAGACAGAGTGGGGAGCAGAACAGACAGATCTACGAAGTACACTGCTGAGGGGAGTAGTGGGCGGGCCAGGAGAGTTCTGCAGCGCACAGTGTGGTCACCTCTGGGGTAGGCAGGAATCAAACTCATGCGGAAATGGCTTTAGCTTCTTAGTGCTGTGCTTTAACCTGCTGCACACCAGGGAGGGGCACTCTTAAGGTATTTCATAACATCACTTAGTAATGTATTCCAAATGGCTCAGAATCTTTCCTAATCAGCACCATATCACAGTAAAGATCAGACCTCATAAGTCAATGCAGAGAAAAACTAATTGTCCTCCTTTTCACTGTTCTTCAATTAAACAGAATAGGTAAAAAGGCACAAATGTAATTGTAAGTAAAGACCTCCAAATCCAGATTCAATGAATAATCATTGGTTTCCATGCATATATATTAGATTTTTTACCCATCATTAAGTGTTGGTAGATTTTTTAGCCTTTTCCAGTTTTTTAAATCTTTGTTGAATTAAAATGTTACAAATTATTCTTCAGCTCTCCCATATTGCTTTAGAAAGAATAAGAAAATACTCAACTAACTTTACTATTATTGGCAGATATTCAAGTGATGGTAAATATGATACTGTGAAAATGTGTCATTACCATCTGCTATTAAAATAGAATATAATATCACAAAACAAAGTATCTAAGATGTTTTTTTCAGTCCCATCATTTTCACCTTGATTGCTTGATTCTATTTAAATTATATACGTATGCACAAAGTATAAAATATTTGCACAAATATAAAAATATATGCTTGTTGTTAAGTAAATTAAAAGGATGGTAATTAGACATTATGACAAAATTAGCTGGCAATTTATTTAGATCTTGGCAGTAGGCAATAAAAAGAATGAAATTTATTGCTGAAATGAAGAGCTATGAAAACACCTAAAGCAGAAAATCAATATTCTCAAATTTGGGGAGAATATTAATATGATAAATATGTTTAAGTGATGAAGAACATTATATTATCTGTTCAATCATTTACTTCAAAGCCTACAAAAATTAAAGAAAATTACGATATATCATCTCCATCAATCATAACTGAGGCATAAAATAACTACATGCTATGTATTTGTAAAGGAGATATTTAAATATGTTTAATAAAACATTAAAATAATTTACTTATAAATATAGTCATAAAATACTAGACTCTGTAAGTATGTAAGACTATGTTTATATGTATATAAAATGTCAACATATAAATAACTATTATGAGTAAGAGGTGAAAGTGTCTAAATATGAGCTCATTGACAAGGTTGCCTGGGTTTCAGTGTAAGCTTTGATTATATTTTCTGACTCTTGCAGGGGTTTTTATTTTTGCTAATTCTATAACCCTCTGTCCTCATTTGTAAATTGGAATAATAATAGTTCTTCTTCCTTCTGCTAAGAGAGTATTAGATGTGATAATCATATGCTTAGCATGTTGTCAGCACTTGGGAGCTATTAGATATAATTACTAATTTTGAGTATTAGTAGAAAAGAAAAAAAAGAAAAAGAAATTGCTATTTTTTGGATGATCGTTACTGTGTTTTAAGAGGTCGGATACTGTGACCAGTCCTTAGTTTAATTTTTACACTGGGAAAGTTACTTTGTTTTTCTCTAGAAACAATAATAGCATTTACCCAACACACTAGTTGTGAAAGTTTAACAAGATAAACCTAGAAGTGTATTACATTCTTTAGAACTCAATGTTTTTTTTATCAGTATTAATAACTTTATAACTCTTATCACTGTTAAATAATTATTGTATGCATTTGTTTGTTTTTTTTTACATGGTTTTGAAAAGTATACTGTCCTTAAAACATAATTCAAAAATATAAAAATGTTACCTTTTTATAAGGTAAAAAATGCCAATAATATTGTACATGATTTAGAGATATAGGATCACATTCTTCAGGTATGTTATAGACCACAACCACCACCAAGACATTCGTAGTCCCCCACAATAGTGTATTATGTCATTATTGACATGGGCTATCTTGCTTTTAAAAGATAACCCACTTCTTTACCCCCGATTCATTAATCAGCCTAAAATATTAGTATACACTCATTGGATCTGTAATATTGTGCTGTGATTTTTTTTCAATTAATTTATTTAAATCTTGGGGTACAGGCCAAAGGTAAGGGGTTTGAGAGCATTCACTAGAGACAGAAAGGGAGCAGAACAGGTGGACCCACTGAAATACACTGCTGAGGGGAGCAGCGGGCAAGACATGAGAGGTCTGCTGTACCATGTGGGTCACTTCCATGGCCAGAGATGGAACTCCTGCTACAGTGGCTGTGGATAGCTTCATAGTGCTACGATTTAACTTTTTGTGCCATTAGGGAGGTTCTGTGCTGTGACATTTAAACATACTTTGTATATGTATTAAACTATATGTAAACATTCACTCATCACCTTGGGAGATCACAGACCCTTTATTTTCATATTCTTGACATATCTTGCATTACATTGTGACTTCAGTGTTTATAAAATCTATAATAGGAAGTAAGCACACACCATCTTAGAAGTGAGCATGAATATTTAAGAGAAATATAATCTTGGAGTTATATAATCTTAAAGTCAAGCAATGTAAATTCCTTGCCATTTCCAGGCTTGAATAAAAAAAAACAATGACACCAGAGAAATGTCAAGGGTAACTTCAGCTGCACTTAATAAATTAAATCTTTCATAAATTCAATAGGAAAGACTAAGAGAAAAAAACAATAAAATATAGATGTAACTGTGAATGTATCAAATAACTGTAAGAATTATTGCATTGTTACTTTATTACTTGTTTCTTTAAAAACAAACAACACCTCATACTAGTGGAGCATGTATCTCACTTGTTTATTCTTGTACAGAGAATGTGAACCCTATCCAGTAGTATGAATCCAATAATCTGAAGGCTATAAAGAAACATGATTGTCAGAGGAAGCGTTCCCATGACACCCTTAGGAATTTCAAGTGAACATCAGATAACTCATTATTAGATCCCCATTGCTAAAATGTTATTGTGACAAAACTATATATTCTTTCATGACAGAAGCTAACTTTCACTTTCCCAAAGCACTGAGAAACCAAGAAATGAGTGTTTTATATTGCTGATGAGTATGGACTCTAAACCAAAATTATCGTCTACAAACACTAACCACACATTAGTAGTATCTTCAACTTTTAACTACACACTAATTTTGCCACTTACTGGTTGAGTGACTATAGATAAATGTTCTGATATTTTTGCTGCTTGGTTTTAATATTAAAATAAAGATAATTATAATGGCCTATAGTATTGATACTATTATGGAATAGTTATGGAACTATTCTGAATATTAAATGAATGAAAACATATGCAGTACTTAGTAATACTACCTATATTGTGTTTATTATTAATTCATACAGATGTCTTTGTTAGTAGGTCTGAAAATCTGTATACTTTTGCAGTTAATTTTTCAGTGAACAATCTTCCCTTGATCAAATTTCCACATTTTATTTTAAATTATAGAATTTCAGAACTGCCAAAGTTAATGCATCTTTGGCAAAAGTGTCTCTAACCAATTAAGTAAAAGTTTTTAAACAGGTGAAATTAAGCCCTCTTCAGTCAATTCTACTAATAAATCTATAACACTAGTCATTGATTTTTTTAATGTGACAGGAAATAATACAACAAAAATATTTTACACAATCAATATAAAATAGTAAATCCATGCATTACTTGTTACCACTTTAATATACTGCTGTGTCTGGGAGGTTCTCTTCCTTCTCCTCTATTTAACAGTTAGTTGTATGTCCTTGTTTTGCCTTGATTTGTTGTGGTGATAGTTTTATAGTTTAATCTACACTTCACTTTGTCAGTCAAATAGAAATAGTTGTAATAAATTGGGTTTCTTACAACATTGTAAACATACAAGATGAATCATTTAATACAGTAACATTCAATTTTTGGAATTGTTATTCAGGCCAAAAATCAAAGAACCATCACTTACTCTTCCCTTTTTCCTCAGGATTATTGTGGAGATGTACCTTTGAAATGTAAAATGTACTTTTCTATCATTTCTTCTGCAATGCCATATTTTAATGTTCAAACATTTTTAAGTATTCTCCATGCGAAGTTGGGCCTTCTAAAAGGCCCATTTTTAATTTATTTATTTAATATATTTTTTATTTATTTGATATGTTTTTTATTTTAATGATATTGACTACTTTTTTATTTTAATTAATTTATTTATGCATACAGAACTGGGGTACAGGCCAGAGGTGCAGGGGCACTGAGAGGATTCACCAGAGACAGTGTGTGATGCAGGACAGGCTGATTGACGAAGTACACTGCAGAGGGGAGCAGCAGGCAGGTCAGGAGAGATCTGTTGCCCATGCGGTCACCTCCAGGGCGGGGATCGAACTCATGCTGAAGTGGCTTTAGCTTCTCAGTGCTGTGCTTTAACCTGCTGCGCCATCAGGGAGGCCCTATTTTTTATTTATCTGTTTTTTTTTTATTATTATTATAGAGGTATTTATCTATTTATTGGTTTACATTGTTCTTTCATTTTGGAAGTGTGGGAATCTATCTCCCCACTCCAGTGCTATATTCACAGCACCCCCTGTTGTCCACCATTTAAATACTCTTTCTCACAGTGTAGCTAAAGATTCTTTAGAAGTGAAGTAATGTTATTCCATGACAGTGCACACCACTAGTCTCACAAACCACTGCTTCCTCCTTGCATTTAGAGAAACACGCAAGATCTTTAATAAGATCTGACTCTTCTCCCACTTGTTATGATAAACCATATACCTTCATTATCTACATGATCCTTGAGCAAGTCAAATATATTGCTACTTAAAATATCTGCACTTGCCAATCTTGACTTACCCAAGTATTTTCCATATATAATACATGAATATGGAATTAGATGATTATAAAGTCTACAACTACTCTAGAGCTAAATATACAAAAAGACTCTATTTGATCCCCCAATGTGCTGCTAGGAAGGGCTACAAACTTCCTACAAACAAACATCAGCTACTTACAGTTATGAGATAGGTTAATCCATAAGAAAACACACAGGTTCACTGCAAAAAGTTGAGGGCTTCTCCACTAATGTTGGAGGAAAAATAATAAACTGCACACTGTATGTCTCTCCTTCTCCTGCACAATAAATTCTGTCTCACTTTTGCTAGATTGGTTTTATTGACATTTAGCACTCTTTTCCCAAAATTTTATTCCTATTTGAAGCACTATTCCTATTTGAATAAATTCCAAAATTACCTTAAATTGTCCTCTTCTTTCAGTCTTTACTCATCTCAGTACTCAATTGCTGCAAAAGGCTATATTTTTGCTCCTCCTTCTTCTACACATGTGAATCAGAAATTTTTTGTGCTAATTTAAATTGGAAGTAACTTCATTACACTTAGGGTAATATAAACATTCTGTTTGTGAAAAATGAGATGCAGTAATGAATTGATTGTATAAAGTGAATGAAAAATTTTAATGGGTGATTGTTGGGGACCGAGGCCGGCATCTGGAGTCTGTCAGCAGCCATAAAAAGGTGAAATGGAGTCCGGATAGAGAAAAACATCCGGGCTGTAAAAGGCATGCGGGAAGAACTCCTTGCCCCCACCTTTTCTTTCTCCTCTTTCTTCTCTCACCCACCTATTATCTAACCACTGCTCCATTCTCGCCCATTTTTGTCCCTCGCGAGAACCATGTTATCAAACACTGCTACATGTCTAGTGTCCATTGGCTTTCTCCCTTCCCGACTTATGCATCCCCCACCTCTTGTATTTTATATAAACCAGATAAAGAAAAAATAAACACTCTCTCTCTCTCTGTTCTGATACACATGTGTGACTGTTTTCTTTGTTCGGCGGCCCTGGGGCTCCGACTCTCCGGCCTTGCTGGTCAAGGTCCCCCGCACGTGATAGGTGTGGTTTTATACATTTTTATAAGTATACTGCATAAAGATGCCAGATACTTATTTGAATTGTTCCGGGGCAGTGCTTAAGAACTGGAATTTAAGAATCACATATTAGCAGAATTATTGCATCTAAGATGTCGGACCTGAAATGATAGCCTTTCCAATACCCTATTAAATTATACTCGTACAAGACTTACAGATACATTTATAAAGTGGAGCACAGGAAAGCAGTCTAAAGGTCAAGGGGAGAAAGCATTCCTCTTCAACAGGAACCTGTTTAAAAAATAATAATAAGGTGCAAATTAAAAGCCTCTTTCAAATGGAATTAATTTCCAGAGAGAAGTCTAGAATTTTATGTGATCATTCTATACATAAGCTCTTTCCATGACAATAAATTCTAATCAGTTGTTAGTTCTTACCAATTATATTTTACTGTTATCACAACATAGTGTCTTTTATATTCTCTTTCTCATTTTCCATCAAGTTCTAAAACCCTAAGAATTCAATTTAAATAATTACTAGGAATTAGTCATAAAAAATCTGCTGTCACTGTATATTTCTGACATTTTCATAGGTACTTGATTAGGAGTTTTAGCACTTCAATTGAATAACATGTTTATTTTTTTTTTAAGATGGCATTCTATGTAACAACACAGAAAAATTCAAAATGATATGAAAGATATGCGTGTCACAAGAAACATACCAACTTAGATGTACCTGTGTTACATTTAAAAGTTTTTCTTTTATCAAACTAGTCTTTTTGCAATTTTTTTATTTCACAGAAGAAAGCTTTTAAATGCATCTGTTCATGACTGTAAGGTCAGACTCTTACTTTTTTCCACAATTCTTTGGCATTAATATATTGTTTAAAGAAATCAAACATCAACTTTCACACATCAAATAATTCAATTATGAGTCAGATATAGACTCACCCTTTTCTAGTCCTCAATTATTCTACTTTATTTAACAAGAAACATTTGTTCACAGATAATAGAAAACTGACAAATGTTGATAAGCACCTGATACTTATTAAAAGAGATCTACAGATCATGAACTTTTTTATTCAGAATTAAAAACAATGCAAAGAGACTCAACTTTTATATATGTACGTATGTGTGTGTGTGCATGTGTATATGTCTGTATGTGGTATGCATGCATATATGTATGTATATTGAGCCTATCCACTATTTGTTTACTAATCTTCCCTTCCAGTTCTAGTTATACAGCCTGCCCTGTCCATGGTTGCTAATCTGCCCTTTTGACTATTTTCTTTGAACCCACCCACTTCTTGTTTGCTAATATGCTCTTCTGATTGTTTAAAGAACTTTTTAAAATGCATAAAAAAATTCCTTATATGATGAGTATATTCTTAAATAACCAAAAATGTTACAAAGAAATTAAATAAATAGTGGTCATCTTTCCTCCCTTTTCATTACCCTGTGAACAACATCTAGTAATTATTTTAATTGAATTCTTAGGATTTTAGAACACACACACAGCCACACACTCCCTCTGTCATCCATCACTTCATCATTTAGACTACCTATCTAACCAATCCAATCTAGTAATAAATAAATCACTGCTGATATAGAGATTGCAATCATTGAATGTTTAAGCTTTCCTTTAATAAAGAACAAATCAGTTAAGAAAAGAATATGTTTTTTAAAGTCCACAAACCAAATCAGAGACTCATTCTTTCAGTAAGTTGTAAGCAGTTAAACAGTCATTTGATATAAAAGTCAGATTAAAGAGTAATCAGTATTAGAAAAGGAAAGAAGTTAAAAGCACATATAGAACATTGATTTGCCATTGGTGTCTAATTTACACATTTATTTAACATCTGTTCTTAGGGAGATTTGTTTTCCAAATAAACTCAAGACTTCTGCTTAAATTTTTTCAGAATGGTTTCTGTGCATAAAAATCATGGTCAGAAAATATATAAATTTTTCAGCACTCTGAATTTAGACAGATAGGGACCTATTATCCAAAAAGGGAGGGAGGGATTGAATATTTTATTCAGTTACAAATAATATTTAGAAATTGGTCAGTTAAAAGTTAAAACTTCTTTATACTCTTTGGGTAATTTTAAGATCTACAAATTTAGAGACGACCTTTTAAAACACCATATAAAGCTTTGAGAATAGTCCACTTTCCCTCAATATTCAGTATCTGTGAGCAACATGACTCTTAACTCCATGTCCCAACATCAATGAAATATTATTGGGAAGGATAATCCTGCAAATACCATTTTTCTGAAGAACTTAAAGTAATGATTAATGAACTCAGGCTGTCATAACAAAATGCTACAAACTGTTGACTTAAGCAACAGAAATGTTTTCTTTCTACAAATCTAAAGGTTGAAAGTCCAAGATCAGGGTACCAGTACAGTCAGCTTTTGGTGACTCCTCTTTTGATGTGTAGGTGTCTGTCATCCCTTTACATGATTGCCTTACCTGGTCTTTCATTGGGAGAGTGAGTGAGATCTCTGGTTTCACTTCTCATTCAGACACTAATCCTCTAGGATCAGAACCACTCCCTATGATCTTATTTAATCAAAATACTTCTTTAGAGGTTCTGTCTCCAAATATAGGCACATGGGAAAGTTAGGGTCTCAAGATATAAATTTTGAGGGAAAAAAATCATTCAGCCCATAATTATTATGTTTTGAGGTAGAATACGATTAATAGAAAAATAAAATAATCATTTTAAAATAAAGTTGCACATACTTTCACATGTTAATATTACATATTAACTTACCAACACAAGAAGTGGAAAATAGGGCCTCCCTGGTGGCATACCAGGTTAAAGTGCAGCACTAGGAAGCTCTCCATAGCCACTGTACCATGAGTTTGATTCCCCCCCCCCACGTGGGAGGTGACCCACATGGTGAGGCAGACCGCTCCTGTCCTGCCCACTGTATTTCAGTCAGTCTGCCTGTTCTGCTCCCCACTCTGTCTCTGATGAATCCTCTCACCCCCACAACTCTGGCCTGTATTCCAGTTCTTGTATGAATAAATAAATCTTTTTTAAAAAATGGTAAATAAGATGCAGGATTTGACTATGGATTTTTTTTTACCTGTTTGCCAATAGTTGTAGTGTATGTATTATGGAATAAATTTAATCAAGAATAGGTAATTTTGAATTTAAATATGAAGAAGTAGCATTTGGAACTCTTGAATTATATACCAGTTGTTTAAGCAATGAAAGTTACCAAAATAAAATCACAATAGGTTGAAAGAGTGGGGCTTTAAATTTTTATTTAGACAACAAATCAGCCATAGCCCTCAGTTTATGCAAAGGTGAGATAAAGTAATTATGAATCATGCTGGGTGTCTTTAATAAGTAAAATGACCTTTGATCTTCACATTTCCAGATGTGTCTATCTGTTGTTTAACAGTGGGGACAAAATATTAGCCCATACTAAGAACTGGCAGGAAGTCATAGAACAGTAGATGGAGCTATTTATTTTAGGTATCAACAGCATTGGGTGTGTCCCAACCCAAGCATATTGTCAAATCACTCTTAGAGAAATGTTTTCTAAGGACTCTTTAAATTAATGACTATCTGTTGTACCTTTTATTTCTTATCTCACATTTCACTGTGAGTAAATTATTCCCACTGCATTAGTTAAAAATATCAATAGAACTACATTTACTTCACCAATAAGAATCCAGGAAAACAATGGCATCAACTTCTCTGCCTTTCTACATAACAGGAGAAGGTTTTTAGCTCTTCAGCTGTAGCTGTCAAACAGAATTTAAAAATAGTACTAAAAACTTTTATGTAACATGTTTTATTTAAGGAAAGAGGTTTGAGAAAAATTTGTATAATTAGCTTTTTTGTCAAATAAAAAAAATATTTTCTATTTTCTTATAAATAACATGGAGAGAGATATCCAAAAAGCCTCATAGCTTGGGGAAAAGCCAGACCACACCTTGGACAGCAGACACCTATACACAGTACAGTGGAAGAGAGGAGCCCGGAATGATTGTCATCCTTCACTAAATAAGAGGTGGGTGGGGAAAAATTCCAGTCTCTGAGGTCCATGAAATGGTGGGGACAGGGAGTTCTGCTGCCTCAGCCAGGGGCTCTGGAGAAGGTAGAGCTCATCTGTGTGGAGGTACACATGCTTGACTGGGGGAACATGTGTGTGCTGGGTATGGCTGCTCACCATAGGTCAGTTCCCTCAAGAAGAACAAAGAAAATGTGCTGGACTGAGTACCACTCCCCTGGGAATGACTTCTAAAAGTGTACTAACAGTGTCAGGTCTCCAAACACAGGAAAGAGGACTAAAGGTGATACCACAGACACAAGACATCCTTTACCCCAGAGAACCCCTCCACGCTAATTTCCCACCCTATGACTCAATGATTGCAAAACAGGTCTCAGTACTAATAGAATACAGATAAGTACAAAAATATATAAATCAAATAAAATATCACCAACTACTGGAAGTGTAAAATTAGTTCAACTCTCTAATTAACTGATACAGGAATTTTTTTTTAAGTTTTATTTGTTTATGCATATGGAACTGGGGTACAGGCCAGAGGTAGAGGGGTGGTTAGAAGGTTCACCAGAGACAGAGTGGGGAGCAGAACAGGCCAATTGACTGAAAAACACTGATGAGGGGCATAGTGGGCGGATCAGGAGAAGTCTGCCGCACCATGTGGGTCACTTCCGGGTTGGGGATCGAACTCATGCTGAAGTGCCTTTAGCCTCTTAGTGCTGTGTTTTAACCAGCTACGCCATCAGGGAGGACCGGATTTTTTTTTTTTTTAAGAGGAATTTCTAAAGCATTGAAATTACAATCAAATGAAATAGAAATGATAAAAACAGTTCAAAATGATAAATGAAATCAAAAGTTGGTTCTTTGAGAAAATAAATACATAAATCTCTACCTAGACTCACTAAGAAAAAAAGGTAGAAAACTCTAATAAGTAGAAATGAAGAAAGAGTAATAAGTAGAAATGAAGAAAGAGTAATTACAGCTGACATGTCAGTAATACAGAAGTTAATACGAAACTATGAACAGTCTTATGCCAGTAAATTGGCATTATCTAGAAGAAATGGGCAAGTTCTTAAAGCATGAATCAAAAGAAATAAATAGGAAAATAAGCAAGCAGTTGTAGAAAGGGAATTAAACTAGTAACAGGACCTTTGTTAGAAAAGGTTGATTTGGAAGGATTCTCAATACCTGATATGGGGGAAAGGGTGGAGGAGGAATAAATAAGGATAAATTAGACATTACATATTCCTTGAAGACAGAAGGATCCTTAGAATATTTCCTAGCTAGTATTTGTGCCTTTAAATTACAAGTACATGAGGTTTTTTGTTTTGTTTTTGTTTTTTTCCAAATGAAAATTATGTCTTCACTGGAGACATACTGATAACAAAGGGGGTTGATATCAGAGTTGACTAGGGTGTAATTAGTGCTTGGGATATGATCAAACTACAGAACTGCAGTCCCCATAGAATCTGTTTCCAAAGGGTGCTAGATTTAAAGAATTCCCTTATGTCTATTTTCTTTTCACTATTTAGTATTTTTATCTGTCAGTAACCTTAAAATTTTATTTTAATTTACCTAAACCACTTTACCTTCCTTCTTTACCTTACATTTTAAACTATTGTAGATACTTCTTATACTTCTTATTTGCAGACTTTCTCTCTCTTAAACACAGATACATATAGATATATACATATCATTTGAACTTCACTGGCTCTGAAAATATATAACATTCCTATACTTGTATATTCTGTTCTTGAATCCATACAGTATATTTACCTATGACAGGATATTAGAGTATCGAGACATAGTTGCTTAAAACTGATTACCAAAACACATATAGATACACATATAGATACGGTGGGTCTACCTTTGCCTGGGGAAGCCTTGTTTTCTCCTATCCTCCAGTCTTACTAAAATATCATTAATTGAGTTAAGTGTTCATATATGCCCCATTTAGTTTATAAGTTAAATGAGTATCTTTGGGGAAGAATTTGGACTAACCATTGGACTCTTCTCTAAACATATATTGGAAAGTATGATAGTGTGATACTATAAGATGTATACACACGTGTGTGTGTGCACGCACATATCCATATACACATACACACATATCTTCACACACACACACACACACACACACATTTAGTCTTCTAGGGTTCTTGAAACAGAATTCCTCAAACCCTTGGGATTTCATGTTTACATTCCTGAGTTTACACTAGTGGGTGACTCTTACAGGATACGGGCTGGTTGCACAGGAACCAAAAAGTTGATAAGAAGGTTGGAAACTTCAGCCCCATCCCCCTACCTCCAGGAAGGGCAAAGGGGTGCTGAGATTGATTTTATCACCTGTTTACAATGACTTAACTAACCTTGCCACTAATGACATCGCCATATAAATCCTAACTAAAGGAATTCAGAGAACCATTTCACCTCTGAACTGGTGAACACATTGAGGTGCCAGAAGGGTGGATGTCCCTTGTCTTTATCTAGCCCTATATACTAATGGCTGTGTATCTTTCTTCTTTGTAAAATCTGTTATAATAAAATAACAAATGTAAACAAATGTGTTCGTGACTTTATGAAATCTAGTTTTATGTTTTAATAAATTTATTAAGCCTGGGGAGGTCATGTGAGCCTCAACTATACAGTTATTAAGTCAAAAATAAAAGTGACAACCTGGACTTTGTATAGGCTTTTGAAGACCTGTGAGATCTGTTCTAACACCCAATAGCTGGTGTCAAATAAATTGGATTACAGGACAGAGAGTTGGAGAATTCTACCCATTTTTGGAATCAGAGCAGAGGAAAAACTTTGTCTTTAGTATACAAACAGGCAGATCTTTTACTTCCCTGAATACAAGTTTAAAAAGCGTAGCTCTCTATGACTATTTTGTTTTCTTCTCTGCTTAGTACATACATTTTCTTAAAACTTTATTTTATTACTTCTAGAGTTGAAATTCCATGAGGCAAGGAGTGTCTTTCTTTATTTTCTTCTGTGTCCTCAAGAACTTTTTCAGTGTTTTTACATAATTGGTGCTCTTTATGTATATCTGTGGAATAAATACATGAATGACTTTTCTTACTTCCCTCTGATTCAACTCATTCTATAAGTTGTTTCCTTATTCTGAGATTTCCTTTAGTAAATTCGTAATGATGATAACCATCATTTGTGTCTAGTAGTTCCCTAATGTTGGATGGTTATATTTTTAAAAAATTCAAAATTGAAAGCAGATTGATGATTATCTAAATATTTTCTAACATGTGGTCTGTATTATGGTTTAAGGTACATGCTTGATTTATCTTCAAGTACAGGTGGCTTTATATTTTAGTATATATATGACTTGGTTATGAACTTCAAATTATATAAAATTATTTTAACCCAGCACTTTGCCTGATGGTAGTTAGATAGATATGCTGCTTCATAGTCAACCGGACACAGAACAGCCATTTCCCAGACACCCTGGAGTTTCGTTCTCAAACAGTGACCCTTTTTGAATATTGAGTATGTGAAATTCAGCCAATCTGAATTGAAATACACTGGATTTTGGAGACATAGTTGAAAAAGAGGATTAAAATATCCATGAAGTGGGCCCTCCCTGGTGGCACAGCAGGTTAAGGCACAGCACTAAGAAGCTTAAGCCACTTCCGCATGAGTTCGATCCCCGCCTGCCCTGGAGGTAATCACATGGCGCGGCAGACCTCTCCTGACCCGCCGGCTGCTCCCCTCAGCAGTGTACTTTGTCGATCTTCCTGTTCTGCTCCCCACTCTGTCCCTGGTGAATCCTCTCACCCTCCACATCTCTGGCCTGTACCCCAGTTCTGTATGAATAAATAAATAAATCTTTAAAAAAAAAAATCCATTAAGTGTGTGTGCATTGTGTAACTAGACACACTGAATAACAATAGTTCAGTATAGTAGGTTAGTTAAGATAAAATATATTAATGAAAAGAATTTCACCTGTTTATCATTCTGTATTTTATAATAGACTTTAATGTAGGCATGTACTCATTCTTAGAGGAATAAGAGATCATGTACAGGGGCCCTCTCTGGTAACACCTCAAAGCTAGCTGTGGCCACTTTGCTGCGAGTTCAGTCTCCTCCTCAGAGGTAATCCACATGGTGCAGCAGACCTCTCCTGTCTATCCCACTGCTCACCTCAGCAGTATACTTGTCAATCTGCCTGTTCTAGTCCCCACTCTGACTCTGTCAAATCCTATCACTGATCCTTCACCTCTGGCCTGTACCCCAGTTCTATATGCATAAATAAATAAATATTGTTTAAAAAAAGAGAGATCATGAACAGGCTAATTGTTGATTATAAAAGTGTACAACTTTCTTCCAGGGGAGTTAATGATGGGTACTATAATCAAAGCAGTCTAAATTCTAGCCATTCCATCTTTCCACCTAGTATTGGAATGGTGAAGATGTGAGCACAGACTAGAGATGATTATTTGATTCAAGTATCAGCATTTAGAAATTCTTTTAGAAAAAAAATGCATATGTAGACAATAAATAGTTTCTTTTTAATTTATTTTTTTATTATTAAAGTAACATTCATTAGTTTAGTATGCTGTATATAATTTAGAACAATATATTCACACCTCCTTAGATGAATGTCAGCACACCATAACCACTACCAACATATCAGCTCCTTTGCCATAAACCATTGGGACCCTCTTGTCATGATTCTACTCCTTCCCTTCCCCTCATAGTCACAATTCTGCAGTTAAATTACTAGGGTTGGGTTTTGTTTTATTTTGTTTTATGATTAAATGTTGTTAGTTCCTTTGTCTTGTTTCTCTCTGTTCTGCATGTAAATAAAATCATCTGGTAATTGTTTTGTTTTGTTTTGTTTTTTTCTGACTTATTTTATTTATCATAAATAAGTTCCTTTCCATTCCATCCATATTGTTGCAAATGTCAAGAGGTCACCTGTGCTAATAGCTGAGTAGTACTCCACTATAATTTTATGCCACATCATCTTAATTCACTCATCTGTTGCTGGGCACTTAGATAAATTCTTAGATAATTTTGGTTATATTTATTAAAATTTGATGGGAAATGGGAGTGATAGTATTAACAACAAAATGACATATTTATAAAATTTTAAATTTATTTACTTGCATACAGAACTGGGGTATAGGCCAGAGGTGCATCAGAGACAGAATGGGAAGCAGAACAGGCAGATTGACAAAGTACCATGCTGAGGGGAGTAGCGGACAGACCAGGAGAGGTCTGCCATGCCATGTGGGTCACCTCCAGGCTGGGTATCGAACTTGTACTGAAGCAGCTGCCACTAGCTTGTAGTGCTGCTTCTAATTCATTGTGCCACCAGGAAGGGCCATATTTATAAATTTTTGTACACTTCAAAATACATATGTCAAAAGAAATCAGTGAAATACATCCACTTTTTCACTTTGAAACATTCATTTTCAGAATCAAAAGATTGAATTTGCCTCAATTTTTAATATTACTGATGACATCAGAGATAAAACATTACATACCTTAAACATCAAAAATAAACACATTTTAAGTGGCCAAACAAACACTTTGTTATTGTAAGATGTCTGTCATCTATTATTATTTTTTTTCTTGCATTGTTCATTTTTTTTCTTTTTTTTACAGTATTTTATTTCCCCTCACAGGTGCAGCCCTTGTAGTTCTTCTACTAACATATCACCTGGGACACATCACCATAGTCCTGTGCTCTTTTCTCCCATGTTTTGACCCACTTTCCCCACAAACCCCTCCTTAGATCTGCTGCATGACTCCAATCTATAAGCTTGTAAGTTCTGCCTTTTCCTTGACCTTTCGTTCAGTTTCTCTTTATTCCACCACCCAGTATTTCTTTTTTCTCCTGACTTATTTTGTTAGCACATTCCCTTCAAAGTCATCCACATAGGACTTTTATCCCTTTATTATTATAATTATAAATGAGTAGTGTTCTTTTGTGTATACAATATAACTTTTTGATCCAATCATATATTTTGGGCATTTAGATTGTCTCCTTATCTTAGTTATCATTCCTCCATAGGAATGCAGGTTTCTTTCAATTTAATGTTTTTGTGTTCTTTGGGTAGATTCCTAGGAGTGTAAATTGTCATATGGTGGATACACTTTTAGTGTTTTAAGAAGCTACCACACAGCTTTCCTTACTGGCAGGACCATTTTACATATCAACCTTCCATGCCAGAAGGGTCATTTTCTCCACATCCTCTTCAGCATTTTGTTATTGCCAGTTTTGTTTGTTTGTTTTTTAATATGGGCCATTCTCACTGTTGTAAGGTAGTATCTCATCATGATTTTGATTTTAATTTTCCTGGTAATTTCCCAAGATCTTACACAACAAAAACCAAGTAGATAGCCCAGTCAAAAAGAAATGGACACTTGTACTAAAAAGATACTTCTCCAAGGAAATAATGCAAATGGCCAACAGGTATATGAAAAAAAAATGTTCTTGATATTTCTTTATCTCAGGTAATTATATGTGATTTCACAGTGGAATTGTTCCTGTTAATATTTTCTTTTCCATTCTCCTATATTTTCTTAGAGGAAAACAAATGTGTTACTGTCATCTTCTCTAAGATAACTCTATTCTATTGTCTTAGTAAGAAAAACAAATTAAATAGCAGAAGCAAAGATAAGCGAGTCTAAAAATGGTGCATAACTGGTAACACATTGTTAAACTCTCTGTCATATGCATTATGAATGCATTAATCCCTTTATCTCACAGAGACAACTTTAGATTTGTTTTTAGAAATATTTACTTTTTTGTAATAATGTAATGACATTTAAACTTAAAAAACTTATTTTTAATTTTTTCTAGAGTACCCAGGTACATTTTTTTGCAAGTACATTTAAAGATTTTGTATGAAAAATCTCTGATTTTCTTCTCTTTGAATTGGTGCACTTTTTTTTTAAAAAAAAAAAGCCCTTAATTACTTTCTATTTCTAGAAATTGTATATATCAAATAATCTTAATTTAATCTGTGTGTGTTATTTCAATAGAAACTGGAACAGTGGGTAACTTATTTGATGGCTTTGTCAGATGCTAATGACTGGCTAATCAAATTATGACCTTAATGATCTACCTATCTGGCTTATCAACTATACAGACTAATTAAATCACCTCATTGACCCTGGAGAGGGTCAGTTGATGGTTTTAGAGTGGTTAGAATTTGAACCACTTTTATCCTTAGACTTTGGGACCTTGTTGCTGAAGCCATAACTATCTTCTTTTCATCTTGAAACTTGACAAAAAGAATTGTACACCTAGCAGATTGTAAGATTTTTGAGCTGTTATAGTTGTTACCATCATCATTGCTTCTTCTTAAATGAAAAAAAGAAAAAAAAAAAAAAACTCTTAAACTAGTGTTGAATGTTTTCCTTAAAAACAACTAGAATAATAATTAGTATTTCAAGTAGATTGTGGCTATCACCCAAATAAATGACTGTCAAGTCATTCTGTATTGACCTTCCTCACTCAGTCTTCTGACATCAACCCTCAAGAAACAATACAAAGCAAAAGATTTAAAACTTCTGTGGCCACAGCGTTGTTTGCTTTTATATATTGAGCAATATATGCAAGCTTCAGCCTCCTCATATAAAAACATGTATGGCAAATTTCAATTAGGTTGCTTAGAGAAAAAAAATGTTGATACAATTTGAACATAGATTCCATTCTCCTCAACTCAAATCCTTCAGATGATGTGATTTTTATGTTTAGGCAAGACATAATGTTGAAAGGAATTTACTCCACTGATCTAATGTTTTTATACTTATTTCTTGTCTCTACTATTCAAAAAGAAATGTGGTGAATGATGGAAATTGAGTAATGTTCTAGTGACTACTAATACTCATGATTTCAATAGTAATTATACTTAATTTTTGTCAAGGTATTTTGCTTTTGTTTCCAAAGTATGATGATTAAGATGTCATTTGACTATTATGAAATGTTTAAATATAATTTGTGGACACTAATACTTTGCTCTATATGTGCAGCTGAGAGAAATAGAGGTTTCCCCAAAAAATGGATTTTCCAGTCCTGTCTGCCCATGTGTTGTAAAATGGTTCCCTCTAGATATTTTAGCAGATTCAAGAAACAATTTTGCTACCATTAGCATCACCATGTTGGGTCAGAGGCGCTTCATAAACTCTTGCATGGTCATTTTAATTTTATGGTTTTTATTGAGAGAACGTCATAAAATAGTATAACCCATAAAAAGAATCAAAGACTAGTATGCCTGTGCTTTACAAAGACATATTTTCCATTATTTGAATATTTCAAGGTCTGAACAAATTTATTGAATATGTCATAACCTCTTTTAAATTTCTGGATCATTAAGACCAGGCTAGAATAGTAAAATATGCCCACTGAAATTGCATAGGAAATTGCCTGAACAAAGAGTGGAACAATATTAAATGATAATAATATTAAAAATTAAATAAGGTTTTTTATTCATTAAAATACTACTTGTGTAATTTTTGTTATATGAACTAGTCCAAAAAAACAGTTTTTTTTAAACAAGGAAAAGTCTTTGTTTTAATTACGAAATTATTCTCTTTTGTAGTGAAGAGATTATAAGACTAATCATACATCAAATATTCAAGATGCAAGTTGTTTTCTGCAATGTAAGTAATCTTACCTATATTTTGTCTCCGTCGAGTTAAATATCTAATTAGAAATGCACATACTATATTCTGAACTGATGGTAGATGTTCATATAGAGTCCTTTAGTTATTCAGCTATTACCCTTTAAGTAAATCATGCCAATAATTTCACTATAAAATACTTCATCCATAAGGTAGAATAAGAAAATATATAACATAAAATTTACTAAAAATACATATGAATCCATCAAACAGCATAATATAGCAGTGTGTGACATTTGAATGTTCACCTTTTTCCACCTCACTATCTAGAATTTAACGTTGCATTTCTCATTGCAATTATTTAAAATAACACATTAGTTTTTCCTGCTGGTTAGCCTTTATTTAAGCTAAACCATTTAATGCAAAGTGTTGCAATGCCTGTTTGTTTTTCACATTATTATCTGAACTGTGTGTGGTTATTGTTGCTTTTCATTTTTAATAATTTTTTATGTTCCTTTTTCTGACATTTTGTCAAGTTTGCTGTTTTCTCTGACTTTCAAAAATCAAGTTCCAGTGTGTTGATCTTACTTACTTTTAAAATTATTTCCTGAATTCCTGCTCTTTTCTTTAACACTTCATTTATTATTACACTTCTGCATATTTCATCTTAGTTTGTGAAATTTAAGTCAGACTCCAAGGTTATCGCTAACCTTTTTATTTTCTTAGAAATATGTGCATTAGGTACTATAAGAATTCTGGTAAATGCTTTTTTTCTAACCTATACAACTTGATATCACATGATAACATATATCTAGCCACACACACGCACACACACACACATATTTATATGCATTTTATTTAACACCTAAAAGATATTATTCTCCTCTCTTCTGACATCTATGCTGCTGCTGAAAAGTCCGCATTGATTTTAACTGATGTTCTTCCATGAGTAATACTAAACATTTCTCTGTATGCTATAAAAATGTCCTACTTGACTTTCATACAATGCATTTTCTCTACCGATGGATGTTTTGGGCTTCATGAATGTTAGGATCCCTGGGAATACCATGATCTCTTGCTTGAGGTCACATTTATACAAAAGGTTGAATTACTTTTGGCCAGCTGCCTTGGCAGCTCAATAACTAGACTCATCTGAATGCTTACTAACCCCCCTCTGTGGTACCTGCATAAGACTTGAATCTCTGGGGGACTGGAACAGCTGGAGTTCTTCATTTAGCTTTCCACATATTATGTGTTCTCTTCACTCTAAAAGCCTTAGAGTACTCATATTTCTTATATTGCAGATCCAAGCTACAAAGGTACATGTTCTAAGAGGGAAAGCCACGTGGAATCTGTATTACCTTTTATCACCTCTCTTCAAAACTCATGTAGCATCAGTTCCATCAGTGCTGTGATAATAAAGTATAAGAAATGCACCAAGATTTAAAATAGGGAACCCTATGAAACAAGATATATATTGCTAGGTCATATCTAGAAATTATAAATTGCTCCAAGATGCAAACCAACTGATAACATTTCAGAACAATTTCTTGGCTATAGTTTATTTTGGAGATTAAGGAAATATGGATATGAACAATGAACCCTCATGAAGGACACTGTGACTTCAGATTTTGAGGGATGTCACATTCCCAATTCAAGACCAAAAACAATAGTTTTACATGGTAGATTGAATTTTGTTATTATGATGGTGATGAAATTTATGTCACTGAACAACATTCCTACTCTAGCTAAATGGGGTTTCCTATTTTTAACAGCTTACCCAGTAGTAACCAACTTGCAGATTTATTCCTTTATTTTCACCCCTTCATGTCTTTTAAAACATAAGCCCAATAGTTTTTAATTCTAGGAAAGAGGTGGAGTAGGGACAAGAAAAAAACGAAGGCATTGCTGGGATTTATACATGCTAGTGTGTGCCTCTGTGTGTGTGTACTGATTAAACATCTGAGTTCATTTTCTGAAGATTAATCTGAAATTTATGATTTGTACCCTTTCATGTCTAACACTATATTTCAAAAGAATGTAAACCAAACCATACATGAACAAATATGATGGATAAGAAGAGATTTATAAATGACCTCTTAAAGTCATCTCCTATTTCAGCATGTTAATCCTTGTGGTTAGAATAAAAATTTTCACTTTCTAATCTCAATGCTAAAAATGGAAGAATTGAAGTATAGTGTTTCTCATATAAATGTCTTTATATATGCTATTGTTTTTAATTTACCCAAGTCTGCCACCAGTTAAACTATTGCAGCATCCTTCCAAGTCAAAATGCATATTTCATAGAAAACTTACAGACATGCAGTGAATAAGTCAAACCATGTTTTAGTTTAAACAATCAACATTTACTAAGAATTTTTGTATCCACAATAGAAGCAATGTCACATTAAAATCAACAAGAGGATCTCATTTATAACAAAAAGGAAGTAATAGATATCTCAAATATATGAACCAAAATAAAGTACATAATTCTTCTTTATATAATTTATAAAATAATCCAAAGCAAATGATTTGATTTTATGGCCTTATACAAAAATGTCTGATATAGATCTTACTAATTTTACTTTGCTACAAAGATATTTGTATTTTTTTTAAAGATTTTATTTATGTACAATAACTGGTTTCTAAGCCAGAGGTATTCAGGGTAAGAGGATTCACCAGAGACAGACTGGAGAGCAGAAAGGTAGATCTACTGAAATACCCTGGTGAGGTGAGCAGCGGGCGAGACAGGAGTGGTATTCTCTGCCATATGGGTCAGCTCCCTGCCTAGGAATGGAACTCGTGCTGCAGTGGCTGGTGATAACTTGACACCGCTGTCTTTAATCCCTATGCCACCAAGGTCATATTTTTAAGCACTGTGTTGTTGTTGTTTTTTCCCACAGTATAGATTTATCCCTCAGGTGTCATCACCATGGTCGTCCTATCACAAAAACAACCATAGCCCTATAATATAGTACCTTGTGCTCTCTGCCCCCTGTTTTTTCCTTTTCCCCTCTACTTCTGAATGTCTTAGTTCTATTGTCTGCTTTCATGTCAGTCTCACAATTTGTCTTTGTTGGATCCTTTGATCAGTTCTCTAGATTACACATGTAAATCAAGCCATTCTGTATTTATCTTTCTCTTCTGACTTATCCCCACTTAGCATAATCCTTTCAGGCTCCAGCCATATTGTTGCCATGACAAGCTTTTCCTTTTTTAATGCTGGGTAGTATTCCATTATGTATATGTACCACATTTTCTTGATCCCCACATCTGTTCTGAGACATTTTATTGTTTCCATGCCATTGCTAATATGAGTAGTTCTGCTATGTAAATAGGAGAGCAAATTTCTTTTTGAATTAATGTTGTTGTGCTCTTTCTATAGATACCTCAGTAGAATTGATGTATCATATGTTAGACCCATTTTTAGTATTTTGAGGAACCTCCACATTTCATTCCACCGGGGCTAGACTAGTATACTGTCCCGCAAAGAATGTAATGGGGTTCCTTTTTCTCCACACTTTCACCAGCATTTGATACAGATCTTATTATTAAGGTTGCCATCTTGGTGAAAACATTTCTACTAATTCTTTCTAAAACATCCTACTTTTTCTGATATGATTCCCAGGATTTTATTGTTTACATCTAGGACTCTATGTGAAACTCTAAATCCATTGGTACAATAGCAGCAAACTCTCAATGACTCTTCTTGGCCCCATAGCCCTGCACACGGAAATATAGGATCCTTTTGGCTTACTCAGGGTGAAGTAGTTCACTCTGCCTGGAACTGATTTTCAGTTCACTAGAGTTCAAACGAGCATGTTAATGACCTTTGAAAAGATAAGCAGAATTATGTATACATTCTAAAATTTCAACCCTCCTCTGTAAATGAATATAGGAGGTAAGTAATAAAATACAAAACCTTGAGTAAAACTATACAGATTGCTAAAACTTAATACATTGCTTCAGAGGATTCGCTGGACAGTTTCTTACACAGTAAAATTCAGAAAATAAATATTTTTAAAAATTAGTTAAAAAGGAAATTCCTTTAAACTCTCATTTTTCTTCTTAAAATAATTATGAAATGTTAATTATAAAAGTGACCCAAACATAAGTACTTCATCTATTTTCTGTCTCTAAAGGGAATTTAATTATTTTAAATCTTAAGCAATAGAAGTGTATTTCCTATTAATCACAGTAAGCAAAATTAAAAAAGAATCACCTAAAAAATAAAAGACTATTTCTATCCATGATTCTCCTTTAGTCTTTTTCATGTTTCAAAGATATATATATTTTCTAAATCTACTGTGTGTTTTGGGATCTCATGATTTAATATTTCTGGAATTTCAAATCATTATTCTTTCCACTAAAGCATGCTATTTTTAGACTTTTCTCAGTGAAGATCTATGCTTCAAGACAGGTGATGATATGGAATGTCCAGCCCCTATTCAGATCAGTCTAAATTCTAAGAAAACAAAATATAGTAGACATGGAATCCTCTGTGAGAACTTGGCATCTATCCTGTATAAAGGCCAACATCACTTGTAATTAGTGTCTTCACAATTCCCAAGCACTGATTCTTCTGCTTTTGTGCATGAGACAAGCTGTCCAAATTTCTTTGGAAACTGTTTACTTCTTAAATGCTTCTACCAGGGAGACTCACTGTCAGACAAATGGATTACAGTTGATAGTGACTGATTTTAAGTAGGAATTGTATACAATTTCAAATGTGTTTCATAAATTCTATCATATACCTTTACTCAGTTGACAAGTTAGACCTTAGTTATAGCCCTGAGCAAGTAGCTGAAGAAAACATCTGAAATTTTAAAGGAAGAGAATTTATCAAGATGAATATGCCAGTTTCCACCTAATTTAGAAACACATTTATTATAAATGGAGATTGCTCTTTGCATTCTCCAATGTACATTATATTTATAAAATATAATTGTAAGATGTGTATTTTTATATCAGCTTTTCTTGGAAGATAGTCTATAAGATGATATTCAGTATTTGTCAAAACAAGTCAAGCCCTACACTCCAGCCACACCAAACTACATATGTTCCCTGAATATGCTTCCAACTGGGCCTTCTGCCTAGATTCACATCCCCTCCAATCCCCCTCGCCATCTCAGCCCCATACACACTCATCCCACAAAATACACACAACTGATAATTCCTGCATTGTAAACAGTCATTTCTCTTTCATTATCGTAAGTTTTTTAAGGCGTTTGTGTAAGTCAGTCTTTCAATTCCTAGACTAACACAGAATCTGCTACATATTCAGTGTATAACTAGTAATTAGAATATGGACTATATTCAGAAAGACTGTGATTTGGATTCACACATTAGTTTCCTTTAATGACCAATTTGGGGATTAAGTGCATATAAAATTCAGTTAATAAGTGTGCAAAAATGTTTTCAATTATCACCAACTCATGAGGAACTGGGTGACTGAAAAGAATTCTGAACATGATACAAAAGTAGTGTGTAGAATAGTCATAATAAGGAAAAAAATAATCACATGAAACCTGGTGTCATCTGAAAAAGAGAGAGAAAAATGAATTATAAATGCAACCAAAAATAAAAAAGGCATATTTTATACTTTCAATAAAGTATTAATTTCCAACAGTGATAAAATTATATGAAAAAACCTTCTTGGATGATAAAAGGACACTGAAAATTTTAGAAGTCAGACCAGGAAAATGTATTAGCAGAATAAATGAATATATGAAGTCACCTTATGATTTTCAAGACACATGAATGTGACAGCTTTTTAGTTGAAAAACATATATTAAGAGTCAGAACTTAGGGGAAAAATTGCCTTTTAAGTGTGCAGCCAAAAAAGCAAATCTAAGACATAGGGCTTAAGGACTTCTTTTCTTTCATACCGGAACTCGATCATGAAAAAGTCATATATTTAAATTGTATGATTAAAGTTACATTATTTAGGAAAAGCCATAGTGCCTTATTGATGCTTGTGATTCATTTTTTTTTTTTGTTAATACACATGATTTTCATTATTGTTTAAAAAGCAGAATTTTGTTTTTCTCTTGTTTGTTCTTTACTCTTGGTCAATACAAGATAATTCCTCCGAGTATGTGCATAAATTCTGGAGCACTGTAAGCTTCATAGTTACCCAGTTTTGTTTTTCTTTTTCTTTACTTTTCTTTCTGAATTAGTTGGTATTTTTGACATTTGCATCTATAGAAACTCATTACTCTGATTTCCCTTATCTATTGCTATATGCAAAGGACATGTGGGCCTTGTTAATCATTTCAAAATACATGTAGAAATATTTCTGTTTTTAATGGGTGCCCAGTGTCTTTTACACCTACCTAAATCTATGTAATTACATTTATTTTCTATATAAGAAAACTTTGATTTACCTCTTAAAAGAGAATTATAATTGTCCTCCACTCTGTTTTTGGTTGAATCACTATGAAGATTCAAGTAAAAAGAAATGAAAAAAAAAAAACTAGAAAAATAATAAGCTTACTGTTTCCCACTGGATATACTAGACACAACATTTTAAGCTCATATGTTTCCTGGAATGTAACATTTGGGAAATGCTCAAATATTTCAGTGATGAACAAATGTTCAGTTGAATTTTGTTAACTGATAATCTACTTCTCTGCAGAATTCTTTTTTATATTTCCCTGTTAGTTAAAATGGTGAATAAACCAATTTACTATTTGCATTTTAATTTCATATTTCTTATGCTCCTAAACAAAACCTTAAGTTGGGAAAATTTAAAAACTGTTACTTGAAACTATAATAAAATGAAAATCAAATACATCAAGTAACTATAGATCAGAGACATTCTGTAGGGGAGAAGGAGGGAGAAGGACCAGGAAAGGGGTGGGAAGGCCACAAGGGGCTATCGTGATTGTGCCCGGGGTGATTGGTGGTGGCGGGAATTTCATAGGGAAACCATACATTGGACAAAGGTGAAGGATGATGGAATGAATATATTTAAAAAAAAGTTACCTAACCTCTATCACGAAGACAGACTTCTTGCTTTAAATTTAAAAATTTAAAAGATGACATGTGTTTTACATATATTTTTATGTAATATATACTATACAGTATAATATAGTAAATATGTATTCTATTGGTATCATGCATATAGTAGTTTATATGTAAACATATGTATACTTATATATTTACATATATTTATACTGGAATTCTCTCTATATTATATATGTGACATTATTATCATAAGTATAATACATATAAAATATAATAGCTGCTACTATTGTTATATCTCATATTACATGTTAATATTTCTGAAATATTGTTTGAAAACATAGCTAAAGCCTAAAGAATAGTGTATCAAGTGGTTAAAGATGCTTTATTTAAACCAGTCATGTTCCTGTTAGAATCTGAATTACATATAGTTTATCATTATTTTTTTTTAAGATTTATTTATTCATACAGAATTGGGGTACAGGCCAGAGATGCGGAGGGTGAGAGGATTCACCAGAGCCAGAGCGGGGAGCAGAACAGGCAGATCCACGAAGTACACTGCTGAGGGGAGCAGCGGGCAGGTCAGGAGAGGTCTGCCATGCCATGTGGATCTCTTCCGAGGCAGGCGGAGATCGAACTCATGTGGAAGTGGCTTTAGTTTCTTAGTGCAGTGCTTTAACCCACTGCGCCACCAGGGAGGGCCCTAGTTTATCATTATTTTAATATTTTTAATACTAGTATACTATGACTCACTTTAATTATCACTTTAGGATAAATTGCTGCAAATTACACCTGCTCAATTTTTATCTATTTTGTCCTATTTTTTTTATTTGTCAGCTTTATAGACCTCAACATAATTTCCAAATATTTTATTGCAATCTTTCTGCAATATTCCTAATACACTCCTGTATTTACCTTACTTCTCCGTATGTAATCATACTATTCTAATTAACTTTAATTGTATTTTATAACTTCATTCTCTTCATTCTTTTTCACTATTGTTACACCTTAGTTTTTGGAAACGTTATTCAATTAGGAAGTGATATGCTTAGAACATCGTATGCTGTATTTGTAAATAAAGATATTTTACGATAGTATGCTTACATTTAACATTTGTTTGACCCATAATACCTTTTTAAACTACTATTGGTGAAAAATAAAAACTGAGCATTTTCTGAAAAATGACAGATTTTCAGGAATAGATCGGCCAGTGTAGCCTTCCTAGATCACGATCACATCTCATGACTTCCACTACTACCCTCTAGTGGGGGGCTTGAATTGCTGCTTTCAGCTGACTGTAGATGGCTGCTTCTTGCCTCACTCATTCATCCAGTTTCTCAATCGTATAGCCAGAATTATTCCTTAAAATTCATTATTAGGGCCCTCCCTGGTGTAGCGGGTTAAAGCATAGCACTGAAAAACTAAAGCCACTTCAGCATGAGTTGTATCCCCGCCCCAGAGGTGACCCCCATAGCGCCGCAGACCTCTCCTGCCCCGCCTGTACTTCGTCAGTCAGCATGTTCTGCTCCCCACTCTGTCTCTGGTGAATTCTGTCACTGTCTCTGCACCGCCAGCCAGCCAGTTCTGTATGTATAAATAAATAAATCTTTAAAAAAATTAAAAATTAACTTACTCTTCTGATATTTTATTAACAAAAATTGTACTGATTGTTAGAAAATGCCAGAAATATTTTCAAAAGATGTTTAAAACTCTGACAAATGAAAGTGTTGAGAAAGGATTTTGTCATAAAAAGTTAAGGCAACTTGATAGCAATCCTAGACTTTAAGTCTTTGTGCTTGAACTACAACTTTACCACTAGATTTCTTGTGTTTCCACTGAATATATTTGCATTTTAATACCAGATTTTTCAGGTGTATTTAATCTATCTATCTATATAGAGACAATGATAATAAATAGATAGATGACTATATATCTATATCCATTTTATTTTCTCTTTTTTAATACCCACAAGTATATAGATATTGAATATCTCTAGGTATAGAATTATCTGGAGAAAGAAAGAGGTTGGACAGGAGAAAGGGAGAATGATTGGAGCTCAGTGGAAATTGTTGAATCTGGACATTAGGTATCTGACAGTTTATTTACCATTTCTTTGCCTTCCAATTTGGAGTTACGTTGCGCAAAATAAAATTATCAACACTAGCAATTACCTATAGTTTTTATTTTTACAAGAAAAACATTCAATGCAAAGATCAGGAATAAGTTATATTGATTCTGTTTCCTATTCTTTTATTGAAGCTAGAAATAAGTAAGTCCACTAGGTAAACTTTGTTTAATATGAGCTTACTTACATGAAAGTCGGTCCAGTCAAAGAAAATCTTTGATTTAAATTATTTAAATTGTTTTAATTCTATTAACTAATGCAAATTTCACAAATGTGTGTATGATGTAATTGTTTTTAAAGGATCCATTCTCTAAAACATAGACTACAATGCTGCTTACAAAAGAAAACAAAAGAAAGAATTCAGTAGATGCTAATTTAGACAAGTGAGGCATGTCAGTTTAGTTTTAAACAATAGTAATTCCTCAGCGTCTACATTGTTAACATTCATGGACTTTGCTTCCTAGGGTTTCATATTCAATGATCTCCAATATATTGTTCAAAAGAGACATGAATCTTAGAATATTGTTTTCATAATTCATCATAAATTATACTTGCTACTCTAAAGGCAGTGATCTGTAAAAATTTAATTAAGAAATGAATAGTGCCAAGTCTCAATTCTGATTCATTGGCTCTTTGATTCATTTGTTCTATTGTAATTATTTAAATAAATGTCTTGTGACCAAATGGAAAATATCATAGTGTCTGCTTCAAAAGTTTTAACTCTTTTTTATTTAGCTCAGAATTACCTACTAGGAATTTGGCAATGTCACTTGATTATCAAAATCCCACATAATTCATTCCAGGCTTTATGACTTCTGAGTAGGGAAAATAGGTTCTCATCCTGTATTAGAAAACATCTATTCTTACTTGACTCTAGTTTTTGAAGTCCAGGACTATGTTTCATACTTCACTTATTTGCTGATAAGGGCAGCCAAAACCTCACTCACAGTAAGTTATAATAAATTCTTAACACATTAAATAAGTTTGAGTATAAGGTAGACAAAATGTTCCTCATCCAATGAGAACATTTTGAGCATCTACCACATATTATGTATAACACCAATATTAGAATATAGTGATGAATTATAGCTTTGAGTAACACAGAGAAGTTGAGCATTGTGAACACTTTCCTTTCCTCCTAACCTTAAATTCACTCTGTACCCATAAAGTCCTTACAGTTTCATTTCTTTCTCACATTGTTTACAGTTGTATGTGGAAGTTTGCATACTTGGCAAAGGCAGGATGTGAAGAAATATAATGCTACTAGTCTGTGTTGGACGATTGGTGAATAATGATCTTGAGAAAGTGATATCTGGATATCCGTGGTAAGATATGAAGATTGAACTCCAGCATATAGAATAAAGAAGGAAATACTAGAATGCTGAAGACAGAAGGAATAGAAGGGTGGGGGCATATTAGAAAAGAGTGAATGATATGTTCTGAGGATTAAAATCATTCAAAGATGCTGGAACACAGCAGGAAGTGTCCCTGATGGCTAGGCAAACCCCACCCCCACTCGGTTATTCTCAGGCTAGATGAATATCAAAACAGCATCCTACAAGTTAGCAAACATGAGAATTTACAAAGTCACAGAATATCTACAAATCTCTAGATTTTTTTCTAAATTAATAATCTTTGATTAAAAGAAAACGTGGGTAGGCTTAAGAAAATCCCATAAAAATATGTCATGACAATTAAAATTGATGTCAGCCTATTAGAAGTCGAGTTTTAATATATGTATTTAGTTTCTTGAAATGTTTCATATATATTTATAATAAACATGAATAGTTATATTAGTAAAAGTAAGGGACAATAATGGATACTTGGAAATAATGGAATAATTATTGCAAGCCAGATTTGTATAGATGTGAAATCAGTTACTGGTTTTGTGGATTGTTTTATCCTTTAAAATTTTCCTTTTAAAATACCAATCTAAACTCCTTTAGAAAAGTATCCATTAAAAATAAAATGAGGCATGGCAAAAACAAAAAGCTCTCATCATTCTTAAACTTTCCGAATCAGTATAACATTTATTTCCATGGCCATACAAAGAAAACTAACAATCAAAAAAAAAAAAAAAAAGCAATTATCTTTATGTTCTTAAGAGTAAGACCATCAGTTGGATTCTCCAGTTTATGGGATCTTTAAGGAGATACCTTTCCATTTGCATTTTATAGTGTTATGATGAAGGATATTTGGAAACCTCACTTAAAAAAAAAAAAAAACTAAAGTATTCTTTTTAAAAGAAACTGACTAGTGTTTGGTGACTAACCTGGCACTCTCTCTTGATTTCAGACGAAACAAAATGGGCTGTCTTCCAGTTCATTAAAAATATCTGATGCTAGCCAACTTTTCCAGTATTAAATGTGTTATAGATCTCAATTTTACGTCAAAGCTATATTATATAAATATTACAGTAATCAACTGTGAAGGTCCCAGATGCATTGCGGAAGAGAAAGGGAAGCCTTTTATCAAAAGCCAGTTCCTGCTTCCTGAACAATGATACAGTTTCTTCAGTTTCTCTCTGGAGAATTGAATTTGGTTAGTATTCATGGAATGAGAAAATGAAATTTTACAATACATGCGCACACACACATACATACAGTATACACTCAAACTTTTCAATGACCTTCATATGTCTGTTCTCTTTTATAGATGCTTGTTTCAATGATTAGTGAGACATATATGCTTCTAGTATGTGTTTTAATACAAAAAATTTTAATGATCTTCAGGCAGGTGTTCTACTGTTTTTATTTTTACTTTGAAAACGAATTATACCTTCTGGTATATAGTACATTTTTAGTATAATGACCAGATGTTATACTAATTTAACCAGATCATTTTTAGTCTGACATTCAAATTACTACCAATTACTATTTAAACAACAAGAAAACTTGCAGTGTTCTTGGTGACAAATTAATTTTTAGTTTTTTAATGTGAAGTCTTAGTGTAATAGCTTAAAAATAATCTTATTTACTATTGTCTTGTTAACAAGGAAAGTTACACTATCCTTGAACCTTTATAAATCTTCATGTCATGATGAAATGTACTTCACTAATTTAAATATAAAGGTTTTGGTTAGAGTCCTTAACACGAAACGGTTAGGAAATTAAGTAAAATTCATACTACTTTTGCCTTCCACACAGCAGAGAGCCCATATCTTGAATCTACTAAATAACAAATGGACCTTGAATTTGCAACCAAGTCTTGGTTGTGTGGCTATGGGCACCTAACAGTGTAAAGGAGGGTAGTCAGAATTGCTGTTCTGCCTCTATAAGATTTGGAGTCTCACCTGCTCTGTCTGCCTCTGACTCAGCATTAAAGGCCTACAAAAGGTACCAAAGGCTCCTCTTTTCACCTATGAAAAATGAAAATGGCCTGGGATGGTTGCATGGCAATAACATATTTGGTTTTCAAGTATCATTGGCAAATGTTTGATGTTCTACATGATCCATGATCTGGAAAGCCTGAGTTTATTTTTTGTGTGTAATATCATAGGAAAAACTCCTCCAACACCCCTTCCCCCACTTTAGCAATGAAAAACTTGTGTATGTGTATATATTTGATAGTCTGGGAACAGTGTTTTTATTTACTTACTTTTTTCAACGATTTATTTATTCATACATACTGGGGTACAGGCCAGAGATGCAGAGGGTGAGAGGATTCACCAGAGACAGAGTGGGGAGCAGAACAGGCAGATCGGTGAAGTACACTGCTGAGGGGAGCAGCAGGCGGGTCAGGAGAGGTCTGCCATGCCATGTGGATCTCTTCCGGGGCAGGCGGGTTCGAACTCATGTGGAAGTGGCTTAAGCTTCTTAGTGCTTTGCTTTAACCCACTGCGCCACCAGGGAGGGCCCTAATTACTTATTTTTTTTATTAGGATTGATAGGTGAATATAAGTCTCTTAAGGTCCAGTTTAAGGTGAAAAAATTTTCCTGTTGGTTTTCCCTCCTTTTAGAGTTCTTGGATTTTTGTTTCAATCCTTTCCTTGCTATCCCATCAAACTCAAAAGTTCATATTTGGTTAGATACATAAATGTCCATGTGTTTAGTCTGGTTCGTCAAGATACTGACTCATAGATAGACTATTTTTTTTTTAAGATTCATTTATGAATGTATACAGAACTGGGGTACAGACCAGAGGTGCAGGGGAAGTGAAAGGATTCACCAGAGACAGAGTGGGGAGCAGAATGGGTAGAGTGACAAAGTACACTGCCGAGGGGAGCAGCGGGCGGGTCAGGAGAGGTCTGCTGCTCCATGTGGATCACTTCTGGGGCGGGGATGGAACTCATGCTGAAGTGGCTTTAGCTTCTTAGTGCTGAGATTTAACCCGCTGGACCACCAGGGACGGCTCTAGATAGACTTTTGTCTTGAGTGGAATATATAGGGGAGTGGTCTTGGAAATACTACATGTGAAAGAATTAGGAAGATAAAACACGGTACATCTGATGTGCCTGGTGAGTAGAGAAAGAAGCTCTGAAGCTGCAGTGGCAAAATGTTCACCCGGGAACCAGACTTTGTGACCTTTCTGCATTGATTAGTCACTAGATAGTAGTTATACCTAGGGAAGTTATAATTTGGGGGTAGGCCAGCCCTCCTAACTGTCGGGAAAATGAGTAATTTGATCCTTAGGGGGTGATCTAGTCAAGCCACTACTGCCCTTATCACTTTAAATGATTTCAGCTGCATGATTACTCTTAAATTAATCTAGGCTATTTTATTCCCAATAGGAATAGATGTCATCTATCTAATTATAATGTATATGTTACATATGCCTTGATTTTGTATATGTGAGTGTGTGCATGGCTATAGCTGCATATCTGTTTTTTGGATGATTTGTATTTCTTTTAAATTACAAGTAATCCAAGCTGTTATATGTTGAAAGCTTGAGTAAAAGACACACACACACACACACACACAGTATTAGTATATCATAATCTTAAAAATATATGTGGGACCTATTTGAAAAAAAAAACAATAAAAATAGTACTTCAATAAATATTATAAAAATATAAACCCCTATATATTATTTAAATAAAATTATTTATCCTACCTGATGGCACAGCGTGTTAAAGAACAGCAGTATGAAGGAATGTGCAACCACTGCAACATGAGTTCGATTTCCAGCCAGGGAGGTGACCCATATAGTGTGACAGACCTCTCCTGACCCACCCAATGCACCCTCAGCAGTTATT
This sequence comes from Condylura cristata, assembly GCF_000260355.1. Classification (NCBI taxonomy): domain Eukaryota; kingdom Metazoa; phylum Chordata; class Mammalia; order Eulipotyphla; family Talpidae; genus Condylura; species Condylura cristata. The sequence goes on from NW_004567105.1 coordinate 22,516,733, forward strand.
TCAGTCAATCTGCCTGTTCTGCTCCCCACTCTGTTTCTGGTGAATCCTCTCACCACGCAGCACCACTGGCCTGTACCCCATTTCTTGTATGCATAAATAACTAAATCTATGTGTGTATATATATATATAATTCTGATAAAATTATAAAATAGTTCTAAAGGTCATTGCAAGAAAATGTAAGAAGATAATCTAAAAAAAAAAATACCACAGGGGATTCAAATAGAGGGATTTTATAAAATATGAATCATCATTTTAGTATTATGCTACCTGTAGAAATAGTCATATGAAGGAAATAAAGTGAATCATTTAAAATTTAATCTAATAAAGAACTGTCTGGAGAAAATTTCTATAACACATTTAAGTAGATTATATGATTTCATTAAATATGTATTAATATCCCATTATAAAAGGAAAATGCACAGAAATCAATAGAAAGTGTATCATGTTAAATGTAGTGATTTAAATGAATTATGAAGCTGACAGTCACTGGTAAGGAAGTAGAATTTTTAGATTCAATTTAAATTCAATTTAAAAATTCAATTACATCCTTAATGTGTAGTATAAAAACTCACTGCTACCAACGTAAGTCAAAAAATGAATTTATCTTTTAAATATAGGTTAATAAAAAGAATATAATAAAAAAAGTGAAGATTCAAATCAAAAGATAGAGTTAGAAAGGCTGTGAAATTGATGGACAGATATTATTATTAGATAAACACTTTAAAGAGTCTCTGCCTGACTGAATGATTACTACATTGCCTCATTGTTGGCTTTTTCTGTTCAAAATTTAAAATCTAGAACAAAAGGCTGCATTTGCCCTGACTTGGGTCACGTGTCTAGCTTGGGAGAAACAAGGCACCTTGTTTATTAGTCACACTGTAAGCAAAAACAAATGAAGAATATTTAGTTCTCTACAGTCCACTTCAGTACCGGTTACCACAAGAGGAAATGAAAGAACCGTTAGTCAAAATAACAAATATGCATCACTTACTTATGAAACAATTTCCTCCCCAGTGGGGATATTCAAAGTCATGCTATGAATAGGTCACAGAAAAGTAAATTATTATAATTATGCTAGGAAACCATTATAACAGATTCTAAGGGACATACAAATGGTAATTGTAAATTGCTTGGGAATCTGTTAGACACAAACAGTATGAATGGTTCCTAAAGTTAAATTTCAGGTTTTACACTCTGATTTTTTCCATTTGATTTTAATCTCAAATCTATCACTTACCAAACTGTGGACAAACCTTAGTTTATTTCCTTTAACTTCTTTTTAAAACATAACAAATCACTCAACATTTCCTTTATACTTCTGCCATTCTTATTCCCTCCACCCATGGTCTGCACTTCTGTCAATTTCATTTGGGTTTTTTATGTCCACTGGTATATTTTTATTTAATTTTGTTAGTATCTACCTAGTTTCCTTGTATTACACACTTTGGTGAAATCATCTACCTATTTTACTTACCCTTAATTTTCATCGCTACAATGGCAGTAAGGATAAAGATTATATTCTGTTTACATTAGTAAAAAAGTAAAAATTAATTTTGTTAAATAAACTGATACAGTCATCAGGTAAGATATAATACAGTCACACACATATAAAAACAAAAAGTATTTTCAGTAGACAGTAATCACATGTAAAAATGTGTATAATTTAGTAAGTAAATAAAAAGCAGAGAGTAAAATTATGTATATAGCATGTTGTCAATTAAAATAAGCACAGGAAAAAATTGAAAGAAAATGTAGTATGATAAAAAATTGTCTTAACTTTAAATTTGTGAGGATTTGGAGCTTTTCTTTCTCTTTACTTTCTGAACTATTTTAATTGCAGTAGCACATTTTATCAAATATAAAAGTACATTACTTTCACTTATTTGACAAAAGTATTAAAAAGGGAAAAATTGAACTTAAAAATGCACCACTAAACAATTACAAATGGCTAATAGAAAACACTCATGAAAGAAATATGCAAAATTCCCTTTATTACAAAATATCATTCTAATTTTAATAAATACATTGAAAATCATCCTGTTAAAGTTTTATGTAATATCCCCTATATTACATTTAAAAATGTATTATAAGTGAATTTGGATTTACAGGTCTTGAATATTTTTGTTCTACAAAAAATTGTTAATGATTGTTATAATTAAACACTTATCTACAGATATATTTCTATAGACTTTTAAAATTAAAAGCCTAATATTTTGTAAAAGAGGTTTTCAAGTGTGATACTATTAATGTTACTGTCTAGATTTATTATATATTCTGAACAGACTATTTTTACCCCTAACTAAATCTATTGATGAAGTGTCAGTATGATGATAAACACACAAATCTTAGGTTATATGGATAAATGAAGAAAGTATTCTACCTATTATATATGGAAAGAAATTAAAAGAAAAAAAATAAAAGAAAAAAATTAAAAGAAAAAAAATTAAGGGTCTTCCTGGTGGCCGTGGGGTTAAGTGCTACCGATGGTATCAACATTCGGCCTGATTTTGGTCTCTGGTCAGGTGACTAATCCACATATGGTGCAGGAAATCTCTCCTGTCTTGCCTTTTGCTTCCCTTAGCAGCTTATTTTAGTAGTTCTGCCTGTTCTGCTTCCCACTCTGTCTCTGGTGAATTCTCTTACCCTACCCCTCTCCCTCCGCCCCTCAGCTCTGGCCTGCACCCCAGTTCTTTTATGCAAAAAATAAAAAGTTTGAAAAAAAAAAACTTTGAACAAATAACTGGTTAAAAAAAGCAATAATTATTATAAATAAAGGATTGTAACAACTAAATGACCAAGATCCATTAAAATACCAAATAATAGTTGTGTCAACTTTATTTTAGAATTAAACAGATTCGGATAGAGGCATATTTCAAAACACATCGTCTCAATATGTAAAGTGGAAAAACTAGTTTAAATATGAGCTATAAAAATTAACTTCTTATCACAAATGAAACCAATGTATTTTTTTTTTGTAATGTATAAAAATGTCATTACTGTTACTGTGGGGGGGGCACAGATGTAATTTTGCTTTTATAATTAAATTGTTTTTATTGCGGTAATGCTGATTTACATCACTGTAAAACATTTAGGAGTATAATTTCACACCTCTTCAAATGTATGCTGCTATTCCATACCCACCGCCAAAGTGCCAATAACTCTCCATATTAGCTCATAGGCCCCTCCCCGTAAGTGCCCAGCCTAGTAGCTTCAATTTGGCATCCAGACTGCAGTGTTTGGATCAGTCTGTTTTCTTTGTGTTGTTTCTTTATATGTGTAAGTTAAATCATCTTGTAATTGAGACTTTACAGCGCATTGGCACTTGTTAATGCTAGTGAAATCTGTGAAAATTTAAACGTACATAATTTGGATTATATTAAAACTTGGAATTTTTCCAGGTACAATAACTTTTCATGAATAGCTTCAAGGCTTAGTAGATAAAGCAGAAAAAAAAAAAAAAAACTTGGGAGTTTTAATTCTAATTCTACTTATTCAGTATATTGACTATTGTTGCTGTTTTGGAACCCCTTGAAAATCTCATGGAAGACCTGTTCCTAGACAATGACCCAACATTCAAAATATTTAAAAAACATAGCACATTATGTGCATTTTCAAGAAGTCTTGTTGGAATTAATTATTTTTTAAAAAAATTGACTATGTGTGAAATTAAATGTCATTATAATTATCTAAAGCATTTCTAAAAATCTTTTCATAAAAATTTTAAGCTCATACATACATTACCATCATTTTCTGAAAATTTGTATGTGCAAAGGATGTCAGTATAAGGGAGTTTGTCATTGCATTTGTAATTATATATTTTCAAATTAGTTATCTAGTGTGTAAAGATTTTGTAAAATACAAATGTTTAAATGAACATATCTGATTCCCACAAAACTCAATTGAAACAGCATGAAGGAATTTTTTTTTTTTAAAGATTTATTTATTTGTGCATACAGAACTAACTGGGGTATAGGCCAGAGGCTCAGGGGTGGTGAGAGGCTTCACCAGAGACAGAGCGGGGAACAGAACAGGCAGATCTACGAAGTACACTGCTGAGGGGAGCAGCGGGCGGGTCAGGAGAGGTCTGCCGCGCCATGTGGTCACCTCCGGGGCAGGCGGGAATCGAAATCATGCGGAAGTGGTTTTAGATTCTCAGTGCAGGGCTTTAACCCGCTGCGCCACCAGGGAGGGCCGATGAAGGAATTTTTTAAAGGAATAAGCAGTATTCACATGGAAACAGTGCAAAAGATCACAGCAGAGTGATCTTAGTAAAATTTACAAAGAACAGAGATAAAGTAGTAACAATTGACTTTGCATAGTGAACAGTAGGCCAAAGTTAGCAAAGGCACATGCATGTATAACTGAAAATTCCAGAAAAGACGAATAACTGACAGCAATAAATACCTCTGGAGGATGAAAATAAAACATGACTAAAAGCAGAGAGGATTGAAAGTTTCTATAAGGAGCAATTTGGAATGTTGGATCTCTTCCATTAGCCACTGCAGCAAGGAAAACCTGTCTTGCTAGTCAACCTGCACCCCGTAGAAAAGGAAAATTCATCTCATGGATAAAGACATAAATTGATACATCTCTGGATAGATGTATCCATACACCCATTCAAAAAAGAATGTGAGCAGAATACCAGTCATGAAGTCAATTCACTTCATGACCAATTCCACAAGTCAATTCATGGAAAGCCATTAATTGCTCTAGATGACCAATTTAATAATAGCCAATTTGTAAATTAACTTGTTACTCTTAGCCACATACTTTTAAAATATTTCATATGTACACTTACAGTATATGTTATCTTTCAAGGTAAATTATTTGTATTAAAGTATCTATTTGAGTTTATTAATGAACATGTTCACAATTTATTTCTAAGGATAATATAAGCAGACAGAAATATAGACGTGAAAACATTTGTTTAATACATTCTGGAAGCATTATATGTAGACTTATATTTGTAGTAGTGTAGTGTGTGAACTAGATGTTCTGGGGGAAAAAATTCAAATATAGATATAAACATTGACTAAAAGGTGGTTTCAGGTATAATTATAGTTTCTAAGATTTAGCTTTAAAATATAGCTTTTTAATATAAAATACAGTTTTAAATGTAGTTTCTAAACTATAGTTTCATGCCAATAAACTGGGGCGAGGGTATTTACTGAGGTCAAAAATGGCAAGTATAAATCTATAGGAGCAAGAAAACTTTGACAGAAAAAATGAGTAGTCTAGCCATAGGTGCACATCTCTGCCTCTGAAATGTGCCTTTGGATTAATTAAATGACCTTAGTTAGGAGTAAAATCTGGCACATGAGGTCAGGGAGTGTTTCAGACAGAATTACTTGCAAAATCTCACATTTGTGCTAGGACTGACTTTTTGGTTTATCAGAAAGGGGTCTGCCTAGGTCTTGATTCTAAGCAATTCCTAAAAAAAGGACTAAGATGCAAATAAGGTATGGTTATCATATAAAAGATTGAACTTGTGGATAAATATAATTGACTATATAAAAAAGCAATATTTTAGTGTGTTTTTTAATATGATTAGTATTTAAATAGTCCATGGTGATTACACTATGCTTTTATAGCTCATGGATAAAGACATAAATTGATAATAAGAAAAAATATATAAAAATCAATAATAAATAAAATTTATTTAAAAAGTTTTAAATGCAGCAGTTATATCTTCCTTTAAAGACTAATACTTGTGTTAATCAAAGGTGTGATTTTTGAGTTAAATGACCAAAGTAAATTACTGGTTTTGCTCACTGGAAATACTGAAAGCAACTATTTCTGTCTATATTCACATGTGACCTATTTGTAACCACTAGTATATAAATGAAATCTGTATGTTGCATTCATATAGGTTAAAACTCATCTCTCTGAATGTCAGTCTTTCTTATACAACTAAGGTTCTAGATATAATATGTGAAAATAAATTTGGAGCAAACCCAACACACACACACACACACATACACACACACAAAGTTCCAACTCAGTCTCTGTGAACCAGAGCCTGTAAGTTTTGCTTAAGTTAGTTCAAATAGGGTTCACATAAAATCTGAGCTCATGGACTTTAGCCAAACCAAATAAAACGCCAAAATCTTAACATTGTCAGAATATTCTTAATAATTTCACCATCTGTTGTTTCATACTCTTCTGTCTATAAAATGTGGGAGAATAATAAGTGATGTCTCACCAAAGTACTTTGTACTGTAAGCATTTAGCTAGCTATTCATAAACTCCTCCATAATTAATAATTTTATAACACTTTGGATGAGATGATTTCAGGAATCACAATTAACATCTCCAATCCCACAATATTCTGGAAAAATCGGCCTAAGTAGCATCTGGTAGGTAAAAAATATTCAGAAAAAAACATATAGATTCCAAAGTATATTTTAGTTGAGTTTAGTGTTTTAACTTTTGTTAGTCTGTATAAACCAATTGTAAACATGACATTCTCACACAAGGATACTTAGAAAAGAGTTTATAAATAATGTATTAATTATGAGTGAATAGAATATATCAGTAGAAGGAATAAAAGGGGTAGTGTAGAAATACAGAGCTAGCAGCAATGAACAGTCATCACTGCAGGCCCAAAGGACAAGGGGAGATATGCTATTGGAAACCAAAAAGAGAAATTCATTTGAGCTATTGTTACTGAGAACAGCAGTGATATTCTCTTCAAGGAAAGTCAGCACCAGTGACCTCAAGGAAACAGGAAATAAATATCTGATTTCTCCTGTTTCCCAGTTATCCTGGTAAGTGTTCCTATTTATACAGCTCAAACTGAAGGCAGAGGTTTAGATTTCTATGACATAATTTATAGATATCAACATCCTGGTCAGAGATCAGAATGGGAATAGGTGAAAGGTATACCTAGAGAGGAAATTGAAGAAATCTGACACCCATTTAGACTATGTGCTTAAGAAGATATGTCATAAAATCAAAGTAAAAAGTACAATGTTGATTATATTACAGAAGTGCTATGATGTGAAAAATTATAATAATTGAGCAAAATAAGCTCAGGCTTTGAAAAGGCAATGTCAAATTCCAAAGAAAAATGAGAAAAAATATATTAATTGTACCATCCCCTTCTTTGTATGTGTGCAGATAATCATACATACATATTGTATGTATGCAGATAATCATACATATTTCATTTTAATTTTGTAGTAAGTTTTGATATGCTTCAGAATGCTTTCTATGTTCAACATCTATATGAAAATGTGTATATTAATACTTTCCTACTATTAGCATTCTTCTGCAATAATAAAAATTCCACTTTAATGAATACTTCCAATAGAAAATAAAATGTGCCATTATTTTCTAAATAATTAAATTCATATAATAGCCTTTTTATAGGTTCTTACTCATAATATTTCGAGTAATAAAAAGTTCAGATAATGAACAATTAATATTAAAACCAGAATTTATGTTTTAAGACTTCATTCCATCTTATGTCCATGATTCCAAAGATATTTATATGATTTTAAAAGTTCATTTCAGAGAAACTTTTAAAACAACATAGTTTGTCATAATTTTACATAAAAAAATATCTCATTCCTTTTTGTTAAATGAGAAACAGGGTCAAAATGGGAAAATTTTCTCTCTTGATGACTTACAGATAGGAGGCACAGACTTTTGCTGTTTATTTAGTGTAACTGTTAAGACTATTTCCTCTGTAACCATGGAGATTTGGTTAAAAATTCTGATGTCGGCTGTTTATTTGTTTGTTTTGCTTTAAATAGAGAAGAGATTTAATCTCCATACATCCCAACTTCTGGAAACATAGATTATAAGATTATTAGGAGTAATTTTAAAAATCCACTTCATGTCTTTCAAAATATAAAACATTGACATTACACATGTACCCCACAACTCAACATACTAACAGAGCCAATCTGAACATCTGCAGTCCCTAACAAAAAGATGAAAGCAGGTTTCCACTTGGAAGAATATTTCCCTAAAATCTTGCTATTAAATACTCAGCAAATTCTTTGATTGCAATATGGTATCAGAGGTAAAGTGTTAAGAGAGAATTACATGTTGTGACCATTCTCTAAGAAACACCAGTAATATCAGAATAGCACACTATCTCTTTGCTCATCTATGTTTTTTTTTCCTTAAACATAAAGCACACCTACATTGTTGTCAACTTCTTTTCCTATATAGCCCACAATCTCTTTTTATCTTGTTTCAGTTTTGGTTAATTATTCTTATTTTGTGAATTTCAAATTAGATGTAGTTTACCAAATGTACATTTTTGAGTACATTCTCTATAATGAGGGATTTAGTATCTAAAATATTTTGTTTTGAAATCTGGACATCGTATAGATAATCACTAATTCTTGCTAAAATATAAAAACACAAGATGGAAAGCAGATTTTGCAAATAACAAAATATACATCAGCTTTTAACCATCTTTATATTGCATAGTGTGAAAATAGTCTACATTATGACACAATACAATCCTTCTAATGTCATTTTTCTAGGAACGTAACAGAATGTGAAAATCATAAGAATCTCCTTATTTTTACCTCAAAGATACTTAGAAAATACTGAAATTCTAGACAGTTTCAGAGCTTTCTCCTACATGTGAAATTACATGGGCATAAGGACAGGCTGTGTGTGTAGTCTGAAGGCCAGCACAGCTCCAGTGCCATCGCTCTGGTTCAGGGCCACTGAGCTGGGTGATGGTCCTGGCCTCAGCTCCCTGAGTGCACCTGATAAGCCTGCCTCAGCATGATGTTGTCAGGGCAGAGGTTGGCTGGGTAGGCAGCCCTGGAGTTTCCTTTCGAATGTGTTGTTAGAATCATAAAATGGGCACGTCTGCTTGAAACTTGACCAGCACCAATCAGACAACTGTAATTGTAGCTGGACCAATCAGGCTTGAAATGCAGGGAATATGAGCCCAGACTTAACGATCATCAGGATCACTCAGACCTTTAGGTCCAGGCTTATAGGTACCTTCTAGAAAACCTCCACAGACATTCTTGTCAGAAACACTTTGTCTGGACCTCCTGCAAGAAGTTTGCAGACCTCTGAGACCTTTGTATCTATCTCTATTTCAAACTTCAGACTTACGGCTGCTCCTATCTCTGGCTCTGCCTCCAACATCACCTGCTGATGGGCCCCATTTACCTGCCTTGGCCTGGTGTCTTATGGGCTGTCGCCCTAATTCCTGTCCTCTGGTGCCATCGGCACTGCTGACATGTATCTCCCCACTTCTGCAGACCGCCAGCTCCTC
>NW_004567105.1:22526598-22542136 GCF_000260355.1 Condylura cristata
CTGTTACACTGTCAGGGCTGATACCTGGCGCAGGCCAACCTGATGTTCGAATAGGTATAGATAGCTGTTGTGTTGTCACCTCAGCAGCACAGCCTGTGAGCTCCCCGGCCCTGCTGTGAGTATTGGCCATGGCTCATAGGCCTGCCACTCACCCCAGGCATCATCTTACAGAAGCAGCCCTTGTTTTGGACACTAGACATGGTGGACACTCTCTGGGGACTGACAGCTCAACACTACTTATTAATGAACCCTGTTGTTGCTTCACCCTGAGCCTGAGTGTTGTCTTGCATTGTGAGCGCTCTGGTGAGAACCCACAGACAGTGAACTGTCCCCTGCCGTGATGCTGTTTAAGGTAACCCTTCTTTACATGGAGTATCACTAAGATGCCAGCAGTTTTGTATACCACTACCTGTTTTCTTCTTTTCTATCTGGGCACTGAGGCAGTTAGCCTAGTTGCTAACATTCTATCCTAATCTTAACAGTTTAAATGAGCAATTGCTTGTTCTTTTGGATCTTAATTCTCTTAGTTATCAATTTACAATAAATTCAGCTGAGATGTTTTTATCTGGACGAGGCTTACAGGTGCCTGATAGACCTGTTTGTAACTGATAGACCCACTGGGCTGAATGGTCTTAGAATAGCCTCAATTACATGTATAATTGTTGGACACTGTTCACCAAATTCTCCTCAATGTGGTTTTCCCATGTACTTTATGTTGATTTCAGTCATGACAATATGACTAGGAGGAAAGAGCAGAAGCTGCTACTCATTTCATCCTAATCTCAGAATATGTACAACTTCAAGTCACATCATACTTGTTTATGTTAAAGCAAGTTGGGGCAAGACCAGATTCAAATTGTGAGGGAAATGACCCTGTGCTGTGAAGGAAAAGTGTCACTCTTTTAGATATGTATAACACAGATACATAGTTTTTCTGCTATCTAAGGCAGTTGTGTGTATTCATGTGACAAATTGTAAAGGTCATCCTTATAGTGACCACATCTGAGGGGAGAAATCATGTATCATTCCAAAATTGACAATGTAAGAAAAAAAATACTACATTTAAAAAATTAAAAATATAAAAACAGCTAACAAAAAATAAATTAGATATTCAGTAATTTTTTTTTATCCTGTGAAATATATAAGTTTAACTAAATAGACTTACATGAGTATTACATAATAATGCCTGTGAATGCTGCTTGAGCTAAAAGAAGAAACAATTAAGACTATAAGCCAGTAAAAAGAGTTATTAAAATATTTTTTAAGCAAATGCTACCATTTTTAACACAACAGTACCCTAGAAATGAAATGAATGCATTGATAGATAAAAAATGGAGGTGAAATAGTGACATCTAAGAGAATGTACCAACAGAAAGAGACTGTTTGACATAAGCTAATTAAAAATGAGAAATTCAGCCTGATTATACAGTATTCTCTGGTTTAGAAAACATAAAACCAAAACAGATATTTGGGTTGAACCAGGATTGCAAGTAAGAGGTTCAAGGAAACTTCATGTGATTACAGGAATTAATGCATGAAACAAATGCATAGGATTTATTCTATAAGGTAGAGAAATATTCTGGAAAGGAGGGAAATTTTTTTTATGGTAAATATATGTCATTAATGGGTTTTAGTTCTTGATGGTGGAAAAGATTATTCAAATGTAGACACTAGAATGAGTGACCTGGGAAAATGGAGAGACAATTCTCACATTTTGGTGCTTGAACTGGAAAAAAAAAATCCCAAGCCAAGATTAAATCCTTTCTATGTAATGTGCATTTTTAAAACATGCAAGTTTAGGTAGCAGCAAGCTCACCATATTTATAGAAACACATGTCAAGGCATATGCTTTACTCACGGAGGGCCAAGAACATAAAAAAGCAGCACACTTATGTCATTGCATAAGGTGCTGAGAAAACTTTATTTCTCAGCCAGTAGAATCTTTAGTAGCATAGAATTGTTGATAATGACAATTATTTTAAATATAAGTTGTTTGTTAAGACATTATTGGCAGTCAAGGTAATGAAATATTTTTGATACTCAATGAAATAGAAATTCATGTCTAAGTTGTGTTTTGTTTTCCATTCAAAAAGAGGGTTTTGCATTATATAGTAAATATAGATTCTTGAATTTAAAATTCAGACAGGGTGAATAAAAAAATGAAAGCAACCTGATAAAATTCTTTAGAATATCCTATAGATACTTACAGAAATATTTAAAAAATAATTTATTTTAGCAAACATTGGATTTTATAAAAAGGTTCCCAGAGCAAAGTTAGTTTTAAAATGGCTTGTCTCTTTTAGAGATGTTAAGAGTAACACATTATAAAAACCACCTTGTGACATCAAATAAAATATTTTACCAAGTTTCTGAAGAGAGTTGAAGGCAGGAGTGTACATGAGGGAGCTTTTGAAGTCTGCACCCTGTGTGGCTTGCAAGGAAAGAGGAATTAGAAGGAATAAGTAGGCATGAGAGGAATTCCTTGTTTCACTCACTTTAGGACCTTCTAACAGTTAACTAGAAGAGTTATAAACACCCAGAGATTCCTGTGGCTTGGGGAAAAACTGGAACAGCCCTTGAACATCATTGAGCAACATAAATTTCAACAGGCGAGAAAGCAGGCCTTGCTTCAGTGAACGACAGGTGGATGGGGAGAAGCAACTGGAGGCGTGGTCCCTTGCTGGAGCAGAAACCACAGGGAGCCAGCCCAGACAGTGACCTGGAGGGCAGGGAGCAACACCTGGAGGTGTTATGAGAAAGTAAATTTCATTGTTTAAGATACCTGGTCTGGGGTATTCTGTTGGCAGACCCCAAACACTAATATGGTAGGAAGGCACTATCAGATTGCCAGCATAAGTATGACAGATTTACATTTTTATTATTATTATTATTTTTTAAAGATTTATTTATTTGTGCATACAGAAATGGGTGTAGGCCAGAGGCTCAGGGGCGGTGAGAGGCTTCACCAGAGACAGAGTGGGGAACAGAACAGGCAGATTGACGAAGTACACTGCTGAGGGGAGCAGCGGGCGGGTCAGGAGAGGTCTGCCACACCATGTGGTCACCTCCGGGGCAGGCGGGGATCGAACTCATGCGGAAGTGGCTTTAGCTTCTCAGTGCTGTGCTTTAACCCGCTGTGCCACCAGGGAGGGCCCATTGAGAGAATTTTTATGTTGCTGATATGGTAAGTGGCTGTGCATGTGTGAACACATGCACAATAAATTTACCTGTAAATAGAAAAATTTTCAAACTATACATATGATATGGTTTATACTATGGGAGGTGGAATTTTTAGGTGGTAGGTAAGGTATGTCAGTAAAATGACCATTGCCTTTTCCTTAATGTACTCCTATCCTTCTATTGTCTTATTTTTTAATGGGTATTTATAAATTAATTTATCTATTTTAATTCAACAAAATATATTTAAAACCTTTTCTAAAAAATTAGGGTTCTTAAACATCAGGTTTCATGTGCATTTACTACATAGTGAGTTGATTTCAATTTTGCTTTGTGCAAAATAACTAGTAACAGAAAATATATATTTTAGACATACCTTGGAAAACTGTTACAAGAGAATATTTAAATACATATGGATATTACTTTCTATTGATAACACAGTGCCTACAAAATGCATCATGTCATCTTCAATAGAAAAAAAATCCCATAAATATTGTGGTTATTAATAATTCTTAAACCTGAAAAATTCTTAACTCAGACCATTGCTTTTCATCATTTCTTAATTCAATTAATTAATTTCCAAAAGACAACTATGTTTATGCTAATAAAATCATACCATCTTTACATCTATAGATACAATAGATCTATATACTCTTAAGACATTCTTAATGATCATACTATATTGTAGCAATTCATTAATTTAAATATCTGAATTGATTCATTGCCTATTAATCCCCATTTGCTCTCATCCATTATAGTGTACAAATTTTCTCAAACTTCAGTCATATAGAGACAGGTTGCCATTATTTGAAAATAAAATGATGTTTTCAGAATGTTGTATTAGTCTTCTGATCCACCTCTACTTTCATTTCCTTTATGACCATGTATTTTTCTGCACCCATTTTGTTTGTTTGATTGTTAATCTCTTCTTTTATATAGCCTCATTTTAAAGACCCTGATTTATATCTGTGGAGTAAATCTCCAAATCATCTTCAGTAAGTTTCTAAGAGCCATCTGTGCAATAGAGTACATTTGCCATATGGTATTATATTGTGCTCATGTTTTATCTGAATTTTTTTTTTGCTGCCTATTGAGCATTTGTTAACATTTGATTGTAAATTATATAGACCAGACATTGTTTCTTTGTTTTATATCTTTATCATCCTAGTAAAAGGTAGTATAATTGGATAGTTGAGAGTTCCTCAGGGATAAAAACACTTGCCCTTTTCTGCCTGTTTTCCTGAGATAATGTGTTAACTCAAAGGGATACCTTCTTTATAGTAATTTTGATGTAGATCAGAAAGTTATTAAACTTATTGTGTTGGTACTAAAGCCCTTTATATAATTTTTATTGAGGTGACAATGGTTTACAATACTGTGTATGATACAGAGGCTAACAACACACCCTCAAATGCATGTTACCACACTACACCCACTACGATAGTCCTCTCTCAGGCTTTAGTGTACATAAAAAATCATAATTATTGACTCTGTCTATTCAAGTTCCAACACAATATATATATATATATATTTATATATATATAAATGATCTCAAGTCATTGCTCATGTGTATAAATTCTAGCCCACATAGCTAAACATTTAATTTAGGGACTTATAAATTATGCTTGCAGAAGTCAACACTTTGGAAGAAATATCTCTGCTCACTCACCTAAGGATCAGGGTAGAATCTTTAAGGAAATGTAAAATTAGAAGTTATGATGTGCCCATTTAATTAAAGTAATTGTTACAGTTTTTATCTCCACCAAATCTATACCTATTTTCGTTCATTTTCATCTTCTCTTACCATTTATATTACAAATTACCCTAAGCTCCCATAATCATTTCTCATGTGTTATAGTCACACTCTTTGTGTAACCAGTCTATATTAAGATGAGATCTGCTTTGGAACTCACACATCCCCCTTTGATTAACCCTTTGATTTTGTTGGTGCATTTACACTTGGATGTTAGATACATTCTTTAGTTTCATGCTGTTTCTTTCCTTCATTTCTTTCTGTGTGTACCCTTTCCATGGTGACTTTAAAACTTCTAGGTTACAGAACTCTTGCTCTGGCAAACTTTTAGAAGCAATCATTCACACCATAGGCACTTATGCACCATAAACTTTAGAAGAGACTTTTCTAGGTAAAGATGGAAGATACAGGAGAAAAATAAATCATTCTTTCCCTTTTTTGCTTTATTTCCTACCATAGTTCAGGCACTCATTATGCTTTTTTTTCCCCCTTACACATAATTGGCAACTTAAAGTAAAATTATGAAAACTGATATACTTAATTTAAAGATTTTAAAATATTAGATGGCATTGGAGATTTTACTAAGAATTCTTAAACCAGAAACATTCTTAAATTAGATTACTGCTTTCTTTTCCACCTTCTTGTCTGTATATTTTCTAATCAAAATTACATTAAAATCTTGTATGCTTACTAATTTATGCACACACGAGTTAAAGCAATTTTTAACAATTTACATTGGGGCCCTCCCTGGTGGTGCAACAGGTAAGGATGCAGCACTGTAAGCTAGCAGTAGCCCCTCAGTAAGTCCATTACCTGTCTCTGAGGTGATTCACGTGGCTTGCTTGACAGAGCTCTCCTGACAGCCCCGCAGCTCCCCTCAGCAGTGTACATGGTCACTGCTCTCCAGTCTGTCTCTGGTGAATCCTCTCGCAGCCCCTGCAAGCCTCTGGCTTGTGCCCCAGTTCTGTATGCATAAATAAATAAACCTTAAAGAATTTTTACATTAAATGAGAACATTGTTTTAATGATTTATTTCTATATGCTTATGGTTACATCTTGGAGATAATAGGAAAATAAAATAAGTAAGGAAAACTGAGCTGTTATTGTAGTAATCAGTCAACTTCAGGTATCGACTCAACTTCTCTGTCATTTTCCAGAGTTTCAGTATACACTGTAATATTTAACTGTAAAAAGGAAGAACATTTGGACATAGTTACATATGGAATAACCTTGAAAACATTATGGTAAGTAAAAGAAGTTTGTCACAGAAATAGGTAAACATTGTATAGCTCCATTTACATGAAATACCCATCATCAAATTCACAGAGACACAATGTGGAATGCTGGTTTTCAGGGGATTTGAGGAGGTGAAAATAGTTAGTGCTTAATGGATACAGATTTTCAGCTGAAGACGAAAGGATGAGAAATTTCTGGAGATGGGTGGTGGTGATGGTTGCACCACAAACTCAACAGTTAAAGTGGGAGGTTTTTTCTTATGCATATTTTACCACTACACATACAAACAACAAAAGCTAAAAACAAAAACAAAAAAAAAAAAGGATACACACACACACAATTAGAATTTTCAGTTTGAGGATTTCATGAAGAAATTAATTTTAGAAAGAGTCGACTTGTAAAATTTAGCTATAACACTAAAGAAAATTTTATATCCCTGCATATTACAATTCACTAGAGCTTTATTATGGACGTTTTATAATAATTTTTCCAATATGTCTCTTGTTACGTTTATTTTGGTCTCCTTTACACTTATATTATTTATTGAAAGAACATTTGAAAGTACAGCTCTAATGTCCTGTTGGAAGGTCAAGTAAAAATATTTCTTGTCTGACTACTCATTCTTACATTTCAACTATAAGTACATTGGACTTGCTGATGCTTGTTTATTCAATGTCATGTGATCACTCATTGAAAAAAAATAATTAAAAGTAGCAAACTTAAAAGAAATCCACTTACAGTTAAATATTATAATTAAATGTTACTCATGGTATTTACTCCCCATTCCCTTGTAGTAAGGCAAAGTTCATCTTTTTTTGTTTGTTTGTCTTAAATAATTATTTATTTATGCGTACAGAACTGGAGTACAGGCCAGAAGTGCAAGAACAATGAGAAGATTCACCAGAGACAGAGTGGGGAGCAGAACAAGCAGATCAGCGAAATACACTGCTGAGGGAAGCAGTGGGTGGGTCAGGAGAGGTTTGCTAGGCCATGTTAATCACCTCCACAGCAGGGAATGAATTTTGACTGAAGTGGCTTCTGCCAGCCTGAAGTGCTATGGTCCCAACCCGCTACACCACCAGGGAGGGCCCTGTTTCTTTGTTTTAGCATAAATCAGGCTATTTGAGTTCTGCATACTCTTTCTGACCTAAATTGTAAACCGTAACAATTTCTTCTGAGGGTGGTTTTGCAATCCAGTCAGCCAGAATGCTAAGTATCATTCTAATTTTAGAATAATTAACTTCAAGTCAGGTCTTCCTGCTACCCAATGTACTGTAATATTCTGGTCTATTCATTCAACATGCATCCACATAACTGCTCCTTCCCCTGCCAGCATCCAGTACTCTTCAATCCATGATGCCAAGTGATGACAATACTTTCTTCTTATAGTGAAAAAATGAGTGATGGAGAAATTCCTTTTGTTTTCACTTATGCAACTATCAATCTTTTTCTATCAAACTCATACCTCCATTTTTCCCATCTCAATGGAATTGAATGATCTCTCCAGTCCCCTGTTTAAGATCAAATCCCTCTGTTTCCACCAGATTGCTTTTGCTAATTCACCTCTTCAGCAATTTCTCTGCTTTCCCCCAGATCATCCACTGTATTTCCTTTGAATCAGCCATATGAGCATATGAACCATATGTTATTTCTCTCATACAAAATCCTTGTTTGACTTCATATTCTTCTGCAACTCCCAGCAATGATTTATTTATATATTTGCTTGTCTGTTTATTTATTGAGATAGCATTGTTTTACAACACTAATGTGACTTAAAGGTGTAGGTTCCCACCTCGTCAAATGCAGGACACCACACGACTTTCACCACCAAGTACTCTGAGTGCTCCTTTTGTTTTCCCATTTTGTAATCTCCCTTCCCATTTTAAAATTTTGCTACTACAGTTGGATACCAAGGCAATTCCAGTATTTTTTAAAATTTCTTTTTATACAAGCGACACACCTAACCAACCAAATTACAAAGAAAACTAATAGCAATAACAAAAACTTGAATGTGTTATAATGCCAATTTCCACTCCAGAGCCACCTGCTTTTAATATTGATAGGCTCCTCTGAATCACCATGATCCACACCAATTTGTTAAGGTGTAAGTTAGTATTGATGATACAGGCACATTTATTTTTAATTATTTTTTAATTTATCTTTTTGTTTTTCTAAAATTTAGTCATGGAAAGATATGAGAATACAACTAAGTTATGTCATTATTTTAAGTAATTTTTACCAAAATTTTAAAATTCTTGGCACCCCCCAACTCCGGGGGTGCAGTGGGTTAAAGCACAATGTTTTGACGCTATCTTCAGTCACAGCAGCACTGAGTTAAATCCCCAGCCAGAGAGCTGACCCACATGGGGCAGCAGACCTCTCCTGTCTCACCTGTTGCTCATCTCAGCAGTGCATATCAGTCAATCTGCCTGTTCTGCTCCCATTCTGTCTCTGATGACTCCTCTCACTCTCCACATCTCTGGCCTATACTCCAGTTTCTGAATGCATTAATAAATAAATCTTTATTTTTTTTAAGACTTATTTATTTGTGCATACAGAACTGGGGTATAGGCCAGATGCTCAGGGGTGGCGAGAGGCTTCACCAGAGACAGAGTGGGGAGCAGAACAGGCAGATGGACGAAGCCCACTGCTGAGGGGAGCAGCGGGCAGGCCAGGAGAGGTCTGCAGCGCCATGTGGTCACCTCCGGGGCAGGCGGGAATCAAACTCATGCGTAAGTGGCTTCAGCTTCTCAGTGCAGCGCTTTAACCTGTGCGCCACCAGAGAGGGAGAGGGCCAAAATCTTGGGAAAAAAAATTTAAAAAGAATTTAAAATTCTTGTTACCAGGCAGAGAGAGGGGCATCCCAGAATCCCCAAACCTGCCTGCTGTAAATAGGTTCTGCTATCCACCACATAAAGACAAAACATATAGACCTTTAATGGAAAGGAACTTTAATATAATTAGTATGCAATACAGAAAACAAACAAACAAACAAAGAGTATAGTTTCCAAATCAAGTACCCAAAATTACCCATCCCTTCATGGGTAAAAGTCCAGCCAAACAAGATTCGCGTAAATCAAGTCCCAAAAATATGTCACAATTCTATAGCACTTTCAATAGGGACCCATAGAAAAGGTCAGATCTGGGAGGAAAAGAGCAAAAGCAAAAACAAGACAAAAGATGCCACTGCTAACCTTCTCACAGGTCTCTCACCACATCTGCACCAACCAGTCCAGGACCAAGAAGCAAGCACTATTTCTATATATGTTTGTCTCTGTTCCATGTACCTCCTTCAGGTCTCCTATCCTACTTCCTTCCTTTCCCAGCCCCTTCTCCAGCTTCTGCTACTGCTCACCTCTACCCTCCCTGGAGTGGGGAACCTGGAACCTCCCCTTTTCCTAGGCACCATTCTGTTACATCCTTTTGTTAAATGTGGTTCATTGTTCTTACTTTTCACACCTTTCCCTGAAGAAGTAGGATAATTCTGCAGGACAATCAGAAGCAACTTTACTGGGCAGGGAGAATGTTGATGAAATACTAGAACTTTTCTAGGTATACATATACAGATCAACAAAATCACAACTGTCTGAATATTATAAGGTGTGTGTTTTATTTTTCAATTTATGTTTTTTTTTTCAATTCATCTTATCTATAATACATCAAATTTACCTATCATTCTGAACAATCTGTATTGCCTGTGACAATTCTCTTGCTGATTTCTGCAGTTTTGACCTCTTGACCTAGCTAGTGTATTCAGTAAACAAACAAGCAAACAAAAAGAAATAATAACATGCAGACCTAGGAGAACTAAAGCCCAAAAGACACATCTGGTCATCAGAAGGGTATGTGGAGTGTGCCAATAGCAAATAGTCACACTTACATGATACCATCTGCCACAGCAGAACTAATGGAGGAAAGAAAATAGCTAATTTGAAATAAATGACATATTAGTGTGTCATTGAGCCAACTAGAATGAGGTGAGGGATGCCATGCTCCCATATTTGGTTTAGTTTAATATGTGGGCAGTGGCATTGACGATCTGAGTGATGTATGCTGCTCAAGTTCGAGAACTTGAAGTGATTTTAAACACTAAACATCTCAGGAGAAATAAAACCTTTGGAAGAAGCAGCAATGCCAATTAGTATGAGCATGAAACTTGGGATTTTAGAACAACAAACTTATCTAGGCTCTGAGCACATCATTCATCTGTCAAATAATGTTCAATAAAATATGGAGGAAACAATTAGTAATTTTTTTCAAGATGATGTGGTTTCTTTCCATCAAAATTGTTATGCATATTTTCTGAAAAGTATACGGAGGATTTGTACAATTTTTCTGATATAAACAAAATTTCTGGCAGCTAGGGCATTGTTTTATTTTCCTGAAGTGTGTCTGTGTTGGCCCAACTCCATTTTTATTTAGTCTAGCTGTTTCGCTTCCTTTAAAAGTGAGATCAAAGACATAAATGTTGAGGTTGTTAGCAGAAGCTTCTATGTGACTTAAAAGAGAAACAGATTATTGAGTACCTTGGAAGGAAATTGAAGCTTGAAGCATTGCCTTCTTGAATGTTCTATTGACAGTTCCTCTAGATCAATTTTATTTTGAGCTTAAAAAATGTAAGATTAGCTAAAACTATATGTTTCTTCAACAGTAATAGGCCTCAATATTCTGAGAGCTCTGAGAGTCAATAAAGTTGTCAAAGAATTGCATACAGTTTTGAGCCCAGAAATATAAATTGCTAGAAATCTTCAGCTATTGTAACAGTAGTGTTTGACACTGAGTTAGCATTGGGTTCATTTTTTATAGAATCATATAATGTTAACATCTTAGTAAATTTTACTAGCATTCTAATACTAGGACAGAGACCATAAAACTAGAATTAGCACTACATAGATTATTTTTCTTTTTGGAGATCGATTAGCCACTGATGTTTTATCTTCTTACTTTATATCACAAAACTTCCTAGAAATTCTATACTGAGATAAGATCATCTCTGGAGTTAGAAAGTCTTGCTAGGTACACATTTTATGCCATAATATGTGCATACAAGCAATAGACAAAATTTCTAACCTCCTCATCCCTAAGACATTTTTAACCTGGCTTATTATAACATTGTCATAAATTACATTTCTCTGTGAAACCAACTGCACTACCAAGACCATAACTGGTGTATTTTGAATATATGTGCTTTTTATTTAATGTAATTTCACTTAAAAGTATTATCCACTTGGCCTTATATCAGTGTGTTGGAGAATATTTTCTCCAAACCTATTTTAATAGGTTTTATATTATTATTCACAGATGGAGGAATATTATGTGATGTGTTCCTGGAGATAATGTATTGCTCGATGGATCTAAAATGCTGTAAAGGCAGTTATGTCTCTCTGATATATTAAGGTTTAGATTTGGTGAACATATGTAAAAGCACATGAAACCACTGTAATAACATACAGGCAGATGCTAGAACACTTTTTCACTTACACTCACATTAAAGGCAGAAAGAGTTGATCTGTAACCTTATTGAACTTAGATTATTTTTAGAGGCAAGTTCCAATTTTGAACTTGTATATATGTGATTCTCAATGGCAACTTTTCAAAGTAGTAATTTTGTCTTTTTTTTTTCCCCTATGGGTGTCTGGCAATAATTTTTCCCTCGTTTTTTTTATAGTTTCTAAAAATATATCTTGAGATTCTCAAAATACATGAAAGCAAATTCCAAGCTAGTTCTTCACTTGCACATATTTGCAATGGTGTATGATTCTAAAAATAATATTTATGTTTAATGTATCCTGGTTTGAGATTTGTATAGGAGGTTTTATAGCTTTGTGAGTTGTTAGTGTATATGATTATATAAATTTAAAAAGATGAAGCCAATGCTAAATAAATGTCAATGTGGTTGTGAGAGAAATGTAATTATTTACACCAGCTACCAAATCTAAACATTGTATAAATGTGGTAAGACCTTTAAGAACTGCTCTTGATAAATGAGATTGAAACTTACAGCTATAGATTCTTCAGAGGATCAAATAGACCTGCTTTCCCAGATTTGTGAAGCCTTGGCAATCTTAAGATATCAGTTTTTAAATGTAGAGAAAATTGAACCCAAATGACATTAGAAAAATAATGCTATAGTTTCATATACTTTTCTAAGAATAAAGCGAATCACAGATTCTTTTTGATGCATTCCCATGTGTCGCACTATCTGGATTATTTGGCATCCCCTTATTTCTGACTTTGATAGTGAAGGTTCTTCTCTCTGATATTAAATCTTCACAAAAGGAGGAAGTACTGATTCCACACCCCCCCGAGTAGTACAACATAATTATTGTTTACCTTAAAAAAATTAACCTTGGGGACCCTCCCGGTGGTGCAGTGGATTAAAGCACAGCACTAAGAAGATAAGGCCACTTCAGCATGAGTTTGATCCCCGCCCCAAAGGTGATCCACAAGGTGCAGCAGACCTCTCCTGACCTGCCCGCTCTCCCCTCAGCAGTGTACTTCCTTGATGTGCCTATTCTGCTGCCCACTTTGTCTCTGATGAATCCTCTCACCTCCTCTACACCTCTGGCCTGCACCGCAGTTCTGTATGCATAAATAAATAAATCTTTAAAAAATTAACCTTTCCATTTTATTCTGAAAGCCAAAGAAAAATAGATTTGTTGTTATTAATGACGTCTTGTTTAATTGCTACTTATCCTGTAGATGTTCTCAGACTTGTTACAATTGCTATTTTGAGCCAATTTTCTCTGTGACAGGTATATGTGTTGCAGGATTTTTGGCAACATTCCTAGTCTTTACTCAATAAATGTTTGTCCCACATTGTAGTGACAATCAAAGAATACTTTCAGATATTGCTAAGTCATTCAGTTGGTACTGATCTAAAGAATAGTTCAGGGATTTGAGGACTTAACAATAATTTAAAAAAGAAAACATAAAAGGAAAACATACACATGTATATAATGTTTATATGCTGCAAACAAATAATTGACACAGGCAGCTTTCTAAACAGACATACTTAACAGAACATGAAGATATTTGAAATTCAAATTTCCATCCCATGGCAAATATATTAGACTTTATTTCTATCACAGACACAATAACCTTTACCTTTCCATATATTTTGGTTCATTGAAAAGTTTGTTGTTGCCTTACTTTAGCTGTTTAATACTAATTACAGTGAGTCCCTTTTGCCCTGAGTTGTAGTTTTAATTATAACTTATATTTTCTTAGTATTATTCACCCACTATTTTCTATATTGAGGAGTGTCTTTTCTTGGTGCCTGAGTTATTAAAGCCCCCCTCTGCCATGACTGTCAGGCTAATACACATTAAAGTCGAATTTGTCTCTTAGATGCTACACCTTGACAATACTACATAGAGTGATAGTAAAACACATAGACGTTTTTCTAATGTGAAATTTTCTCTGTGATAGCATTACTATTAAGATTTAGATAGATATTTCTTTGTAGCTTCCAGTGAGCAATAATAAAATAAAAATTAAATTCATCAATATAATTTGAATTTTATGTAGACTATCAAGAAAAGCTTTCAAACAATATTTAGTGAATAAAGTTTTAAGTTAAGAAAAACTTCCTGGGGACCTCCTGGTGGCACAGAGTTTAAAGTCTCAAACCTATCAAGCCATCCCTAGCCACTACTGCATGAGTTTGATCCTGGCCAGGGAACTGACCACCTGTGGCGCAGCAGACCTCTCTTTTCTCACCTGCCGTTCCCCTCATTCTTATATTTCAGTGGATCTGCCTGTTCTGCCCCCAGTCTGTCTCTGGTAAGTCCTCTCCTGCCCTGCACCTCAGGCATGCACCCCAGTTTTTGTATGCATAAATACATTTCTTTTAAAAATCTCAAAAAAAAAAAAAACAAATTTCCTAGTTAAAATACGTCACTTAGTCACTTAGATAACTATATACTATAGATCTTCATTACTCATTCCTAATTCTCTGCTTTCTCATATGTCATTGTTATTCAGATCTTGTGAGCTCTTTCTGGGCTAGCATTTATTCCCTCTTCCTCTGATGTCTGAAGAGTTATATATTCATCCTAGATTGAAAGTTCAACCATTGTATGCCCAAAGTATTGTTGAGTGTTTCCCCACATCATCCCAATAAAGCACCCCAGCCTGGAGGCTAGTTAACATCATTTTCCATTTGAAGATGAGGATACTGAGGGTTTGAGTATTTTTTTTAAAGATGTATTTATTTATTTAAAAATTTATTTATTTAAATATTTATTTATTTAGACATACAGAACTGGGGTACAAGCCAGAGGTGCAAAGGCAGTGAGGGGGTTCACCAGAGACATAGTGGGGAGCAGTAAAGGACGACTGCTGAGTACACTATTGAGGGGAGCAGGAGGCGGGCCAGGAGAGGTCTGCCATGCCATGTGGGTCACCTCCGGGGCAAGGATTGAACTGGCACTGAAGCGGCTGTGGCTAGCTTGCAGTGCTGCATCTTAACCCGTAGAACCACCAGGAAGGGCAGGCTTTGAGTATTTTGAATCAGTTGATAACAGGCACACAATCATTTCTTCTATGCCTTACGTAGCTTTACTCAGCCATCTGAGAAACACTACCCTGCTAATTATGAAAATTAAAGAACCATCCTTTCACTTTTGGTAGGCATTTTTTAAAACCGATCTTTTAAAATATTGTGAATTAAGTTTTGTTTAACCAATAAAGGAAAAGCATGGTACTAATCTTACTCCATGTGAGACCTCTATGACTATAAGGGTTTTGGTGAAAAGATATATTTATATGGTATGATGCTAAAAGGCAGTTTAGCTTATAAATATAGTGGTGATGTTGTAACATAAAGTTCACGAGGGCCCTCCCTGTGCCGCAACAGGTTAGGACGCAGCACTGCCTCAGCTGCTTCAGTGTGAGTTTGATTCCCCACCAGGAAGGTGACCTACAAGGCGCAGCAGACCTCTCTTGATCTGCCTGCTGCTCCCCTTAGCTGTGCACTTCCATCAGTCAGCCTGTTCTGCTCCCCACTCTGTCTCTTGTGAAGCCTGTCACCGCCCCTGCACCTCTGGCTGGTACTCCAGATTTTTAAGCACAAATAATCTTTTTTAAAAACAGTTCATGAAATTACAATTAGAAGAGTATGTTCTTGAGGGAAAAGGGCACTGAAAGTTTTGGAATCATTGCTAGACCAGATTAGCTATGATCTCTCTATGAGACATAGTTAAAAATTAAGGGTCCATTTTGTCCTGGGTGCTTTTTTTTTTTTTAATATAATAGTTTATTTTTACATAATTTTGTACATTTTTTTTTTCATCTCAATTGTAATCCCCCTGGGCTTTTCTTTTCTTTCTTTCTTTCTTTCTTTCTTTCTTTCTTTCTTTCTTTCTTTCT
>NW_004567105.1:22542236-22543818 GCF_000260355.1 Condylura cristata
TCTTTCTTTCTTTCTTTCTTTCTTTCTTTCTTTCTTTTTTTTAAGAAAACTCCATTCTTGGAATAATATTATTCATTGTGAATCGATATGAAAAATGTGTTTTTAAACTAGGAATGAAATAAGGCCTCTGCCTATAGGTGACTTGTCTGGGTATATTATTAGATAGTAAAAAGGCATTTTATTGGGAACACAAAGAATTCCTCAGTTTTTAAATCTTTCTCTTAGAAATGAGAAAAGTATTGATGCCCCTATAAAAGGTTGCAGTGTTAATCTTATACATTGTTAATTTTATGAAGTCAGTACAGTTATTTTGTGTAAGTATAGAGCTGGGGAAATTTTTTCACAGCCAGAGTTACAAAATTTATGAAATTATATATAAGTTATAGAATTTGGAGGATAACTCAATAATACATTGCCTTGCTCTTTAGAAAATGAAAAACAAATGAATATGGAAAAAGATTAAATCATTCTATTATTCAGAAATGTAATAAACATCATGTCAACTGTGATTATATGGTGATAAACACTAAAAATATGTTCAAATAAACTATTTTTTTCAAATATAGATAACTAAAAATGGAAGTTAGAACATTTTTTAAGAGAAGTAGATATTATAAACTGTTGTAAAAACAAATTTAAAAAGTACATTAGAAAGAACACACATTCTGTAATTCCATAATTTCCAGGTAAACTACAAATCATAACTTTTCAGAGCCCTTACAAAAAGGTATAAAATGAGATAGCAAATTTCACTTTACAGAATTGGTGCACAAATATTTTCTACAATGACAACAGAAGAATAATCCATAAAAGCAACCTGAACCAATCAAGCATAAATCAAGTGAATTCTATTACAAAGAAATATTTGAACATTAGGAGCTAAAAGTTGTCAAAGAATTCAATGACTTCTGCCCAATGACATGACTTTCCAAGCACTTGCAGAACAATTGAAAATTGTTTTCCATCAGCAAATTGTTTCTGTTCTGTCAAAATAAAAGCAGGTGCTATAAAACTCAATTTCTAATAAGTGCATTCAAAGAAATGCAGACCTGGGAATAGGAATAAGAAAGATAATGGTATGAAGAAGAATGTTGCAACCCAGACAGAAAACCCAGTGTGTGTGTGTGTGGAGAGGTGGAGGGGGGGGTGTACAGGGGGGGGAGGAGGGGGATGTGTGTAAGTTAGTAGATGCATCAGGCAGGTACAGATAAGAAAAAAAGCTAATTAAAGATTTATTTAAAACTAAAATGAAAGGACATATATGATAGTGAAATATAGTCACTGGCAACTGGTATTAGAAGTCATGTTGTAACTTCTTTCCCCATTTCCCTCCCAGTCTCTCTTCTCCTAGATACATGCAACCACTGATGTCCTTTCTGTCATTAATTGATTAGCTTGCATTTTCTAGGATGTTGCATAAATGTGGTTACACCAAAATTATTCCTTGCTAAGAATTATTCTGAGGTAGGCTAGAATGGGATATAACAGTGTGGACATAGATGTAATATTTATTACATCAATAGAGATTGCGAGAATATTTTTTTAATATATATATTTTTTAAGATTTATTTATTTGTACATA
>NW_004567105.1:22544154-22557791 GCF_000260355.1 Condylura cristata
TAAGTTGATATCTGTTTGTGAGTATAAAATTAAAAATTTAGATAATTGTGGCCTTATAATCTATTATAATATAGCCCAGATATTTTTCTATTAAAAGCATAATCTTTAATTGAAAAAACAACTTTCTTGCTATATGTACTTTTTTCACTTTATAGACTACACATTGATTTAGAAATTACCCTTTATTTTAGGCATTATGCTTAAATCATACACACACACACACAACACACATACACACACGTCATATAACTGTCAAATTAAATTAGCTAAAATATCCAGCAAATTTAAGCAAACTCATGGATTTTCAAAATTCAATTTTTAAATATCTTAATTTTATTTACTTGATTATTAAATTATAATCTTATTACCTTGGACCCTATAAAAAGATGGTTACTACTTATTATAAAACTGATTAATAAAAACCAATCACTCAGTGTACTTTATTAAGTTTGACCTACAAAACTTAACAGACCAGCTTGGAGTATCGAAATGATATGTGATCAACTACCACATGAATAATAGCTGCACATTGCTAAAAAAAACCTGTGCAATTAATGTGAAGATTAATTTGTGGAATGAATTGTGTGCCCTCCAAACTCTTATGTTGAAATGTTATTTCACAGTACTAAAGAATGTGACTGCATTGGCCCCATTTCTATCAGGCCATTAAAGGATTACTTTTTTTTTTTTAAGTCATTTTATAGAGACCTAATATAATTTACTGGTGTTTCATTAAATGAGGAGATTAAGACACAAGAATGTTCAAAGGGAAGACGGTGTGAACATACTTGGATATGAGAACCATTTGGAACCTGGAAAGAGATTTCAGGGCTCTCCAACTTTATGACAGCTTAATCTAGGACTTGTAGCATCCAGGGGGAATGAAAAACAAATTCTGTTGTTTTAGCTACACTCCATAGTGTGTAGTAACCCTAGCAAGCTAATTTCAGGATTCCATATAATCCTGATTAAATACTTTAGTATTTAATAATACCATAGTAATACCATAGTTGCACACATTTCCTTTTCTGTTTTATTGTCATTTAACATAATTTATAGAGCACTTAAATGTTTCAGGTTTTTGTGTAATTGTCTAGGTCCAGTGCATACAGTTTGAAAAAGATAAACAAGTGCCTTGCTTTTAATCAAGGTTTTGTGCAGGCCAGATTTGAGAGATGAATGATAAACAAATAAACAATTGTAAAGTGAAAAGGATATGGTGAAGTGAGTAGTTCTCTAGTGATTAAAAAGGCAACTGAAGTGTTAATTCATAGCCTTCTGCAACAGCGAAAATATGTACTAGTTGATTGACTTAATCCATTAAGGAAATCACTTGTGTCTTTGAAGATAATACTTCTTGTATTTATATTATCTCAAATAGGCTTTTTAGATGACATTCTGCTTTATTCCTATAGCACAGATATCTTACAGCATCAACCTTCTGTTTGTTTTGAGCGAACATTTTCATCCATTTCTTCCATGACTTAGTCTCTTATTCATAGGAGAAATGACTGGGGAAAATTAATTATTTATGGCCCAATTTATTGCCTTGAAATGCATGTAATTTTTTTCATGATAATGTAAAATGAACGGTTGCTTGTTATACATAGTTCTTAGACTTTCATAGGTATGAAGACTGACAATTCATTTTCCAGACAATATGTGACAAAATTGGAGACTGATCTTAAAATTAACACACGTCTCTCTATAAAAATTGTATCTGTGAGTTTAGATTATACTACTCATGAGATGCTAGAAAAGACATCTTTTTAAAAAAGTGCTATGAAACACATGTATACCTTTTACAGTTTTTGACAGATAGTAGATACTCAATATATATTTGTCAAATTGAGCCATGGATTCAATTTCAGAGAGCTCGATTTACCTTTGTAATTTATTTTGTTGATATGAATTCACATTCAATGGTAGGAATAGATTAGTCCTTTGAAAATAATGGAAAGAATTTGGTTTTGATTTTTAGACCAGTTATGAGTCAGGATACATAAAGACATGATTAGGTATTGCTTTTATTTCCTTGTAATATATAATAAATGGTTCCTAAGGCTGGTCTTGTTAAAAGCCATATAATTTTCAGTATGAGATGTTGAGGGCTGTTATTTTCATTGTAGCAGCATCCTCTACCCTCTAGAGGCCAGTCGGGTATACACAAACACACACACACACACATATTGTATGTTAACAACGAAAAGTGCCTCCAGACGTGTAGAGATAGTCCCTGGGGGCAAAACTGAAGCCAATTAACAATAACTGTTAAACTGCATAAGGAATTTATTTCATTGAAACAGCGTAGCATATTAAAAAACAAAAATTTTCAGTCTGTACACCAAACTTTAAGTCCCAGTTTTGCTACTTACTAACTTTATTTTGTCACTTGCCAAGGTAAGTTTCTATTCAATATACTATCTAATCCAATACAATATTTGATTTTGAGTAATGTGTATTGGTTAAACTTTTTATAATGTTAATGGTTGTATTTTATGCCATTAGAAACAGATAAAACATATATTTCATTTTTTTAAGACTTCTGTTGATCATCTCTCATAAAGGAGGACATTCTGTGTTTGGGGCAGTTTCGCCTGCATCCCATGACCTGGGTTTCAGTGGTTGCCTGACTCTGAGCCACTGTCCTTTTGTGTTCTGTGCAAGGTTGGCACTTCTGGAATCACTGGTGTGCTTCCAAGGCAGGCGAGGGACAGGAATGTGTGACAGGCATAAGCACTAAGGGAAAGCCCTGAACCATAAAGTATGAGAATAAAGGGAATGTCAGGAGAGGCCCTGGAAAGACACAGCACCAGATCGTCTCAGATTCAGTGTGTGACTACAACAAACGAGAGGAGAGGTTTTGTGTTGGTGGTGTTGCTGCCAGTGTTTGTAATCTGTTAGAGGTAACTGTTTACCTTATAAGATTGTTTTGGAATTCTAAAAAGATACTACACTTTACCTTGAGAAACATAACTTCAAAAATAATAATAATCTCTGACCTGCCCTCGTGGTGCGACAGGTTAGGAAATAGCAGTGGAAGCTAGCCTCAGCCCCTTCAGTGCCAGGTCCATCCCTGCCCCCTTGAGGTCACCCACTGGACGCTGCAGACCGCTCCTGACCCGCCCGCTGCTCCCCTCAGCAGTGCACTTCATCAGTCGGCCTGTTCTGCGCCCCACTCTGTCTCTACTGAATCCACTCACCACTCCTGCAGCTCTGGCCTGTACCCCAGTTCTGTATGCATAAATATTTTTTTTTAAATCCCAAATAGCAGTTATCAAACATAGAATACCAGCTAGTAGCAGAAGTGTGAGAGTTGTGGCATCTTTTTAGATCTGCAAAGCGATTTTACCTGACTCCATGTTCTTATTTGTAAATTGAGGACCATCTGCATCTGCTGTTTAAAATGCCTATCAATAAGTGTCAACTCCCTGACATGCCTTTTAGGAAATAATAGCGTTTATGATTAGAGAAAATAACCCAGAAAACTATTTTAATTTGGCTGGAAAAGAAACACTCAATAGTGACTTGTAAATTGAAATATGAAGGAGTCAAAGGCCAAGTGTTGGAATGAGGAGGGTGAACAAGCTGTCTGTGAAGATTAAAAAAAAAAAAAAAAAGTGCAATGAACCCAAGGTTCTTTTCTACATGTGCATGTGCTTCATTCCCACTCTACAGTTATTTTGTCTGTTTGATCAGAGCAATACCTAATTATTTCTGTTTGGCATAAAAATGATTTTGAACTGAGAGAAACAGAAGAAAAGCAAACATGGAAAGAACTGTATGCCCCCCTTCTACCTGCCTGAAAGTAGAGCATGGATTCCCCTGTAAAGGTGACTTCACTGCTCCTACACAAGAAGCAGCAGACAGTGGACAGCACCCGTTGAGTATGCATAAACAAACCTTATTAAATAGCCCTTGTCTACATGAGTTTCCCCTATGTATTTTCTTCACAGTTTGCCACCTTGAGAAGCCCCACAACGCTTTCCTTTGATTATACCCTTCACCACAATTCTTGTCCCTTAGCTAAAATGGCATATAAGTTCCCACATCTAAATGCTTCTCTGAATCCCATTTGAGCCCTAAAGCACATAAAGACATCAGCATCAAATAAAATTGGCATTCTTCTTTCACTTGGTCTTCTATCAGTTTGACTATGTCCCAGTTAGAGAACCTAACAAATAGAGAGATAGTTTTTCTCCCCTTATAATCACTACATGTCTATCACTAAAATTTCTGGCAGATATTAGCATCCCACTAATTATTTGTTTACTAGATTAGTATGAACACAATACCAGGATTATTTCTAGGTCTGATGTCACTGTATGTGAAAGAATGACAAACAATTTGTAGTGTCATATGCAGTTTATGGTTATTATTATACGGATTTCATAGTTATTGTATTGATATTGCATAAGTCTGTATAATATAAACAGTGAAAAAACTTTGATTTCATAAGGTTTGGATTGGCATGCATTTAAATTTAGGATTACCGATAGAATCTTCCCCTTCCATGTAACTTGGTTCCAGCCACATTCCTATTATATTTCATTCTTGGTCTCTAAATAAATAACTCGTCAAAGTTTATGCTTATGATGTGATTCCAGATTCTAGAATAGGCATGTTATAGTTGCTTTAATTTTAAAAACAGTAAACACACCATAATCCATAGAGAACATAGACTGAGTCAGGACTCAATTTTGGCTCTTAAATAGCATGTTTTGTTAAAAAATTCCAGACCCTTCACAAACACTGCTTTTATTTTACATATTTAGAAAACTAACTCATAAGCTATGTGGCAAGGAGGACTTCCTTGAGTCTACCGAGCTGCAAATATAACTCTGAAACTTTCATATTAAGTTTGTATCACCTACTTATTTTTTTTAATATTTATTTATTTGTGCATACAGAACTGGGGAACAGGCCAGAAGTGCAGAGGCTGTGAGAGGATTCACCAGAGACAGAGTGGGGAGCAGAACAGACAAATCATAGAAGTACACTGCTGAAGGGAGCAGCGAGCAGGTTAGGGGAGGTCTGCCACGCCACATGGATCACCTCCAGGGCAGGCGGGGATTGAATTTATGCAGAAGTGGCTTTAGCTTCTTAGTGCTGTGCTTTAACCCACTGAGCCACCAAGGAGGGCCCACCTACCTCTTTTAGTAGTGCTTGATTGAAATTTAATTCCGTTGGAATTAAAGATACATTGATTTGTATACCTGAGTGATAATAACTGATTTATCAGAGGCTTTTTCTCTTAGGAACAATATACCATTGTATAACATCTTCTGGCATCTGAAATTAAATATAAGGTTATCTAATCCATTGTTTTTTCTATGTTGTCTAGTCCATTCAATAGTAAGAAAATATTGCAATTTTAGTCATAGTGGTTATCTGTTTTGCAATATAGAGACTGGCACACTAAGACTAATCTAGTCCTGAATCAAGATACCAGTGTTCTATTTTATCGATAGCCAGAAGTAATTAAGAGAATGGATGCTAGTTACTGCATTGAGATTCCCAAAAGTGTTAAAATAAATGTCATGCTATCCAAACAAATTTATTTGTTAAATAATATACTTATCCATCATGAACCCAAGTGGAGATCTCAAAAAGAGATATTTTTATTCGTCAGAAATTCAATCAGAAGTTCACATTATTTATTTTTATGGCCACCACAAACACAAAAATTCAGAGATTAACATGTTTTCTAATTGCTAATATTTTAATCTCTTTATTATATGCAGTATCTAGTCTTCATTATCGGATTTTTCATCAGCCTCTGTAACAGAAAATGAGATGTTTATAACACTAAACTTTACTGTGCCTTCCTAATCTATAGTGATATGAACAGAAAAGAATCAGCATTAATTTTCATACAAACAAAAGATTTCTGACTTTTCCCCTAAAATTGTCTTTAGTTCACATCCTTTTCACTATAACACTGGTAAAGATTTTTCATAGTTTCATACATAGTTTTTGGTGTCCGTGATAGGCAGAATCCTAAGATGATCCCTAGGTTCTTTATACCTTGTGCAATCATCTTGTCTAGAGTTTGTGTAGGGCTTACCCATATGCTGACAAGTCACTCTGATGGCTTTTGGGGTCTTATGGTAGAAGGACTTTTACCGATGTTACTGAGGTCTGTCTCATCAGTTGACTTTAAGTTAATTAAAAGGGAGATTATTTTGTGTGGTCTAATTCAGAGCAGCCCTTAGAAGTAATCAGGAGCTGCAAAGGGATCTTCTTTGTTTGCTTTAAGAAAGCTAACTGCCGTATTATACAGAGGACTTTGTGGCAGGGACTACTGTGAGCTGAGAATACCCACCAAAACAGAGACCTCAATTGTGAAACCATGAGAAATTAAATTCTGCCAGCAAACAATCAGCTTGGTAATGGAATTAAAGCTGTAGAATAAAATGCAGGTAAAATGACACGTGATTGCACTTTTTGATTTCTGAAAAAAAGAATAGATATAATATGCCTGAACTTCTGATTTATAGAGATCAGAATATGAGTTGATATGACATATGAGATACTAAACCAGTAACATGAGATAACAAATGGGTCTCTTTTTCACACTTGGGAGAGACTTTTAAGGGACTAGGTTTGTGGTAGCTTGTAAAATAGCAACAGTAAACTAATATGAGGTCTCATCTCTAAAAATTTACATTTCTTAAGTAACAAAAGATCAGTGCTATTTGGCATTTCAGTAAATCAATTCCTAGTTTTATATTTACTAATAAATGTATATTTACATGCATACAGTAAAGGTCTGGGTCTATGATGTTTAGAATACATAATACCTCAGAATTTTAAAGGGGGGTCTTAACTTCTAATGGGTTAAGCTCTCTACATAGAAGAAAAAAAAAGTCAGAAGGGCTTATAATTATTGTTTAATCAAAATTTAATAATCAGGGGAAAGGAAAGATTAAAAACTACTCCAAATACTTAGATCATTTATTTGCATTTTTCAAACACATTTGAGTTGTATATTAGGTTTACCTATAGATAACATATTCTGATCCATCTGTTTTATATTCTTTTACTACTTTCTGTTTTATTTTTAATTATTTCATTGTCTCTGAGTAGAGTGAACAACGCCAGAGAACATTTTCAATGAATGTCTTTTAAAATTTATTAGCATCTGTGATCAAGAATTTAGTGCAGGATGAGGATAAAATTAATGTTTCAAAATGAAGTTGCAGTACTTTTGGTAACATTGTAAGTTGAAAACTAAGAAAACAAATCATAAAAAAAAATCTTAACTTCGAAACATGGTACTGCAAGTCCTTTTTATAAAAGCTGCAAAATGAGAATTTTTTTAGCTAATGAGTGAAACTTGGCAGGACATAAATGGAAATATGTTTCATTGGCCAACATGTTCTGGAGGCATATGAGTGTCTAAATACATGACGCTCAAAAGAGTATTTTTGGCATGAAAGTGCCTCCAAACATTTTGATCAGGAATTTGATTGCCATATGTCCATATCCTCCAACTTAAACGATGCACATACTTCAGGTCTCTTGAGATTTCTTACTTACTGGCAGACCGACTCTTTTACCATTAAGCATTGTTGTTTGCAAAATGAGTTGTTTTCCTCTCTTTCATGATTATGCTTGTATATTGATCATTTCAGCACAAACTGTCTGGAATTCGAGCTAAAGCAATGATTTATTGAAGTTCAGTATGAGAGGATTAGCCACGGATAGTGCTTGGTCTTGAAGAGTGCTTATGAATTCCACTGTCATGACACTTAACCATTAAAGTTTCCATATAAAGATTCATATTTAGTCATAGATGTTCGTTTTTCATCTAAAGTCTTAGGTTATTATTTTCGAAAATGCATAGTATGTCATTTTCTTCTTTGTTTCCTGATAAAATGTTTCAAAAGGATGTTTATCAGAATATATTTGCAAATAATGTTACCAAGTAACAGTAGATATTTGTTACTGCAGATTTCAACAGAGATAGAAATCATATATATATATAATAATAGCGGGTCTGGAACTTCTCTAAAATTTTAAAAACAGTCAATTTTTTAAAAGCTGCAAAATGAGACATTTACTAACATTTTTCCAACTTATTTCACCATATTCTGCAAATGTTTTCTAATACCACTGGATATATTTATCATTTATAAAAGTGTATGCATAGGTAATATTACAATATAAAAGTCTTAAAATTGGTCATTTTCATTTCATTTGATTTATCTTTCTAGATTTTACATGCCTAGATAAACATTATAACCAGTTTAAGGTTACTTATTTATTTTTTTAAAGATTTATTTATTTATTCATACAGGCCTGAGGTACAGATCAGAGGTGCAGGGGCGGTGATAGGCTTCACCAGAGACAGAGTGGGAAGCAGAATAGGTCGACTGACAAAGTACACTGCTGAGGGGAGCAGCGGGCATATCAGGAGAGGCCTGCCATGCCATGTGGGTCACCTCCAGTGCGGGGATTAAACTCATGCTGAAGTGGCTTTTAGCTTTTCCACTGTGCGACCAGGGAGAGCCCAGTTATTTATTTTAAATTAGCAGACTTTATGTTTTTAAAAGATTTATTTTTATTTATGTGTGCATATAAGAACTGGAGTGTGGGCCAGCCCTGAGTAGAGTGAGAGAATTCACAAGAGACACAGCAGGGAATAGAACAGGCTGATTGATGAAATATACTGATGAGGGTAATAGCGGGGGACTTGGGACAGGTTTGCTGCATCATGTGGGTCAGCTCACTAAGTGGGGATTGAACTCCAGCAGCAGTAGCTGCCTATAACTTGATAGTGATAAGATTTTAACCCCAGCACCACCACCAAGGGCCTCAAAATTAGTAGACTTTATTTTCAAAAAAGGCTTTAGATTTGCAGAAGAATTAAAGAAGAGAAAAAATAGTTGCATTTTAACTATAAATCTTTGTTTCAATTATTAGACCTCATGCAGCACCTTTTTGTAATTTCTGCCTTCCATTTTACTCCATCTTTTAAATTAAATTTTTTAACATAGTTTGCTTTTTTTTTTCCCCCAATTTCTACTTTTTGGATAGATGGCTTTTAAATGTGAATATCTGATTAAGAAACCTCAAAAAATATTAAATTAAAAACATCAAAATAAAATAGAATTGATTTATACCATGGGCAACGTTGATATGTCTCATAGGCAGTAATAAAAAATATTAAATCAGGAGCTCAAGTGCCATAATTGAAAAATAAAGGTTTTTATATTTAATATATCACCTACTGAAAAGAGGAATTTCTCTTCTTAGACTAGATAGCTGAAGGCCTCAATCTCCTATCTCATGGTTCCTGGGTCCATTTAAGTTATTTGTCAAGTTAAAAAGCTCCCTGGTTGGTGAACATTTATGAGTAGAATTTAGAATGATCTCAATCTTTCAATTGAATAAAAGAGATCACATATCTTAATAGTTTTTCTATATTCAGAAGGACTTACAGAGTTCAGCAAAGTCTTAAAACAAAGCACTTTGGACACCAGAAGAATGCCTGGTTGAAAACAGGAAGATATTAAGTTGTCTTCTCACAATCTGTACAACACAGTCCCGATAATGGTGCACAGAATGACCTTGTTGTTCCCTGTGGCAGATTGTCTTGCCTGACATCTGTGCAAATTATTGAGGTTCTGAATCCCTGAGACACTGTTCTGCAACTTCCATCCCTCCACAGGACTTCTTTTTCTGAACCCAAGTCTTGCGGGCGCAGCAGAAAGGAACAGTAATTTGGAGAACATAGTCTGACAATCCAAAACACCACTCAACATGCAAATTGAATTTAGAAAACAGAATTACTCTATTACCAGAGTGAGGACAATGTACTTGCAACAGTTGTTTACTTACAGTCTAACAAACATGCATATGGAAATAGAGTCTTTACTGATCTGAATGAGTCTTGTGCCAGATTCTACCAGAGTTGTTGAAGACATGCTGGCAGTTAAAATAAGAGGTTCTGCTGACTATACCTTCTGTCTTTCATTCTATCCATGTATCTATCTACCTATCTTATATATATATATAAGATATATCTTATATATATATAAAATTTGGAATAAATGATTAGTAAGAAAACATATGTATAGATATAGAAATAGATTTAAGTAAATAAATGATTAGTAAGAAAATTATATATATATATATTTTATATATATTTTATTTATTTACTTAAATCTAGTTCCTTTAAGTACATCCTGTAAACATATCTTTGAATGTTTCTTCATTTGTTTCTACTAGCTACATATTTATCTTAAAAGTTTTCAAATTATTTTCCATTGCATGGTATTAACAGAAATGCCATATCTTCCAAAAAATACCATTTCCTCAAGTCTGATTTTTATTTCCTTTATAGCTGTCTATAGTACCTCCTTTACATAACATACTAGTCTATTTGTCTACTACTAATTTCTTGACTCCCCAAGTAGGTTGTAAGAGTCCTCACATTAGAGATATTTCATTGATTTCTATATTATTTATTTTTCCTGATCTAGAGTTATGAGCTAGTCAGATATAACTAAATAAAAGTTGTATAAGCGATAAAAACTAGCTTTAATGTTTTTAGTAACCTACTTAAGAATACAATTTTTTTTTTAAAGATTTATTTATTCATACAGAACTGGGGTACAGGCCAGAGATGTGGAGGGTGAGAGGATTCACCAGAGACAGAGTGGGGAACAGAACAGGCAGATCGACGAAGTACACTGCTGAGGGGAGCAGCGGGCGGGTCAGGAGAGGTCTGCCGCGCCATGTGGTCACCTCCGGGGCAGGCGGGAATCGAACTCATGCGGAAGCGGCTTTAGATTCTCAGTGCTGTGCTTTAACCCGCTGCGCCACCAGGGAGGGCCAGAATACAAATATTTTGATGCATTCTATTACAATATTTGATGCATTCTATTACAATATTTGTGCAATATTCTTTACATACCTTCTTGCATTAATTCTTTAAGTAGACTGGGAAACTCAGTGGGGTAAGGAAGCTGAGGGTTATTAAAGTGAAGTAACTTTTTCAGATTCAGTGATCTAGTGTTAAAAGTGGGGCTTAATTCTTGAACTTTAAGATTCTCCATCTTGAATCTGTAACCACTAAACTATGTTGTAACTGCTTCAGTTTGGCACATGCAGTAGTCATTAAAAATGTTCACCATTCTGGCCATCGTACTTATGGGCGTGTGATCCAATTGAATTTTCCCACTTCATTTGATTTTGGCATAGCCATGAGATTTCCTATGACATAAAGTAGAAGTATAAGTGATGGTGCCTTTCCTGACAGAGCTTTGAGTGCCAAATTATGATCTGGCATATTCTCTTGACCCTGCTGCAGTGATTCATGAAACTTCCATCCATCTGAACCTTTGAGTGACTTTAACAGCATTGCCCCTAAGGATATTGATGTAGTTATACCATGCATAAGAAAAAAATATATAGAGACAGATAGATAGATATAATAAAACACTGAGTAATGTTGTTTATTACAGCAAATAACCAAATTAATTTTAACTGGCATAATAAGTAATCTGTTCTTTAAAAGTATCATTTTTCTTCTTTTTTCTTGTTGGTTCAGTTTCCTATTTGAACAACAATCTATATATTCCCAGAATTATGATTGCAAAAGTATGTTTATTCACATCTATATTAAATACAGAGCCAGTGTTTATGAAAAAAAATTTTTTTAAGATTTACTTCATTAATTTATACACACAAGAACTGGGGCATAGGCTAGAGGTGTGG
This sequence comes from Condylura cristata, assembly GCF_000260355.1. Lineage (NCBI taxonomy): Eukaryota > Metazoa > Chordata > Mammalia > Eulipotyphla > Talpidae > Condylura > Condylura cristata. The sequence continues at coordinate 22,555,882 of NW_004567105.1, forward strand.
GGGCATGAGAGGAGAGAGTGGGGAGCAGAACAGGTAGATTGAGCCAATTACACTGCTGAAGGGAGCAGCTGGCATGATAGGCGAGGTCTGCTGCACATGTGTGTCACCTCCCTGGTTGGGGATGGGATTCATGTTGCAGTGGCTAGTGATAGCTTGAAGGTACTGAGATTATAAAGCCCTGCACCACCAGGGAGGTCCATATGGAATAAAATTTTAGTGAGAGACCCAAATACCATTTCACTAAAATCATAGAAGAATATTTTTTTAAAAAAATGCAGTCTGGAATCCACCTTTGACTAGCAGTTCAAAATTTCTGAGAGCAGGCTACAAAATCTAGATTTTCTCTGATATCTTACAGGAGGCTTGACATAGTAAAATTTGAGCATTATTGCCAAGGATAGTAGAAGGCAGTATTTATTTCATAACTAAGTCTTGGGTCTAGTTTTCTCCTTAATATATGGCAGGAATTATTCCTAAAGTTGTTTTTATGTCTTTTAGGTAAGTGAAGACCATAAGCGGGCTAGGGGGATCAACTAGCAATGAAATTAGAAACTTAAGAACATTGCAGCTTTTAAGGTAAACTAAGTAGGATGCAGTGAAAACATATTTAAAATGAAGTTAAAATAAGTGTTTAGACTGTAAGACCAATTAAAGATTAAGAGAAGGGACAGGGAAAGAGAAGTTAGTAAATTGGTTAAAAGGGAACAAATTTAAAGTATAGAATTGAAATTTTAGTGGTGAACTCAATGTAGTATATGCCCATATTGATTTTCAATGATGAACATACTTGAAACTTATATAATTTCATAATGCAATGCTACTTCAATAAAAATTCACATTTAGAAAAATTAAACTGAAACTCTGCAATTACTTCAGATCATGTTCCTTGAGCAAGAATCCAAATATATATACAAAATACAGATAAGAAAAAAATTAAATAATGTCAACTATAATTTGATACAGTTTCCTAGACTTCCTTTCTACTTTTGTTATGACATCTTTACTGAATGTATAATATAACAAACATGCAGCCCAAGTGATATCATGCATTAAATACTGTAAAGAATTCTGGGAGATATTGTTTCTTTTTATTTATTTCATTTTTCACAATACTGTCATGCTTATGGTAATGAATAATATCTAACATGTTCATAATGTATTCAGTTTTCGATTTGAAGGCATCTGGAAAATATGGGTTTGGAAGCAGCTTTGCTAGTAATTCATGTGTCCCTAATTGGGGTATTTTAACTCAATTCCTTGGTAGCATAGAACCCTTAGCTGTCCTCAGTCCTTGCTACACCTTCTAAGATAAGTATCCTCACTTCTTTTCATAGAAAAGGAGCAGCTCTTTAGAGATAGTATTTAACCAATAATTCACACTAGTGCTATCGAGTCCTCAAGTCCTCAGACACTCTCCCACATCTGCAGCATGGACTGGTTGTCTTGACTATTCAAGACAAGATAAACAGGCCCTGCCTTCAAGACTGAAAAACTTGTCATTCAAGTAGTTAAGACATAACATTTCTTTCTTGTACTCTATAATTGAAAGGCCGTTGTCTTTGGAACCAAGAAATCCCTGGAACCGATATATTCTCTGTAGCACCATTAAGCCCCCTTCCTTTACAAGGCCATTTGAAGTTTTCTTTTCTAGGGCATAGTAAATGAATCCAGAGTATCTAGAGCAGAGCTTCATACATAATAAATACATAATAAATCAACAATTAATTATTTCAGTTCTTTTGTAGTTTACTGGATATAAACTGTATTAACAGATGAATCCATTTTTTTTTTTAATTATTTTGAGTTGTGTTATTTTTTTTTTTTTAAAGATTTATTTATTTATGCATACAGAACTGGGATACAGGCCAGAGGTGCAGGGGCGGCGAGAGGCTTCACCAGAGACAGAGTGG